>NW_010972437.1:8182218-8224627 GCF_000737465.1 Haliaeetus leucocephalus
CCAGAGCTGAGTGCAGCACTGCAGGTGGGGTGTCACGAGAGCAGAGAGGCGAAATCGCCTCCCTTGACCTGCTGGTTACACTTCTTTTGACGCAGCCCAGAAAGCAACTGGCTTTCTGGGCTGCAAACACACATTGCTGGCTCATATTCAGTTTTTCATCCACTAATACCCCCAAGTCCTTCTTCCTCAGGGCTGCTCTCAGTCCACTCATTGTCCAGCCTATATTTGTGCTTGGGATTGCCTCAACTCATGTGCAGGGCCTTGTTCTTTGCCTTGTTGAACCTCATGAGGTTTGCACAGGCCCACCTCTCAAGCCTGTCAAGACCCCTCTGGATGGCATCCCTTCCCCCCAGCATGTTGACCACACCATACAGCTTGGTGTCATCAGCAACTTGCTGAGGTTGCACTCAATCCCACTATCCATGTCAACAAAGATGTTAAACAGCACCAGTCCCAATACTGACCCCGGAGGAACACTACTTGTCATTGGTCTCCACTCGGACATCGAGCCATTGACCACAACTCTTTGAGTGCAACCATCCAGGCAATTCCTTAATCCACCAAGTGGTCCATCCATCAAATCCATGTCTCTCCAATTTAGAGACAAGGATCTCATGTGGGACAGTGTCAAATGCTTTGCACAAGTTCAGGTAGATGACATCTATTGCTCTTCCCTTATCCACCAACGCTGTAACCCCATCGTAGAAGGCCACCAAATTTGTCAGGCAGGATTTGCCCTTAGTGAAGCTATGTTGACTGTCACTAATCATCTCCTTATTTTCCATGTGCTCTAGCATAGTTTCCAGAAGGATCTGCTCCATGATCTTGCCGGGCACAGAGGTGAGACTGACTGGCCTGTAGTTCCCCAGGTGTTCCTTTTTTCCCTTTTTAAAAATGGGAGTTGTGTTTCCCCTTTTCCAGTCAGTGGGAACTTCACCAGGCTGCCACGACTTCTCAAATATTATGAATAGTGGCTTAGACACCTCATCCGCCAGTTCCCTCAGGACCTGCGGATTCATCTCATCAGGTCCCGTGGACTTGTGCACCATTCCAACACTCCAGTCATAGGTGCCATCCCACCACATCTCCATGCTGCCAATAAGATCATAGCCCTAAGGTGTGTGCACGTCTCTAACTCCTCTTGTTTATTCCCCATGTCCTCAGCTTGCTCTGTTTCCTCAAAAGCACTGAATATTTGACTTGAAAGGTAGATATGAGAAAGAGAAAAATACTTCTGTGCTGAAAAACTGCTTTCATTGATGTAAAAACTTGGAAATTAAGCAGAGTGCCAGAAGGTAGGGATAGACACTGAAGCTAAATGCCTTCCAGTACTTTCAAACATAAATATCTGTTAGATGAAAGCACAAGACAAGAAAAAGGAAAGACCATATGGTTTCAATGCTGTCCATGTGAAAACAATGCCACTCCTAAAAACAGTTAACTGATGATCTTTCTGAATTAGATCAGACGTCTTCCTGCCACTGAGGGGAAGAAGACACGATAGTGCATGCTGCACAGTATGTGTTACAGTAAAAAAAATCCTTGAATGAAACATCTTGTATAAGTAAACAAGTTATTTTACTGGTTCTAACAGCTATTTTTTTAGGCATTTGTGTGTTTTATAGGTTGCTTGGGAAGAGGGAGAAATGGGATAAAATATCCTATAGAAATAGACATTTAATACCCCCAAAACTGATTTCCCACAAGGTCTGTAAACTTTTTATACTTAAACCAAATGGATTTTTAATGTTTTAAATATTAGTTTTTCAACAGAACATTTACAAGAAGCTTTTTCTGGTTTTGGCTCTTGTGATATCTAACAGAGTTCACAAATCTCTGCTGCCTATCTGAGTCTGATATGTTAAAAAACATTGATTGATCTCAGATTCCATGCCTAATGCAAATATTCCAAATGGAAATGTCAACTACATTACAGATAGAAAAGCACTGGACAAGGTTTCTGGGACAGCCAGACAAAATTGCACTACATTGGGATTTTTCAAATTTTAGAAAGTGATGGTCACCCGCTTTTGGGTCATCATTGTGTCCCAAACGTGATATCTCTGGATCAGCTGAGCTCCTCTGGGAGGAGGGAAGAAAACCCATGCCTGATGTTAAGTGTTTTCTCTTAATCCCCTGCAACCTTGTAGTTGCCTGAAGGGACTTCTCAGCCTACAGCATTGGCTTGTCTGGGGGTACTGGAGTCACTTGCAACCACTAGTTAGGGCCTGCTTTCACTCTCCTACCTTGGGAAGACTGGTCTGCTGCTAAATCACTCTGGTATAAAGGTGATTTATACCTTGTAGAGGTTGGGACCCTCTACAAAAGCCTTTTCCCATCACCTTGGGAATCACAATTCACAGTATGAGAACCCCTGACCTTGTCAAGCATATTGATATGGTCTTCCTGTGGTTTACACTGTGTACAGGATTGTGTCAGAAGTTTGGAGCTTGATTTTCTGACCACAACCAATGTACAGGTGAACCAGGTGAAATCACTTGCAGATTTTTGATTTGCACCTCAGGGCAGTGCAAGGGCTCAGGCATACACTGCTGCACGACCCTGCAGATGATTGGCAGAGACCCTGCTGCTGCTGTCAGCCTTCTCAGCCTATTCATTCCCCAACGTCATTCACATCATTTTTCCTGTAATGCTGAAGGGCAGATAAAACTGCATCCACCAAACGTAAGCACTGTGGTTCTGCTTTGCATATTTCTCCACCAAACTTTTTGGCTGCCTTCAGTCATTGTAAGGAAAATACAGAATTCCCAACATTTGGTGTTCAAAAAGATTCCACAGCACTTTTTGGTGGGCAGAGGGAGAAGCAAAAAAAACCCAAACTACCAAAGAAAAAAACACTCTAAAAGCCCAGAGGCACCAGCATAGTGTCTGGGCCAGATGTCTGGGTTCAATTTTTCCTTGAGAATCTAGATTTACATGTAATCTATATTCATGGTGTTTACAGTATCAACTGGTAACTCACATCCATTATTACAGCAGTGTGTGCAGCTATGTGCACTGCTGAGAGGACAGAAGTAAAGAGGTTGCAAATGCAACATAATTCTTAGCTATTTATTGTGTTAGGATTACATGGTAAGGCTGGGAAGTACAGAGGAATGTAAAAATTATCTTTATTTCCATATACAACTTACTGTTTACCTTATGCAGATATAGCTATTGTTATTTTTCATTTCTTACGGATTAGTCAGTAATCTCCCAAAGGATGGTAAACCACAGCAAAATCAACTTAGTTCTACAAACTGCACTCCTAATGAGCTGAACATTTACTTTGGTGTTTCCTTAGACAAGCCATTCTTTCATAACAGGAAGTCCCATGGAAAAGGAAAATGTTAACTGGAAAAATACAAGCTACCCTCTGTTTTGAGAAAGACCTTGAAGCCCTTGTAGAGTAGCAAAAAGATGTGGCTTCAGTTTCTTCCCATATCTGAATGTGGGAACTATAAATAGTGAGTAAACTGAAGCACTTAAAAAAAAAAAAAAAGAAAGAAAAAAGAAAAGGTATGCAAGAATAGCACATGATCAGGAAATGAAAAGGGACTTTACATCTTGACACACTCAGCCTTATCTAGGGGAGCTACCTTGATCATTGAGCAAAGATCAGAGCCAAGATATACAAAAGAAAAAGCTAAATTGCTCTCATGATTACTATAACACATACTTCTTTTTCTCTGAGTTATTTTTACTTATTCCCCGAACATAAACTCATTACTTTAAAATTACTTTATGGAAAACTAATAGAAGTTTTTCATCAAGAGTTTGAGGTTTTAAACTCATAGAGTATCTGTGGGTCTTTTATGCTGGACTTAACAGGAAAATGTCACCTGATCAAAACATAGCTACAGCAAGAATGACACAAGCCCAAACAACTCATAGGAGTTGAAAACATAAACCATATTTCCAGCTTCTATTGCTTTCTTAAACTTAGCAGCTAGGTGAGCTCAATCTGTTCTCAAATTGAGTGAAGCTGTGATGTGAAAACTGAAATGTTGGATACTTTTAGGAGGCGACCATTAACTTGGACTGTGAAAAAAATTTTCCACGTCCTCTGTGTATACAATGTGAAAGTAATACCCATTGCATTTCTGGGGTTTGCCTGCATTTTGTTCTGAAGTTGGTTCCTTTTTTTTACCCTTATTTTGAAATGCTGTCCATTTCTTAATGTTGAATTCTTACAGTTCTGCTTTTTTTGTTCCTCTCCTATCCCTTTAGATATAAAACCAAAACATTATACTTCAGGCATCTAAACCCAAAGCCTTTAATAATGTTCATGAGGATTTAAATAACGCTAAGTGCTTGCTTTTTGTTTTAAATTTCTCTTGTCCTCTAAAGTACATGCCTTTTCCACCATGCTGATTATCCTTGAATTTCTAAAGGGCCCATCACAAAGGTACCTCTGAGTCAAAGGAGAGCAGCCTTCTCCTTTTTTACAGGGTGCTATCTGAACAAAGATGAGACTTTGAAAGATGATCATTGCAGAAGTTTGCCTTGACAGCTCTTCAGGAAAGGTATTGATATCCATGGCCTCATATTGAAAAGATGGTGCAAATGCTGCCATTAAAAATGTTAATCCTTCCTAGCAGCTGAATTTATATAGGGAAACAGCTCCTGTGGTAGCAGGATCTCTTACAGAGCTTACTTTTAGGTGAGGAATGCTGACCAGGCATTTTATTTTGCATTGCAGTGACTCTGCAGTGGAAGACCATGGTGTCTATTCCACTATATTCAGAATAAGTTGGATTTCCTCCTCTTTCTTCTGGAGTGTCTAGATATTGAGGTGAAAAAAGGCAGGGTCATTCCAGCTAGCTCTTCCTCCAAGAAGTCAGCATTTCTTTATGACATAAGAAGAAGCAAGGAAAATTCCAGTGCATGAAACACCTCACTTACATAGTGCAAAAATCAGCTGGATTTGAGTACGTGCATTTATCTGACTCCTTTGATAGATAACCCTGTCTTAAACTCAAGGAGTGATCAGCAATGTAAGAATATATAAAAGAAATTAAACAGAGTAGAGATGTATCCAACAAACTGAAACACTGGGAGTAAGAATCAGAGTCTCCTTTGGAGGACAGTTGTTCTGTGCTAACTAGTAAGTCACAGCCCATGTGGTTCATTTCCATTTAACCAGAATTCCTTACTGATATGGACTTCATCACTTTTTTGGTATTTATAGGCAACAAACAGAACACCTGAATCGGGATTGCATTAAATTAAGACACTGGATAAATGCTATAAGATATTGGTCAATTATCAACCTTATTTTCACTCTAATGGAGCACAGAAAAATCTACACTGTTATAATAACAGCTATTTGCTCAGCGGGTTTACTTAATGGAATGATAAGAATTAAGAGAGAAAGTCCTGCTGCCTTAGCACAGCAAGAAATAATTCCCATGGCTTGAAAAAAGATCTGAGAGGATAAGACTGCTAAATATGGCAATTTACTCAAGTAAAAGTTCCTAGAAAATACATATATTATCAGCCGAAACCACTGAAGGCACAATTATCAATTAAGAATACATATAGTCAGATGCTTATAGGCTAACTTCAAGGAGAGCACGTGCAGCATGACACAAAAATAAAAACTGTGTTGTTCTCTTTCTCCTCATCATAATGGCTACTTATCAGTACACGCAGTTGTCTTTTATTTTCATTAAGCCAATAGCTAAAAATAGTTATATATATAATTAGTAGTCAGTAGTTGTGAGTATAGTTATACAACTATAAACTTATAAATATTGTAGTACTTATATTTAAATTCATAAGGAATCCAGTGCTGTCTGTATTTCTGATATCTTCTTGTTGTTGTTGTTGTTGAAGTAGATTAGATTTGGCATCATCCTTTAATTTTGCAATAGGAAAATGATACGAGCAACTTAATGAGAATTTTGGTTGCTCAGGTCCCCTGTTCCCTCAGTAACCCCTATCCACATCGAACAATGTGATACTTTGTCCATAGATTTTAAGTAAAGTTTATAATTCTGTAGTATAAGAGTTTTGTTATGTACATACCTGTCAGCCTACAGGATAATTTTGGAGTGTATTGTTCATAGCCTTCTTTAACTCCCTGGTGAAATGTAACTTCATTTCAGCAAACAGTGCGTCCATGATTTCTGTGCATTTTCACCGAAAACTAATCACACTAGATAGAAGGCTGCATTCTGATTTAGCACAGGAAGGACTGTGCCCCAGAAAAAAATAAACTGTAAAATATTCAAAATATTCATATTGTTGATGCAACTCACAGGGACACACTAGAGTATCTAGGGCAAACGATGCTAATTTTGAAGCCAGCACGTTTGAACTAGGGAGACCTGAAAGCCAAAGAAGATGCCAACAGTGAGGTTCGCAGCTCAAGCACGCACCCACAAGCCCAAATCATCTAAGTCACAAACCAATGCCATGTGGGAGCTGAGCTGTTGACTCCCTTCATGGCATGATAGGGATTATTTAGCCAGAACACCTTGGCGGCTGCTGTTACGGACAGGCACGAGGACCAGAACTGTCATCACTGAGTTAAAAGAATACTCCTCAGGTACTGCAGAGAAGCTGAAATTTTACATTAAAAAATGGATGTCAATGTCCAGCTATGTATACAAACCCAAGAATTAATTTCATTGTTTGCCTGCAAAACCCAAGACTTCCTAATCTTTTCCCTGTGAATGCAAATGTAACTAATACGTTAGTGTAGGCAGAAAGCACTCTGCAGTGTATCAGGAAAGAATCCCATAGAAACAGATTAGCAGCTGTTCTAGAAAACCAAACAAGCCTCTAAATTAAAAGCAGCTTCACTTTGATGCTGATGAATAAAGTGCTTTTGGTGCTCTTGAAATGCCTTTCTCTAAACAGAGGTTCCCATTGTGACATTCCTATACGGAGCAGTAACAACATGGTTTTACTTTCTGTTTGATAAAGTTGCATGCTTTAAGTCTGACAACATTCATGATACCTTGCTGCCTATCAACACTTTGAACAAAGCTCTTTTTTTTCACTAGAAAACAGTGCTGATGCATTATTAATTTAGGAATAAAATTGCAGGTTATCAAATGATATTTTAGAAGATGCTCTCAAACACTGAGTTTTATGATCCAAAATTGACATTTTGTAACAGGTAATAAACATCGTTTACACAGTGCCACTATTCTGCAGTCAGTCATGATGCAGTCTAAATAATATCTAAATGAAAATTCTATTATTTGTGCTAGGTGTATCTCGTTATTATTCTTACTAGCCCCCTCTAATTTGTGGACCAAAAATCCAAGAATTTTACATAACAAACATTACCTAACAACATACGGTTTTCTATGCAGGAAAGTGAAGGAATGACTGGCAGGGAATATAATAATGGAATAATCGTCTGTTGAATATTCAATTCAAAATGTTTCTCAAATTAATAATTGACCTTAACTGAGCTCTCACGGCAAATGTTCAGTGGTGTCAAAGCTGTTATCCTTAACTGATAAAAGATATCACATATGAAACACTGACTTCAATAAGACTTTGTAAAAAGAACAGGAGAAAAACTTGAGAAGATATTTAGGAACCTGATTTTATATATCTGTTTTTTAAATGCTGGCTTCTTCATGACCTACATCAATGCAACTTTGCTGAACATGAGGTTTGCTTGGATTTGGATTAGCTAGTTTGATGGATTAGCTAAATCACACTCTGGACATGCGTCTCTCATCTATTAGCTATACAGAGATCCTACGGCAACTCAGATACTAATTTAAGCACTTCCTGCAAAAGCCAGATGCTGAGTGGGATTGACCCATGCCTCCGTTCATGGTGAAGTGGGCCTTCCAGGCAAAGCACAGCCAGATGAAAGATCATTTTGATGTAACTGCTGCTGCTGCTTGATGACAGGCAGCCTCTGCCTTCCCTCTCAACCTCACAGTCTTCATCCCTACAGCAAAGAAAAAGAATCCTTGGCAAGGTCCCCACTGACCCCGGTGGGACCAGCAGGCAGGTTAATGGTAGCATCCAGTAAGATCCAGTTTTCCTGTCAGCAGCAAGTACAACTTTTCTAATACCTCAAAGACTACAGAATAGAAAAAGAAATGCAGCCCCATGGAAATTAATGACGTTACTGATGGTTGGCTTCACCATTCATCCACCTCTACAGCCCAGTTTTCCTGCTAGCTGAGGTATATCCGTACCACTGTGAATTGCTTCATGTAGCTATAACATCTTGCTTCAGACCCTCACCTTGAACCAACCCCAGCATTTATCCAGCTGCTGCCATGGCTCCGGGAAACAGCAAGGAGCCGAGGCTCTGATGCACACCAGTTGTGACAAAACCCATTTCTTTCCCTTTGTTTGAATTTTTAATGTCCCACTGGAACACTCTCCCAGATTAACACATTTCAGTACATCCACATCCCTGAACAGAAGCTACAGTGGTTAGTCAACCTTGTGGGAAGTCAGCGTTGTCCTCTGACTTTGTGTCATTCAGTAGACTGAGTGATAGCTGCTGAATTCTTTGCAAATGTAGTCATTACATACTATCATATATTGCAGGTTTTGTTATGCACTTTTTTATAGAAAGTGCTGAAAACATAGAAATCAGGTAATTTGAAATTTCAGCGTGTCTGGTCGTCTCTGAAAACACTTACCTTGTTAAATTAATGGTCTACTGGTGGTGGTTAAATGAAGCCTTCATTATGTTATCTATCACTTCTACAGACTGCTTCAAATAAACACAAGACCTCATCCTTCTCCCGAAATCTGCTGTCTATATTTTTGTTCTTGGCAAAATTGGACACTTCTTCTATTATCTATTAAGCAAAGTTCCAGATGTGTTTGCTGACACTTAAAAACTCATAAGTAGAAAATGTTTTGCTCATAATAATGTTTACATGATTAGATACATTTTTAATTAAAAGTAGCAGAAGACATTAGATCATAGAAATGAAATAACCGCCTCATTGACTGATTTATTGGAAAGACTTAACAGGAACATTTTAATCCAATAATGGTGATAGCACCGGTTTCCTGTTTAATGTATGTTTTCAGAGATATTTAGTCCACAAATATTTCAGAGCTATCTCAAGCATAATATCAAGTAGTTATGGAGGAGCTGTATAGAAATAATCAGAAATACCCGATCTGAATTACAAATACGTCTTTTTCCCTTCGAATCTAGGTTCAAACTTGGGAAAGTTAAAAAAGGATTAATTTTATTAAATGTTAAACATAAATTGGAAAATGCAAAGATCGAACAAATTAAATAATTTTGAAGCAATGGTTTTATAAATGAATATAATAAACAGAATAACAGCCTTAAGAGATTACATATGATTTAAAGTTAGCTGCAGCTCCCATGTTATCATGATTTTTAAGGTAAAGACATATTTGAAATGATAAGTCAGCAAATTCCAAAAAAATACTTTCAGTAAATATCAAGAATAAACCACTACTTTGCGATTGATTTTCCTATCAGTTGTCTGCATGTATTTTATCCAGACAAATTATTTCAGTAGCAAAATATATTATGCAGAATCAACTTTCTGCCCTGATCAAAAGACTCATTAATGTATAAACTAATGCATTACTTGAGTCGATGACTTTTATTTGTAAAGGCTTTGTCTTTGTAAAATAGTTCCTGCCAAATAAAGAAATAGCTACTTTAACCTCATGAATGGTGAATCCTTCAGCAATTACAAGCAGATTGTCCCCAGGTGCCATGTAACTTCACTAGGTTTATCTCAGTTTGCTTTGTTTAACCTGGCCCCCACACCATTGTCCAATTCTGATCATTGGTATTAAATAAAAAAAGGAAAATAGTGAAATCTTTTGCACTGTTTTGGAATCACAAACATTTGAAACTGGCATAAATTTTAAGGTGGTTTTTTTTGCATTTCTCAGCAGACCCTATAAAGCAATGACAATCTTAATGCCAAATGGTTCTGTAACCAGCAGGAACGTTGTACAGTCAGTGAATCAAATCACTTGGGCATTACTCATGCTTGTATTACCAGGGCCGTTATCTCTTTGCAGGCATTCATTACTGCAGTGATTCAAAAATAAACCAACTTCACAGCCTTCTTTTAATTTAAAAGAGATTAAATAACTATCCGTATGAGGAACATACCCTAGCTCCATAGCTATTTGCGCGTACAAAACCAATTTAAAAGCAATAGAGCAAGCTGGCAGGGGTACGATATAATAGCTCCTCATTTTATAATACTACCCAGAAGTCTCACTCCATTCTTCAATGATTGTCATGCATTTGAGTTTACCTGAACTATGAGAAATTTTGATTCAGTATCTGCAGTAGAAACTTCAGAAAAGATGGAATAGTTTGCGGTGCATGACAGCTCTATCCTGAGCCAATTCTTACATCTTACATCATAGAAATTACATTTCTACAGTTCTAGTGTGGACCTGACAAATTAATACCCGAGGCAGGTTGTAACTTTGAAGTTAAATGTGCAATTATTCCAGTTGAATGTAAAATGTTTTCATAACATGAAGTGCCTGTGAGGCAGCAACTCATTTACAAGACTACAAGATAGAGGGTTTAACATCAGTCATGCAAATGGTATTTTAATCTTTTCCCATCTTGAACAGAAATACTTGCAGGGCCTCCTGGAAATCAGTAATATGACCATCCTCAAATGCTTTCCTTTTTTATAATTAGAATGTCTGATTTTCCTACATGATTAGGAATCCCCTAGTGACAATTTCCCCAGTGCTCATGAAGAGAACATATCTGTTTTAGAGGGTGTGTAGGATAAATAAAATAAATGTCATTTGCAGGAAGAGGACTATGTGCGAATGATGTGTGAAACCAGTAGAGCTAGACTGCTCACACAGAACCCTCCCTGACTATTTTATTCTGCACGTAATACTAAATTTACACAGTTACAGACAATAACAACCAAAGAGCCCAACAAACACAGACATCTCTCAACAAATAGAGCAGCTCCCAAAAGAAAGCTAATGATTGAGGTTGAGATTTTGTAGCAGGAAGTTTCGCCATGGATGTGAGGCTGATCACCTGTTATTTTTATAACTCAGTGCCTACATGTTTGTATACACACTGCATATAATTGTATATCAATACATGAAACCATTAGCAGAGAGATAACCCATCCATCCATTAGAGTTGCACACATGGTAAGTAGACCTAACCCAAGAACTCTGTCATTCTTTCTGGTAAATAACAGTATGAAATCTTTTCCTCAAAGGAGAGGGATGGAGACAGATTCTGTTAAAAGAAGTCGTTTGCTTCATTGGGAGCCAGGACTATCTTATTCTCCATCACTATTTTCATGGCAGCATATCTAAATGGATGTTTCTGATTGTTTTGGGTTTGCTAAATTTAGGCATTCAGTAAAAATGAATTAGTTGTGCTGTTCTGCATATACTGAGACTCTCTTGCAAAATAATCCTTTACACATATATTTCTTTGCACAATATGAAATAAAGTTCTGATCCATTGAAATGAGAGGGAAATACCTAATAAATACAGAATTTCACTAATAGTGCTAATAACAGTATGAAAGATATCTCAGAGAAGAACAGCACTCAGATGTAAGGAATAAATAAATAAAAATGAAGCAAAAGCTCTTCTATTTCCTACTGTCAACTGCAGTGTAGTTTTGCAAGTGAGATTGGGAGTAATAGATTTAAATTCATGTTCCCTGAGAGTGTGTGGCTTATGAATGACAGTATCACCTATTTTCTTTATTAACTAGCTGTTTTATTTATTATCTTGCTGTTCTAATTTTGAAGTGACAAGGAACAGCAACCCAGGAAATTCAATTCTTGGTTCACAAACTGCATGATATCACAACTCTATGGCCACATATTTGTTCTTCAGTCAAGCAATGTTTAGTACTGCCCGAAAACTCCCTGTGAGACTCCTGGCTGCTGGCACCAGAGTCCTTCCCCAGTCTGCCTGTCAAGAAACAAGGCGACAGGGAAACCTCCACATCAGCAACCATGTCGAACAGTAATGCCAGATGTGAAGCTCTCATTAACACTGAGTGAGATCCTGGCCCTAAGGAAATCAATGACCCCAAACAGATACATCCCCCTGAGACATGTTTGTAACACAAGTATGCTGCTAGCCATGTTAGCATGAATGTGCATCTAGGGAACAGAAAGCCTCTGCTTATCAAGGCAGTATAGACAAAGTATAGACAGTATAATATAGCAAGGCAGTAAGCTGCATCTTAAAATATATTTGACTCAATTGCTAATACGAATTAATATAAGTCAGTTCAAATTCTATTGCCAGTTATGTTAAGGCACTGTCCTGAAAATGGTTGGTTGGATATAGTAAATCAGAGTGGCCCTAAATTTCTACTCTAGGTAAATATGTTGTGATCAATCCTATAGAATAATCTTAGGGCAATCTCTCCTTTTGCATTTAGAGTTATTTTTGGAGTTAATTTTTCTCTTTCATGTTTATGAAGCAGAAGAAAGTAATATTGAAGGAGGTGGTCATGGCAGAACACTGATTTCAAACAGGACAGTGTAAGTCAGCCTGTATTGGAATGCAGACAGGATAGATTAGGAAATTCCTTCTGATCAGGAATTCCAAACTCACATGAAAGGGGAGCCTGTGAATGCTTGTGGATATTTCAGACAAAGTGGGAACAGGTGAGGTTGCCACTGAGAGCCCGAATAGGCAGTGCTACCCAGAGGGAAGGAAACAACCAATTTTTTCTGGTGCTGGAGTGAGGCTGCAGCATTGCCCCTGTCCCACTTCTTCTATTCCTCTCAAGGAAGTACACACATAAATCATGCCATTTTGTAAGAACAAATATTACAGCACCTGAAATGTTGAATGCAATAAATATTTTGTTAAAATTCACAAATCCATATTTTTTTCCTTTCAGAAGTCATATATAAATTCAGATAAGGGCTGCAACTTGAGGAATAGTCTAGAATGAATCAGTGAGAGTTCCTTACCTTCCAGAATTGTTTCTGTATGTATGGCAAGCCAGAAAAATGCAGAATTAATGACTACAAAGTCACACTTCCTGATCATTCCTTCTGTAAATATCTTGTAATGGTCTGGATCTTGAGACATGCAAGATTTTTTTTTCTGTGCTTACACGTTTGTTATATATTTGGGTTTCTGCATACTACTCTATCACTTTCAAAGGTATTTGGACAGGTTAGTTCAGATACTCTGGGGAAAATAGTTCAAAATGAAGCAGTTAAAAATTATTAGAAAGTAGACTTAAAAAAGCAGGCTTCTGTATTCAACTTTGTGCGTGTATCCATGGAGTGTAAAGCAGAAAGGACCATCAGATACTGCTGTCTTAACACCTGCTAAACACCTGTTAACCTGATGTTTTGGGAATTACTAATATGTAACTTGCATTTAATTAGAGCCTATCCTACTGAGGATCATCGATTCCTGACTATAAGCACATGACCTCCAAAAGCAACTCATTCTAGTGGTTCATCTAATAACATCTAATGTTCATCTAAGGTTCATCTAGCATGCCTCAGTTAAATTTGTCTGGCTTCAGCTTCCAGGCACTGGTTCTTGTTATGGCTTTTTCCACTAGGTTAAAGAATCTGCAATACGTATTTCTTCTTTTTATGCAGCGGCTATTTGTGTATGGTAGTCAAATTGCCTCTTTTCAGCAAACAGACTGAATTCTTTGCCTCTCTCATTCAAAAACATGGGGGGGGGGGGTTTTAGTTTAGTTTGGTTGGGGGGTTTTTGCATCCACTTCTGTGGCTTTTTTTGCACTTTCAAATGTGGATACTGGAATGGAATGAATTGTTTCTGTATTATCCTTGTCAGTGAGAGATTCAGAGTTAAAACTGTTTCTCTTTCATTTTTGCCCTACAGGTATGTATTTAGTGTATTTAGCATAAGGATTTGTTTAGTCAAAGCATAAGGGTTTGTTTAGCTGTCCACTTTGACCCTAGTTCTTCTTGAAAGTCACTGCTTTCCAAGATACAGTCCTTTATGCCGGGCATGTGGTTTGCATTCCTTGTCCCTAGATGTATTTTGCATTTAGCTGTATCTGAATACACTTTGCTTCAACTAGCCCAGCCTGTCTTTGTTGAGATTCACCACCACTCTGCTCATCTTTGCATCATCTGTAAATTTTATTCACCATGATTTTATGTGTACTTTCCAGTTCATTGATGTGAATATTCAGTACTGGTAGGAATGGTTGCAAATCCTTGTAAATCCTGTGTAAAACCTCCTGCTTAAGCCCCAATTGAAAAGTTAATGTTACACTGTGTCAATAAATCATGTATTTGATAGTTTTATTAGACTAATCTAAACAAATAGCTGTGAATAGGAACAGTATGCCAAACCTCTAACTGAAGCTTGTTACATTTAGGTAGTTACTTTTACCAACCACCTTTTAAAGTTTTTGAGGGACAGAAGTCAGGCCCTCGAAGTAATGGGACAATATGGAAAATTTCCAGAGGGCTGAAGAGGGCTCCTTTTTTGCTTTGAGCCTGTGCTTATGAGTATTGTAATGCTCCTTCTTGCTCCTGGCTATGTGATTCCAACATTTCACACTTAAAGCTGCTATGAAATAAGTGGGTCACTGTAACTGAAAAGATTCCTTGAGTAAATGATGAGAAGAAGCCATCTGCAATGGGTAGCTATCAGATCAGAGAAGGTGGGAGGAAAAGGAAGAACTGAGCATCCTTCAGTAGGAGATAGTATGACTGACTTGCATGTTTGCTAACACTGCGTTTGATCAGCATTAGTAAATGTCTGTTTGAGCAGATTTAAACAATCAGGCTTGATTAAATATAATGAGCAAAAAGAAAAAGAATGCGAAGACCAATAGAGGTCTGCAAACGGTTTCACTCACCCAAGTCCCCTCTCTTCCTAGCTACAGTGTCTGACTCCCTTTCAGTGAAAGCAAAGCCTGAAGGGCACAGTCTGTGACCAAGTGCAAATCCATATGAGCACTGTGCCTAGGATCCTTTTCTGTGGATCCTTTTCTTGATTAATTGTTCAGTTTATTCCTCTAGTGATGCTGACTGAGCAATTTTTGGAGATCAGTGTCTGCAAGCCATTTGAGACACACACAACTCACATACCGCAGTCTGTTTGCTGCACCACTGTCTCTTGGGTAGCCCAGCTTATGTCTGAAGTGCTTCTCAACAAGGGTGAAGCTGCATGAGAAGGAGGTGAGGGAGGGTCACTGGATTCCAGCTGGCCACCATTGCTGAAAGACAGTAGTCTCGGTTCCCTCCCCCAAAAAACCTTTTCCTGCACAATCCCATCTGCTTACATTCATTATTTACATGGTGGCAGCTATGCTATTCTTCTGAACTGTCATGAGATGCTGCAGCTCACTAATCCAGCACAAAACTAAACTTGCAAAAAGACAAAGTGGACAGCTTTCTGCTCTTCTGTTGGAAGTGGCTTGTAGAAGGATGTTGCGAACGTCAGGGGATGTGCAGAGCTGAGAGGCCAGAGCAGAGGCAGAGGAGAGCAGCAGGGTAGGAAGAACAGGAGTGGGACCTCCCTCAATGACCACCAGGTATCAGAGGTACCCCATGCTCTCAGGCTGTACTCCTGAGCCCTCCAGAGCCAGAATGAGCAATGCACCTCCTGCCTACCAGCCACCTCAAGAGATGTGGGCAGCTAAGCACCTGCTTGGAAAAATCTCTTTCCCAGAGGTAATTTAGACTAGCTGGTTTCAAAATGTTTGTGTCTAAGAATTCCTTTTGCTATAGAAGGGTTATATCTACCTGTATCCTAATACAGAACAAATGATTTGTCAAGCTCTGCCTTTCCTGAATCATTGTTACTAGGTTTTCCTGCCTGCTCTGAGTAACGTTGTGAGATGGCTCCTAAGATTATTCTTCTTTTCTGCTACTTTTAACATTTTCCAGCTTACTAGTTTTCTAGCTTCTACACACTTTCTAGCTTATGTTTTCATAATCCATAAATCTTTTTTTTAATTGCCTCTTTTTTAATATATTTTTAATTCTCCTAGTAAAACAAATGCTCTCTTTTCTCTTTCATGGAATAAATACTTCTTCTTTTTCTCATTTTCTTCAGATGTGAGACAGTAAATACACATGTGCGCATAGATCTCAATGTGTCTTTGGTCAGGATATGCAGGAAACATGACGTGATCATTCATTCACACATTCTTCTGAAAATTTTTGTTCTAGCCACAAATAGTACAAGACTGACATTAAAATATGTTTTAAAATAAATAGGTAAACCTCATAAAAATTCACATTTGAATAAAGATATAATAACTTCCTAAGCTGATCAAATAATATACCTTTTAAAGACAGTATTTATTTAACAGAAATCAAGTAGTATTGCCTGCTATATGATCTACAATAGCTAAATCAGTCAGTGTAGGGGTTTTACTCTGTACTAGAAACCATGTTTGCAGTGTACAAATAGGGTAAACCCACACAGCTGTATACCAAGTCAATCAGTATTACTCCTTAACCAAAAATTTCTTCTGTATTAAAGTTCCAACCTTTGCACTTTCAATTTAAGAAAGAGATGAAGTGGCATTCATTTTGAGATTAGGCAAGGAGTGATTTTAAAAGTGGGCATAAAATCCATGCCTTATAATTTGGAAGGTTTCTTTGTGTGTTTTACTAGGCTTTTGTTGGAGTTTGTTTTGGTTTAGGTTTTTGTTGCTTGAATTTGCAAAATTTCTTATTCTGACAATTACTAATATCATGTGTGTGGAAAAAAAGACCCTGTTTCTCCGATTCCCACATAAAAACTACAGGGATTAAAAGACATCCATACAGGGAAACCAATGCCCTATCTCCTGTGGTTCTTTTAAATTGATACCCCCTTAAATTTTCTTAGTCTGCCATAGAGCAAATAAACATTAAAACTCCTGTTTTTTCCTTTTGTTCTCTGTAAATAAATGTCCATGGATACTAGAGTTGAAACACTGACTATTCATTCCATAATAGCTCTTTTATAGCCCACTGTGGATGATAATGAGGTAATTACGGTCCTTTTAAGGCTACATTGTCTACACGATAAACTAGCAATTACCTGGTTAGAAAAATTTTGGAGACCAATATTAAATATACAATAGACCACAAGTCTGGTCAGCCGTGCAATTATGGAACCAGAACTCATGCTGCTCCTAATCAAAATTTATCTAAAAGCAGTGCTTTCTGCATGTGCAAAACGTAAGTTTAAAACCTGGCTATCTCAGTTTCCTTTAATAGTATTAAACAGTAGCAGATGTTAGTTTGGGTTGAAATTATTTTTTTTTATTTTTAAGTTCATTCTAGTTTTACACTAACATAAAATTGTCTTACCAGTTGATGCCATTGTGAAATGCCATTTTTAACCCAACTCATTTGGAGGGATGGAAATGTATCCAGACTTTCTAGATTACTTATTGCTGTGTGTGATCAGAGTAATCTTCTCAGAAGGTGGTTCTTGAACTGACTATGCAAGAATGTTATTAACATGTGGATCCTTTTTCCATGTTATACATGTTTCCATGTTATACATTCTAAAGATATAAAAATATTTGTTTCACTGTAGCAAGAACATTCCCTGTTAGAGAGAGATCATTAAAGTGTTGATAATGCTGAAACCAGTAAGGATGGCAGATGTGATGAATAGCAATTAGAGAGACACAAATGAGCAGGAAGTTTTATATGCTTGATTGAAAAACATCCAGTAGGTTGGATATACTTTGAGTAATTCTGTCCTGCCTTTTCTATGACAGAGCAATAGACAGGTGAGGGGAGGCTGGAGAACTGGGTAGGCCCTAGCTCAGTGCCACAAACACATGAACCTCCTCCATCATATACAAAGCTTTGAGGATGAAGTAACTTGAGGTAATTTCTACAAAAGTGAAGAGATTCCAAGTCACTTAGAACAAACCTGGAAAAAGTATTACAGTAAAAAAAAAATCCAACAAGTTTCACTCAACTTTCCTGAAAAACTAAACTCACAGGAGAAGTACAGAAAGAATTTGAATCACCTTTCGGATCTAATGGAGGCTTAACTGTGTCTGTATTCTTCAGTCCCTCTTCAGACCAGGATTTGTTGGACATGCAATCACTAGCATTGTGTGGTTGTAACCTGCAGTAAAGCCTTCAGGATGGGAAAGATAGAAAGTTGGAAGTTGGAAATAAAATCAGTCCCTCCTAGTGTGGGAAAACATTTAGGTAAAGCATTGTAAGTATTATATAGGGGGAAAATAATCAATTGGGCTGTAGTAACAGGGGAAATGAAGGAAGAAGTGACCCAAAACTGGAACCAAGGTAAATGTGTTAAAGGAAACAGGAAGGCAAGCCCGTACCCACAGAAAGTAGAAAGGGGTAACTCAAGTGTAGGATACTCTGGTTTAGGGTCTGATATCTGTGGCATGAAACCTAAAATAGCGTGGGGCTTGTCTGGAGAGTCTGGCAGGGGAACAGCTGCATGACCTAGAGACTGGCATACCCTGAAGAGGGTGCAGAGCCTTGGGGAACATCTCCACCCCGGCGAAAGCAAGGCAGTTGCACTTCTGTTCAGACTGTGTGCCTGTGGTCTCCCAGTTATGATGGAGCTGGGGATACCTAATGCTGATGGTGCTGGAAGCAACAGGGAAAAGGTGGCTGGACATGGGCAGCTGGGACAAGAGTGCCACAGCTTCTGCCCAAGCAAGTCTCTAATATAGCTGTGGTAGAATTACCCCAATTTTACTGTTGGAAAAGTTTCTGTGCAAACATACTTTACTAGAACAGAGATAATCTCTTGTCATTTTTTTTTTTTACTTTCAAATTAGAAGACTAAGCAACATCTGTGGGAAGAGTAATCATCCAATGCTTATGAATCATATATCTGCATCTGAGCTGATCTTACTTAGACACTGTGCCACTGTTAACAGCCCACTTTTGTGAAGTCTCAGGTCACTGAGTATTACACACAAGTGACTGCAGTATCCAAAAGGCAGTTGTCCTGGTTTCAGCTGGGATAGAGTTAACTGTCTTCCTAGTAGCTGGTACAGTACTATGTTTTGAGTTCAGTATGTGAAGAATGTTGATAACACTGATGTTTTCAGTTGTTGCTCAGTAGTGTTTAGACTAGAGTCAAGGATTTTTCAGCTTCTCATGCCCAGCCAGGGCACCTGACCCAAACTGGCCACCGGTGTATTCCATACCATGGGACGTCCCATCTAGTTTAGGAACTGGGAAGTGGGGGCAGGGATTCGCCGCTCGGGGACTGGCTGGGTGTCGGTCGGCGGGTGGTGAGCAATTGCCCTGCGCATCATTTGTACATTCCAATCCTTTATTACTACTGCTGTCATTTTATTAGTGTTATCATTATCATTATTACTGTCTTCTTTTCTGTTCTATTAAATCGTTCTTATCTCAACCCAGGAGTTTTACTTCTTTTCCTGATTTTCTCCCCCCTCCCACTGGATGGGGGGGAGTGAGTGAGCGGCTGCGTGGTGCTTAGTTGCTGGCTGGGGTTAAACCACGACACAGTGTATGTAAAGATTTGAAAGGGAAGTTACTTTAATTCCAACTTCCTTTTCTGCACCTGAACCATAATAATAACTATAATAATTGTATAATCCAACTGAGTTTTTAAAAAAACCTGTCACATACTTTTTAGTGATGTGTGTATGAGAAATTGGTGTTTACACATACATTTTTGTAAACCAAAATCATACCAGCTTCAATGTCAATGAAAATCTATGATCCTATATCTTAGGATTTGCCTGTGTCCTGGGAAGTGCCCCTAGAACTGGTCTGCAATAAAACAATTTCTGGCCTGGATCTCAAGCTGTATTTGATGGCGGTGTTTCCCAGTTGAGATAGAAACAGGCTATTCTCCTACCATACACTTTTGTGAGTTCATGAACTATCAGAGGAAGTTTTCATATTGTGAACATCTGTTTTTCCCCATTCAGCTGCACAACTACAGCTGGGAAAGACATGAACTGAGCTGTTAGTCATTTCTGAAATAAAAATAGATATAGTCTATGACTTTAGATTTTGGCTATGAGCCTGAGACCATTATTTAAGGCTTTTTATTCCACTATATTGCATTACATTAACTTACCTAATTACAGGATCCTTATTTAAGAAAGCTTTTGAAAAGAATAGAAGAAAAAGCACAATCTTTTCTGATAAATTAAAATGCCTTTTTAATGGGCCATCTTCCAAAGTTTTTGTAGTACTACTCTTCAATCATTGACTAGCCAGCACATCACAGACAACGTGCATGGATCCAAACAGCTGAAAAACTGGCATGCTGGTTAATCTTTTTCCTGGAAGCACTGCTTTCTGGAAGTCATTTCATGTAATGATGTAGCAGTTCAGGTGTGGGCTGAGCTCTCTCCTGTGGATTTAGCACTGAGCAGCAAAATAATACATAAGAAAAAATCTCTAAGAATTACTTATTATGAGTAATTTTGTCTGAGAGCTAATTTCAGCATGGTGAATAGAAGAGGTTCACGCATTCTTATGAGGAAATAGTGGTATTGGGCAAGTTTATCCAGTGGAGACATAGATGGAAAAAAGTGTTTTCCAACCCATCCACCTCTGGTGCATTACTGCTTCCCTGTGTGGGATATCTGGGGATCTCCCAAGTGAAAAGGGTATGAGCCAGGAGTGGGATCAAGGAGAGTGAAATTATTTTCCCCATGAAATTATCAGAAAATTTTGAGCAAGGTTAACCCAGCCTAGAATTTGTTAACTTTCCTGTAAAAACTTTCAAATAGAGATGACTGATTGCTAGAGTCTTGCTCTGGGCTAATCTGATTGTGGTAGCCTGACTGAGTGACTGTAAGGGTCTTCTGCAAAGAATATCATAGGTCTCACTTGTTTTCAGGTGAAACATCCCTCCTTTTGCTGGGAGAATCTTCCCACTCACCAAAACCATCTGAGGAGGCATGTCAAAGATGTGGAAGAGCCCTCAGAACTCTCCCATTCCTAGTTATCACCTGAACCCTTTCCTAAGTAAGGAGAAGGAATTTGGCTAAATGACAAACACAAAGACATATGTGTGTTTCTACAACCCACAACATGAAGATTCATCAATGAAAGGCACTAGGTTAGAAAAGGGTGCCAGCTGAATCTTTGCTGAGAGCCCTATGGTGTTTCTAAATTAGGCAGCAAGTAAGCAAGAATTATCCAGGACACCACAGCAAAAATGCAATTTTTGCAAACTAACCAAGGGAGACCAATACTCATCTTGCTTGAAAGACAGCACCGTCAACACTACAAACTATCTCAGTAGAATTTTCGAGTCAACATGGACCAACATGCAAAGGTGTTAAAATCCAAATTAACTAAAAATTGTTTTTCATTAATTTGATTTTCAAAGCCATTGACACAGCTGATCCTTAGATTACAAGGAAAACCAAAATTACATTTTCAGAAAGGTAACTGCCTTTGACCCAATAGTATTCAAGTTTCTAAAATACTTCACAGTTAATAGTTTTCCAAGGCTATGTTCTATGCTGCATTTCGCTCTCAATAATCCTTTAACTAAATCTAGGCAATAAGCAAACAAATTTTAGGTGTTTGCAGGTGACTTAGGTGTTGCTTTGTTCAGTATACTGCTCACCTACCACTAAGTGGTGGCATTAGTATTTTTGCAAAGTTTTACAATGATCAGCGTGCTCTCCAGTCTCAATAAACATCTTCAAGCAGCCCCTAAGACAGCTCATGAGGTGCCATAACAGCAAGCACTGGCAATATTCCTGTAAACACAGGTTGACAAAAAGGTATCACAGACTCATATACCAACAATCCCAGTCAGTCACAGTGTTTGGACAACATCAGATAATGAACAAAAAAAATGGCTGTTTGAAAATGAACCTCAGAAAGAGAGATGATGCTGATCTGTGAGGGAAATACTTGAAGAATTTGCAGACATGGTGCATTCCTCTTCTTTTAATGGTACATGTGTATGAGTAAGTGGTTAAATCATCATTGTAGAAGTCATTCAAGTAAAACTTTCTGCTGCCTCTGACTGGTAGGGGAATGTGTCCCACCCTGACGTATGGTGGCCTCATCTTGGATATGTGTCTTCTCTAGCTGCATGGAAAATAGCAACACATCTGGCCATGAAACTGAGTCTTTAGGAAACATTGATAAAGAGCAGAGGAGCGTGGTCACCTAACCACTCATCTCCCAGTGAACCCGTCCCCCTCTCTCCACCTTCCCTTCCTTTCTGTAAAACTCAGGAAGAGGTTTGAGGCTGACAGCAGAAATCCCTACCATAGGGCAAAAGTTCACCTATGCAGAAGACAGAGCTGCTCCGGAGTAATCCCAGATTAGAGAACAAATCTGCACCAAAAAGAACAGCCACTGCAGACATGCCTGCCCTCCTCTCAAGTGAAAAGTACAGCTCTGTGACCTGTCTCCTCTCATACAGATGCAGTAGGGCAGACCTGGCTTATTTAAAAAGACAAAAGAAAACAAAAACTCCCAAGTACTCATTTTTTCCATTAGGGAGAGAATGAAAAAAAGTGAGCAGCGTGTGGTAGATATTAGTCATGTTACTTAGTACGCTACTTATTCTGACTTTTCTATATACTGTGGTGTCAGGCATTGGTGTTAAAACTTTTATAATCTGTTTTGAAAATTCACTGCAAAAAAGAATTTTGAGGGCATCAGGCATTTTTTCTTTAATGTTTTTCCATAAGTGAGTTAAACGCTGTTTCTGTTTACAAAAAGCACAAATAAAACACAGATTGTGTGAGAAGTCATCACAGGAATGAAATGGGAACTTGGACCAAGATAAGAGTGTGGCAATCATTTCTACCCACTGGCAAGGATCAGCTGTCCTCCCTCCTCCTAATCTTCCTCTTTCTGCTCTTCCTACCCCACTTCCTATTCTC
This sequence comes from Haliaeetus leucocephalus, assembly GCF_000737465.1. Classification (NCBI taxonomy): domain Eukaryota; kingdom Metazoa; phylum Chordata; class Aves; order Accipitriformes; family Accipitridae; genus Haliaeetus; species Haliaeetus leucocephalus. Next base: position 8,205,039 of record NW_010972437.1, read on the forward strand.
CTACTGTCCTCTTGTTGTGAATTCTTCCATATGCTTCTTGGTTTTACAATTCCTCCCTCTTTTGGAGATTGGAGTCAACTGAGATCACCATCTTCAGGTATCTTCTCTTGAAATATCCTTTTTCTGAGGTGCTTTCAAACGGGAAATCATTAGAAGTTGGTATCAGCATAAGAGGGCAGAATATGTCTGATGATAGATAATTTTCATGAGTTATCAGTTACTGTAGATAAGAAAAGAAGAATTAATTGAATCTTGCTCCAATAGGGAATTACATTTTGCTGATTATTTAGTTGCCCCCTGTCTGCTTACAGGAAGATACACCTATTAACTTCCTGTGTTAAACTTCCTATGTTCCTATGTAGTCCTTCATACATACATTTCCGGACCAACATGCCACCATTTGGAGGTTCTTGATACTGATACCTGTGCCCAGACCTGTGAAACAGATGCAATCTGTGTAATTCAGAGGAGATTTTTTTCTTTCTGTTTCAGCAAGAGCAAGCTGCTTCTGTCCTGCTTGCTCTGGCAAACGACAAGAAGAACCCCCAACCTATTTCTTTAGCTGAGATATGAACCCAGTACAGAACATAGTGGAACTGCTGGTGTCCTATTCACAGGAAGAAAGATTCATTAGCAAAATTTACTTTTTGGAAAGATGTGGATGTATGTCAGCACTGCTACATTACTGTACAGTGTTGCCAGATAACAGAAGGTAGAAACTGGGTGGTGTTGACGCACTACAGGAAGCAGGGGTGAAAGAAAAGGGTGATGGACAGAAAATTAGGTGCTACTGCAGCTGTGATTAGTGAGAAGAAAATATGCAAAACCATGTATTGGTATTTCCTCTGATACTTCTGCCTCTATGGCTCCCAAGACTGGAGCATCTGCACAAACTCCCCTGCTTTTACTACCAAGATTACAACAGCTGCTGTGAGAATTGTTTTATTTTCCTGCAGTACAAAAAATTAATCTTTATTCAGCCCAGTTATTTCTACCAAGTATTACACAAAGTTTGAATGCCCACACAGATTAAACAGATAGCATTTCTCTGCATATTTATCAGCAGAGTGCACGATGGTATAATGAATGTGTTGAGCTTCTTTTTGAACAGCAGCTCCAGTGTTGCAACTCGAAGCATGACAAAAAACTCAAACAAACATTTCCTGAGGTTTTGAAAAAGTCCAGCTGCCTTTTATAAAGTTGAACTGCTCCTTTTCTTCAGCCTTTACCACAGCCGTGATGAAGACTAAGACCCTGGAATTGCAGAGCTACCATTAGCTACTATGCATGAGCCACAAGTACCCTAACTCTTCTGCACAGCACATTTTCAACAGGGCATATCACCTATCTGACCCACAGGGAAACACACAGAACCTGAACGTGAACATGGCTTAACTTTCCCTGTTGATGTCATCTCTTCCATGTGCTAAACGTGGCTGTACCTCCTTTGGCCTCAGTGGGTCAGCTCCTGAAATTCTGTTAAGAAGAATATAACTGCAGCCTTTAGTTTATTTATTTATTTTAACAAAATAGGTATCTTGAAAGCAAATTGAACCATATCTTCTTTTCCAAAGTGTTTAAATTTCTCAGACTCTGGGATACACTAAAAGAAATTGTAACTGGGAAGCTAAAGGAGCCCAGACAACCATCTGTGGCTTAATCATACAACAGGCCCAAGGGCAGCTCCAGGGCCACCAACAGAACTGCCTCGGGAATCTGTGGAGAAACCAGATGCTTCTATATACAGAAGTCTTTGCCCTTTACACCCCTGAGGTTTCTCTGTGCTTGGAGAGGAATCTGTACTGGGGCCAATACAACCACAGCATCCCTCTTTTAAAAAAACACCTATTATTAAAAGACATCTCAAATTCAAGAGCAGAAAATAAATGAATAAATGGATCAATAACTGAAAAAGGAAATTCCTGATTTTGGAGTTACTGCTCTTATTTTCTCAATGACTAGCTAAATAAAAAGGCAATGGAGATGACAGGCTCCTCTCAAACTACGAAGCAGCATATGAAGCAGGCAAAGGTTCCAGGAAACATTTGGACATGCTCTGATTCCTTCTAAAAGAGCACAGATTGGTGAGAAGGTCACTCCTTGGTTTATGGAGAATTTTATCACCATTTGGTTTAAATGTGTGAATTATGTCCATTTAATTATTAGGTTTTGTGCTGATTTCTTTATGGCTGTGAATGTCTTATTGCATGAGGATGATTCTTACATTCTTGAAAAGAGCTCTGGTGAAAGTAAGAGCTTGCTCCAGACTTCAGTATTGAAAAACACCTATGCTGTATAGTTGTCTAATACTAATTCTTATCTTTGAGTTTGCTTTGATTTGGGATGTCCAAAATTCAACTTCATCTTTTTACACCATGTGCTGGCCACTAGATTTCTATAGTTGCCTAATGGGAAACTATCATCACAGCAATTGCTCATCTCCATTCATTTAAATGCTGATTTTTCCCCACCTTCCTCTGCTAACTCATTCTCTCATACGACTACCAAGAGGTCTCAGATTATGATGATGGCACATAGCCCAAGATTGTTTGACCTCATCCCATCTTTTTGATTCCCATTGGACAAACTGCCAAATCTGAGCCTGGAAGATTTTTATTTTTTTATCTCAACAGCTGTGACACCGTCCATCAAAATGTAAATCTCTTTTCCTAAAATAAAGTCCTAGGAATAGCTCAGCTCTGTTACCAAATTAGCAAAGCTGATATCAGCCCAGAACCTCTTTTAGAAAAAAGAAAATGTCTTCTTCATTTTGTGATCTGAAACTGCACATCTTTTTGTGTTTACTTTTTTTTTCATGAGCATTGTTGCAGGTTTGTTCAAAATAATTTACCAATTCATACTAGATCTACAGATCAAGTAAAGTGAATTAGTTGTTTAATTTAAAATTTGACAGGCATTGATTTCTTTTAAAACCTTTTAAAGATCACCTTCCTTATGACTGAAGATTGTAGCACTGGTGTTCACGTTTCATTATTCAAAACATAGTTTTCTACAAAAATGTTCTGAGATTATTTAAACTGATAAATTTCCTGCCAAAATCCCAAAGGTTGATATACCTTCAAAAGCACAAATTTAGTAAAATTTCATTTTTGAGCTTTTAAATGTTTCCTTGAGTAATGTAGAAAAGACTTTAATCCAGAAAGAAGTTGGTGTGCTAAACTAGGTGGAAATGCTTTAGGAGCAAAGGAATACATTCGCATTGTTAGATAAAAGTTCCCTCGAAGCATTTCACAAGACAGAAATGTATAAACATCCCATCTGACATTTAGCTGTGTTGTATCTGATATCCTGGATTGCTACAGGATCAGAGGCTGAGGAATTATCTCAGGACATATGGAAATTAAAATGTCTTTAGATCCATATGGGAAACATCTCTGAGAGCAGAGCAGAGATTTACAGGCTGATGTTACTTCCTGTGTAAAAATAAAATCATTTCTACAGGAATTGTTTTTGTCCTGGGTGTTTCCAAAACCTTGTTTCCAAAGTTTTATATTTAGTTGGGTAAGTTTTCCTGTGCCTACTGGTCGTTCATCAGGCTTTACTAATTTTTTTTCTTCAGTGGAATTAGTTGGGCTGGTTTGAATTTATTATGAAAATTATCTTCAAAGCATATAATTTTTCTTCCTTACCCTGCAGTATCTTTGAAACATTTAATCATGTAGAATAAAACTCTTTACCTAGCTCAAATTAACAGCCGACTAGAAGCAAAAGAATACGGAAATGCCTAACAAAGATTCCCTATGCTTCTCGTTAAAGTTTATCCTAACCACATTAAGGCTTATTTTGTGAGCACATACGTGTGTGTATGCAAACCTGCCAACACCAAGAAATCCAAAAGTGGCTGTTCCATAGCCTCAGTGTGCCCATACAGATGAGTTTACGTGTACAGATGAGCTTGGCACCACAAACCAGCAGGAGTGGTGAGCAAGCAGATCTGCTACCTGAACTCTAAAGAGAAGACCATCACATTTTTTCTCAACAACTCAAATACCTGCAGTGGAGCTGATAACATCCGAGGGAAGGACTCAGAGTCCATTAACCTCAGGACAATGTCCTTTGTTCAGAAACAGGCAAACACACAGGGTGCAGTGTTTGCTTACGCCAATACATGTATATATGCAAGTGAACTCTTTTTTTCCCCAGACGTACAAACACCAACCAGATCAAGTGATTTATGTTTCCGAGAAAAATATCAAAGCCTATTTGAGAGAAGTGGTTAGGGTAACTAGCTGTCTTCTGTTCTGAATCACTGGTTTAACATCTCTAAGTAACAGTAACATCTACTGATTAAAAATACAGGTTGAAAGCAAATGTACCTGAAAATCAACTACACAGGCAGCCCCCAGGAAAACAGAGCTTTAAAAAAAATCATTCAAACAAATAAGATTCTTTATATGGAATAAAAGAGAGAAAAAAAGACTTCAAAAAAACTTTCAAAACCCCTAAGCTATTTGACATGAAGTAATTCACAACCCTCAGCTCTCAACCTGGAATCACAACAGTGAAAATATTACCCTTTCTCTCCAGTTTATGTGGATGGCTTATTGCTGAAGTATAAACTGTAAAATTTAATGACAAATGGATCTGTGATACAATGCTGAAGTATCACTTATTGCAATAAAGAAAATCCCCCTGACATTTGCACAGTTGAGCAAATGTCATTCATTGTGTAGCAATTAATATATTTGCCTTTTTCTGCCTTTAAAACAAAGTAAACACCAAAACCACCACCTAAAAATATAGTTTCCACATGATTCAGGCGTGGTATCAATCTCATGAATGAAACTGCCTTGGTGCCTGTCCACGCAGCCCTACCTGCTTGCCCTGGCAGCGGGAAGCTGTAGGATGGCATTGCTCAGGCAGCGTTAGCAGGCAAACCTTCGGTCTGAAAAAAAGGAACAGTCTTTATTATTGCACCTATACATTGAAAGTGTGACAATTGCCGGCTTGCATGAAAGCGGACTACTGAGATTACTGGAGAGGATTGGAGGAGGCACAGAGCTGAGGCGGGCACTGCTTTCCCACTGTGTTCTGCTTTGGCGCAGCTGTCTGACTAAGAATAAAAATTGTCAGCTTCACTCACTGATAAATTCAACTCTGTAACTCAGTACCCAGCCAGGGAAAGGAAAGTGGAATAAGTCATTTGGCTACCGGTCATGCTGTTAGTTGTGTTATCTGCCTTCAAAGCTGAAGAAAAAGCTCCTCTCTCACCACAAAATATTAGTGTGTTCAGAAAGCAACAAATATAGCAAATTCATCCTTTACAGTATGATTTCTTTTGTATTGCCAGCACTTGTAAAGTCAGTTTCAAATGCTGACAAAGGTTTATTTTGCCTCACTTTTTGTACTAAAGAGAATAATACTGCAGTGAACCTATCTGGCACTTCTGACCTCTGGCTCTCAGCTTTAAGTAATGCTTGGTACCTGAAGGGAAAAAATGCTTAAGAGTTTTTTCCATCTTAACACACTCCTGTGGCTTTTGCTACACATCAGGAAGCGATGCATAGTGTTGAGTCTACATCTTTATTGCTTGGGGCAGCCTAGACCAGAGAGCAACTAAATTTTGCCTGCCCCGAGCCACGGACATGTCCAAAGGCATTGCTGCATCCAGCAAGGGCAGCAGCAACTTGTCTGATGGGTGCCGGCTGTAGCAGTACCTGGCTTGGCCTCACTGCAGGCTTAAAATCAGCATGGATGTGACCTGTGTGTCTTATGTGTCAGGAACACAAAGGAGGAAAACTCGTCTGATGCAGCCTTGGTCTAACGCAATGCATACAGCTGTGTGGCACCCAGTTAAATAGGCAACAGGACTTGTTGGGCTGTATGAATGTTATTACTGTAAAAACACAGCAGTCACATAGGGTGTCCTACAGCCTGCTGCTGCTCATGGCTACCCTCAGCTACTCTATTCCCTTAGTGAGAATGGGGGCATATATGAGGAAAGACTCAACCACTTGTGGATATTTACAAGCCCATCGAGGAGAAGAAAAATTAAATGCTTCTTCTTTGCTTTATTTCTTGTGACATGTGCATCGCGTTACATCTGGATGTGTCAAAATATATTATGTCACGTGATGCTCTGTAACCTGGTGGCACCAGGCTGCAGAAGTAGCTTTGTCAAGACAGACTTAAAATGAACAAAAGAGAAAAATAAAATAACAGTTTCCAAGCCAGGGGACCCAGCAGAATTTGCTCTCTTGTCTATGAAAGTGTGTCAGCTGGGACATCTCTGCTCACATAAATGTGTCCTTAGCAAAACCACCAACTATTTAGCCCCACTTTTATCTAATCTCTACGAAGTGATGGGCTGAAGTTTATTAAGCGAGGGAGGGAAAAGAAAAACAATCAAACAAAGGTAATCCTCTGTTAATTCAAAAGATTTGGAATATTTGAGGCTTTCTACTGCAAACTGTTCATTTGGCTGCATTGCACATGTATGAATGCACGTTTCTGCAAAGGGAGTTATTCTTTCGTACTTCACTTCTGCTACAGAAATGTTAAATTGATACTATCAAATATACAGTGTTAAAATTCTAACTTTTAATTTCATTTACTTTACATTATTTGGATTTTAAACGTAGCCTGGCACTTGTTTTTCCATTCAGCATTTTGAAGAGAAAAAGAAGTGTGAATCTTAAAAATATCTAAAGGATCCCAGTTAACCACTGAAGCTTTTATCTCACTGAAACAATTGGATATGGGAGTATCCAGAACTGCTGCAAAAGGCTGAATTAAATGACGGAAGTAAATAGTAATACATTGTGGCTAGGTTATATTTATGACCGTAAATGGTAAAAACACACCCTTCTTTTAAAAGAAAGCCTAATATATCTTGTGTATCATGTATACACTAGAAATGGGAAGGAACTCTTAAAATATATGATGTGGATTTTTTTTTTCTCCACTCACAGCTTTATTTTGCTAAGCTTCAAGTGGCAGCTTTTGCTTCGAAGACTCTCCTGTGTGGTTACACTGGAAGCTTAACAGGCTCTTGCTTACAATTAACTCAGCCTCAGCCCTGTAGGCTTCCCACTCTGAGTGGGAAAAAAGGACACCCCTATGCACAGAAAGGAGTTTATAGCCCTGTATTAAAACTCCTGTAGTAGTAATGATGTTACAATCAGCCATGAAAGTCTGCTAATTCAGGAGAAGCAGGGTTTGTTTGCAGGCGGAGCCAGTATCTTTTGTTAGACCAAGCAAAAATAGCAAGTGAAAATGGACCTGTGTTCAGCTACACAAGCATGAGGTTAAACTGAACCAAAAGAAGGGTTCATGTGCCTGCAATTTTGTCCATTTTCATACAGTTTTTACAATTCTTTCAGGTGTTCTAGTAAGATGTTAAACTTTCCAATAAAAATCAAGGTAAAGCGCATACTCCAGTGATTTGAAAAACAAAAAAATCGGTTGATTAACTTTCCTTTTCAACCAGGCTCCCTTCAGCTCTGTCAGCAGGCACATAACAGAAAGGCTCTGCTTTTTCAAGGTGTGGGTGAAACAGCCCTTTTTAACTCTGTAACAAAAGAAACTCTTGCTGTTCTTGCTGTCGAAATGGAAGAGGTGTTCTTTTCAGTCCAAAACAAATGTTCCCGTTCACTTGCAGCTAAACATCAAGAGTCTTACCCTGAAAGATGATTTTTTTTCTCTCTCCATGAAAGTGAAAATGGCACTTATAGCGTGTAACTGGATGTGTTGTGTTGGACTGTTTGTCTCTAAATTAGTGCAGATCAGAATATATGGGGTTTTGCTGAATTCTAATCAGTATTGGTTTAGTTTTGATAATGTGAAGATACAGAAACAAAGCCACACAAACTCATAAATTTCTTTTAGCCTATTTCCATGATGGTCTAAAGAAAATGAGAAAATGTGGTTCTGCTGCTCTTTTTCTGCCCTTAGCACCAAGAAGTTGTAATACAGGAATGATAGTTTTATGTGTGCTTGTGATAAACAGCTAGCGATAAGTTGTGGTCAAGGAAGTGGTTTTCTGTGCCATATAACAGCAGGTACAAGTGGTGCTGCTTGAATCAGGCACAGAATTTCTATATTACTAAGAATGAGAAGTCAAAGTAAGTTCAGAAGCAAGTAACGAGAGTTACACCTTTTACACTGCGAGGCATTTACGTGGCCCTAGCTGAGTGAAGCAAGGACACGAACATTATTTTCTTGTAGCAATTGCCACCAAAAGCTGTTTCATTCCCAGAATTTAACCATCCTTAGGTTGCTTGTGCCTTCCTCATTCTTGGCATTACCAAGTTCCCAGGCTATGCTAATGCAGAACTTCACACTACCTGAAAAAATTCACACATGTATTTCCCACCGTTTAACCCCAGCTCATCAATATATACATATTATCTTTCAACAGGATTCAGCCCCGATATTTTACTACTTCAAGACTGTCCCAGTTTGGCTATGTTGTGCTTATTTGCACCTCTAACAGGCCACAGTAAAACCGTAATTTGCACCTTTTGAGGGAGGAAATTCAGAGGCAAAAAGAGAAAGGTGTTACTGTTCAAAAGCTGTCAAAACAGAAACTTAATCAGGGAAATCCATATAAAAGGGATTGTGGGACAGTATGTGATGACAGCCTCTTGTTACAGTGCCTGTGCACAGCATGGGGCTTCTGGATCACACTTCTTCTGATGCAGCTGAGACACACGCTCTGCTTTCCAGGTGTCTGAGCTAGGTAAAGCAATCTCTTCATCATCCTGCTTCCTCTGTAATGTGATCAAATCCATCATTCCTTTTGTTACCTACTTTTGTGTTTGCTTTGCCCCACCGTAATTTGCTAACTGCAAAGCAGGCAAGTGCTTTAAAAACATACAAGCCTGCTGCAAGTTAAGTCGTACTTATCAGATGTGCTGGTAGTGAATCATGCTGACAGATTGGCTCTGTTTACCTCAAACAAACTGTCAGAAATGTTCAGTACTTGAACCAAAGCATGGAAAAGGCTTTCAAATACACAGGCAGATCAGGTCATAACCCTGTGCATCATATTTTGCATATTTCATAAAGGTATCACATGTACGTTTGCATGTAACAGTCCAAACACACTGTTTACAAAGATATTTGGTATCTCGACAAGAGAAAGCAATCAAGACTCATGTCTAATGGGGCAGGAGTAGATTTTTTCTCGTTCATTCTGCCCAGCGAGGCTGGCTGGGGGCTGCAGGAGCTGCCAAGCAGCAAACACTGCTGTAGTTCCTCCAGTGCTTTGTCCCTCTACTTCATACAAGGCTCCCAATGGTTTTGTGCCACTTTGTGCTGTGCTGGTACTCCAGATGGACTGGGGGACCATGTGGCAACTAAGAGTACAGGAGTACGGACAGCACAGTCTGCTCGAGTGGCCACAGCACTCATTTGCCACGAGTAAGGAGCAGCATTAAAATGTGTTTGCTTTACATTGCCTGGGAATTTCTCTCTCCATAGGGGGCTGTATATAATAATCTTGCTTTTCTTTCTCTGCTTCAGCCTCACAATTTTGGTTTTAAGATTAGTTTTCTTAGCAATTTTAGAAACATTTTAAAACTGAGTTTCTTGAAAAGACACATTCCCTGGACATGATCATGTTTCCAAAGTCCTAAACACACACGCATACAGTTATGTTTTCTGATAGCAGCCCTTAACTACCTGCCACAGAGAACTCTCTACACATGACTGTAGTTTGGGAACCCAAGGTGACAGTCTTAAAAAAACCCTTAGATTGGTGTGATTCCATTTCCAGTGGTCTTAAAAGAACCCCCTCCCTTGTTTTAAAGAGCTTTTAAAATAATCTACTTCCCTGCACAAGATTCAGAGTTAAGAATAAAATTATGCAAACCCTGGTTCAAATTTGTAATTGCCAAGTTTAATATTGTAAAAGCAGGGGGACTAAACAGTTCATATTAAACAACTTACCCACACCCTTGCTCAATGTTTAAATGGAAACCAAGTGGGACAATCTGAGGCTAGAGCAGAGGGAGCAGCACGGGGTTGTTTTCTTTTTCACTTCTTGTTTTATTTTTTTGTGTTTTCTATCTGTGAAAGTGTCAGAAAGGCTCCCCCTGTGGCCATGAGGCATCATTTCTAACTGAGCAGGGACCAGCCCAAAATGCTTCAGATCTGCACTTACCCAAAGGGGCCGGCATGAGTTTAAAATGCAAGCAAGGTTTCTTGTTAGAAATAACTACAAATCAGGAGTTCAGAACAGGAATGTCCTGGTGCGAGAGGGACCACTGGTTACAGCTTATTTATGTGTACAGGAATTCAGTTAGGATCGACCTGGGAACCCACCAACGTTGTTGTGATAGGGTGACTTAGGAGAGAAAGGCTTTACAGGGCTGTACTCTGCTATAAAAACTGGCTTAGAGCTGCAGCGCCTGTCTGCTCACTAGGTCTGCATGCTCCCCAGGAAACAATAGCTTGTTCGCATCCAGTACCACTGAACGTGGCATATAAGGCACTCTGAAGGGTGCTGTGGCTAGACTCATGGCAGGTTATGATCCAGGACAGGCTTACAAACTGGCATCTGGCCACACTAGACAATAACTAAGTAAAAATTAATTCCCTCCATCTATTTTACTGCTAGTGAAAAATGTATTTGTTTATATAGGAAAAAAAGGGGGGAGACAGTAAATTCTTGACTTTTTAGGGAACCTGGTAATGGTTCTTTCCTGCTAGGTGAACAGAGCTCCTGACTTCTTACACAATGTGTAGTTTTACAACCTTCGTCATGTTTATGAAAGGGACTGAGAAGACTGCTGTTCTATTACTTTTTGTACTTGACTTCCATTGGGTTAGTTTTGCTTCAGTATTACTTTTTTGACCTCCAGCCGTCACCACCTTAAGCCAATACTTGCAGAGTGAGAGGAAATGGCAAGTTGTTCTAGCCAAAACACCTGCAGTACCCTGGCTGCTGGCAACTCGGTTTCCCTATTTTTATGATTATCTATTACTTAGGGGTAGACTAGCCTTTGCAGAGGACAAGAAGAGGAGGGTCTAGAGAGATTCTTGTGGGTCTTTCAGATCCTTTTACAACTGTTGTTCTAAAAGGATCTATGACCTGTAGGAATCCATCAGAAGGACAGAAATCCAGACAGACACAAAAGCTGCCTGAAAGATTTCTTTACGTAGACATTTCTTTCTCTGTGTTTTCAAGGCATTTAGCAATATACTTGTAAATATGGCAGATAGAAATTTTTCTATTTTTATACAGCTTTTCACCTTCATAAATCTGGAAATGATGTGCCACTTGCCAACTCCAAATGAAAATGCAACCTTCTGTTCCCTCTTGAATAGTATTATCTGTATCTATAGTACAGGCTACAGAAATGGGGGAAAGCAGCTAATTAAGACATTCTTCTCACTCTGTGATACTAAAGCAAGTTGCAGATAGATACATTAAAAATATTCCCTTCACAGTACTTTCCATGTTATATAAAGCCCTGGGAATGAATCGTCCTTGGATGATATTTTTAAATGACAAGCTAAGATGAAAAAAGTTTCCAATGGTTTTCACATAGTTCTGTGAAGCAGACCCTGCTCAGGCTTCAGCTTTGGGCTCAGCATTTAAGTGACTGAATCTGTCAATCACCAAAGGGCCGTGGGCTCTTTCTTGTCTCCTTGGGTTTGTTGACAGCAGCTTCTCAAGTCCGCAGCGCCCTGATGCACCACCTACACAAACAGATAGACACAAAACATTTAAAGTAGTAAGATAATTTGAACTGTGTTTTGGAAATAAACACAGCTTTTTCTTACTGGATGAGAACAAAATTGTTGAGGAATATTTTTAATGTTGTTGCAAGTGTATTTATTTGATTGTCCTTTTCTGGTTTTCCTTTTTCTTACTGAAGTCATTTTAATTCGGTTCCCTGCTGAAACTACTAAAAACTCCATCTTTGGGACACCAGAATGAGCAATCCTTTACATCACCAGACAAGACACAAGCAAAATAAAAGGCTTCAAAACCAAAGGGTCTAGTGTGAGATAGATATGCTAACATCTGCCTTCCTAGCTCTCTGTCTTTATGATATCTAGTATCTAGCAGTTTCAGTGCAATCTTTCAAATCTTGACAATGCTGTGGGATGTCACAAGCTGCTTATAAAAATGAAAGATACTGTGAGTCATCAGTCTCTTTTCCCAGTAATAGACCTGGGTAAGTTCAGGATCTGTCTGATGCCTGGTTTATCAGGTTTTCTGTGATACAAGAGACAGGAGATGAAAAGATTCTGATTTGTTTAGATATGTTACCTAGTTCCTGGAATTGCTTGTGTTTCAGACACAAACAAACTTTCCTGCAACTAGCTGAAGAAGTTACATGGCAAATTTCTGTTCATTTACTCATCCTAGAACTGTCATTTTTTGCGTGTTCTGTAAACCCCTAATTCTCCTTCCCTCCCTCGTTTCCCCACCACCACCTTTATAAAGTAGCATTCTGCTTTCCTGTGTTGCTATGACAACATTTACACTTGCGTTTTGAAGGCAAACTGTGTGGCTTCCTTCCATATTTTTTTCAGCGTGCTCTTGTGTTAGAGGGACACACAGGGGAATGAGGGCTATCACAGATAAAGCTTTAAGCAGCAGGGTGCAACTTTATTTCTCAACATAAAGGGCATTTAAGTGGGTCTAGCATGGATTTACCTATGATATAATTCCTCAGCGTACCCCAAAGACAGATTCATTCGGTTTAATCTTCTGAACATTCTTCCTCAGTGCAAGAGAAAATTAAAGGAGAAACAGTGGAAACTTCAGACCTGCCTCTCTCTCCTGCCTCCTCTCATGCGGGCAGAAAGACCACCAGCACATTTCACAATGGCCTTTACTTCTAGGACCTGTCAACTAATTCCAGAGAGGGAGAGCAGCTAAAGGGAACTGAAGGTTCAAAAAGATTGCAAGTTACTTTTTAAATTAATCAGGGGGCAGAAACAAAGAGAAAAAACACTTTCCTTTGCCTTCCAGCTGCTCAGAGGAAGGCCTTTGCAAATGTAGCATATTGCACTGCAAAATATAGGAACTAATGCTTGCACCTGATAAGAGTGACAGTTGGTTATATGGGTAGAGAGGGGTGCTGTTCTCCAGCTCCCAACAGAATCCTTGGCGCCACTACCTTGCCAATGACTTTCCATATTATGAACAGACCAACCGAACTCTGCCTCTGCACAGGTCTAGAAGCTGGCTGGTAGCTAATCTACAGCAGAGGTAAAGAAAAATTCTCCTCCAGGGACAAAACCTCTGCAAGATGTTTTGAAACAATTGGGTCTTTATTAGAAATGCCAGGAGGTAAAAAATGCCTCACTTCACCAAGCGCCTGGCTCTCCTATTTCAGCCACAGGACCTGAGTCAGAGAAGCCTTACGGGCTACAGCACTTTCTGTTTGGAACATAAAACTTCATGGTAACAGTACATTCTCTCAAAGCAAGAGGTAGGCTGGCTTAGTTGATGCTTATTTCAGATCTCTTTAAAATCCTACAGGAGAGGATATGCAGCAGATACATCTCTATATTTCTGGCACTGTAGCAATCTGAACTGCGTCTCCTTACTCAGGCTGTGGGAGCATTGTCCTTTTTTTAACAGAGCGTACCTCTGCAACATGCTGGCTAAAGGAAAAGCTTGTGCTCACTGAGCGTGGGAAAATACTGAACTCTGAACACTTCTGACAAGATGCTAAACCAGGTCAACAGACTATGGAACAAGTACATTTGCAAAAAAAATGTGTTGCATTTAAATAGATTGTTAATATGTTCTTTGGTGCATAATGGTATCAGTTGAGTAGGCTTAGAAAACTCACTGCACTCAGAACTAAGTCCTATAAGAAGCATGAAACTCCAATATTAATCTAGCTTGTATGAGCATGCCATGAACTCAGGGGGAACCACAAGGGCCTCTCTTGCTTCAGCACTGAGCTCTGTATTATCCGGTAATTCCCTGTCATGCCCACTTTCAGAGATATCCCTCAACAAAATGCAATCCACACAGACTTTAGAAGGCAGATAAATACACTGAAAATTATCAACGTAGAACAAACATGATTTAGCATGCTCAGAGGCCAAATCAAGTTTGCACAACACTGGCGACAGTTCCACTTTTGACAGAGAGGCTGGGTACTGGTGATGTCTCTTCAGCACCCATCTCCAACTGTGGAGAAGCAACTTAGCAAAACAAGAAACAGAAGGTGGCTACAGCTGTCTTGGAGGGAACCTGATGACCTCCATTCCCAAACCCTTGAAGTCTAAATCACAGCTCCACTTCTCAGTTCCATTTTGATCATCCTGTGCTATTCTATCAGTAACAGCTACTACTCTCTGGATCTGCTTTGTGGTATCCAAATTGTAACCACTGTCAGCTTCTTAATGTTTGGGGCTTTATTTTAGTCTAAAGATGTACGTTAGAACTGAATCAATAACTAACCCTCCATCATGAAGGACAATGATCTGCAGAACTTGGCTTCACTACAGATTTACAGGGCTTAAAGCAATTTCCCTGTTCATGCTACTGAAAACGTGGGAGTTACAAAGACATTACTGAAAAAGGCCAGTTTTGGCACACATCATTGGCATATAGTGCATAAATGATGGGAAGAGCTGTTCCTGTGTAACATGAGAACGCAAGGGAAAAGGCAAGTGGAGTAGGAGCCTCTCAGTTTCCAGACCTTTAGGCTTTCAGAAGGCCATTCCCTCATACGGTCATTTTTGTCCCCACTGGAGAGGGCACCTCTGGGTGGGATGTTTTGGGGCACAGTCCCATGTGCACTGGCAGCAGGAGCACCCTGGTGCTCGATGCACACAGCAGTGGAGACAAGGCGCAGCATAATCCCACTGCCCCTCAGCCCTGCTCCCTCTTTTCCAACATGCTTTTATGTCTCTGCACAGATTGACTGTGGCACATTTATATCCAGCAGCGTTCCTCTACAGCAGGGGATTCTTTGTTGTGAATTTATGGCTAGATTACGTCCCTCTTTAAGCTACCTCATAGGACAAAGCAGCTGTAACACATGGTCCTCACAGCACTCCCACACTGGAAGCAGGCGTGAGTGATGGTAAGGAGTCTCACCCAGCCTCCATTATGTTTTGTCACAACAAACCTCTCTAATGTGGTAAGAAAATTTAGGCAACACCCTTCTCCCTGAGGTAAGCAGGTTTAAAGCTCGTATTTCAGCTGAGCCGTGTATGAAAAATAGGAAATGAAATACGCTTATCTTCTGAAAGCATATTTTCAAAATTTGAGCCATATGCACAGTTTTGGTTTGTGTTGCATCATTCCTGTTTAAAACTCCATTTTAAAAAATCCACAAAATAAGTATATAACAGCCAAGTTTGTTGTTGGGTTTTTTTTTCTGACTCCTCAGTGATATTACTGCGTGTATGCAAATAAGGGTATATGTATTTGTCCATGGTGCTCACTCTCAGCTCATTTTTCTGTCCCAATAGAGCAGTCTCAGAATTTTAAGTTTTCTAAATCTAACAATAATAAAAAATACTTCAAGCTAGGGACAGTGAGGATTACTAACTCATGCTAAGTTCCCAAATCAGAAGTGCTAACTGCTGTACTGCCCTGTGGCCATGTAACACTGTGTGTATATTCCTAAAAGACTAAATGATCTCTACCTGTAGCTCCTATCAAGCACATGTAAGATATTGCTTTTGTTCTGATCAGTGCAAAATAGTCTGGACACACACACACGGATGCAGACGTTACGGTCAGCAAATGCCCAACCCATTTAGGGTGTGTTGGTTGCTGTTCTGTTTTTTTTAATAATTTGGTTGCTTTGGTTTTGTTTGAAGACCCAAACAATGAAACTTCACTCATCAGCCATGGGAAACAGTTCATAGCCTGACATCTTCTGTGACAAGGGCTCTCTTGATTTGCAGTCTTAATTTTCTTTCCTTTAATTTCTACTTCTAAATTGGAGTAGTGTATGACATGCTAACTAATTTCTCTCTGTCATTAGGCTGTAGTCCTGCACATATTTATGCACATGATTAACTTTGTTATCACAAGGGATCTGAAATGAAGGTGGTAAAGCAATAAATGTGCGCATATCCACAGTGTGTTGGGGATCTGAACCTCCTCAAATATCTGTTGGCTCAGACAGCTCTAATATCCTTAAACACTGCACTGTCAACCTACATACTTTGCCTAGGTTACTCTCCTTTCCAAAAGCAATCCATCCAGGTCATTAATCACGTAGTAACTTTCCCCTGTTAAATATCCAGTCTCTTCAGTTAATTAAGTATCCCAATATAAACATGATATTCCAGGTCTGATTTCTTCACATCTGTCCATTAGCATGTAAGACTCATTCACACAGTTTGTTACAACCATTGATGTACATCCATGTTCAGAAAGATACAGCTCCCAGCTGGAAATGTTCCTGGGGGTGAACAGCACATGTTCCATTTTATGACACGAGAATGGATGTGCACTGCTCAAAAATTTTCCATGCTTTTTTTATATTGTACAAAATACATTAAATAAGACAGAAAGAGTAAGAAGATTTGGTAGAGCAGAGCATTATCTATCAAGAGGACTCAGGCAGGTCTAAAGGAGCAGTGTTATTTACAATGCTCAAAACTGGAATTCTTAATTTAATGTAATTCAAAGCCTTTATCTCAAATAAGAGCACTAGAATTTCCAGAATTTCGTGGTGTTTTCCTTATGCAAAAAAGCATAAAGAATAAATAAATTAAAAGGAAGTGCAAGAATATTAAGTAACAGCAAGGTAATAACTTTGAGCATGGAAAGAATTAAGTAAATAAATAAAAACTTATTTAACCCTCATTCTCACACACTCCTAACATCTTTCTCAAACACAGATGATCTGACATTAATGTCTAACAAAATCCAGGCTCTCTACAAAGTGCAGGGCAAAATTGACAGCCATCCCTAGGATTCAGCTGATATTTTCATTCGGCAAGAGCAAAAAAGAAAGTTGCATGAGCTCTCAGCACTACCGTTGCCCCTGCAAGCAGTAGCAGGTGGAAAGTCTTAGAGCAAATACACAGTGCCGTCTTCTTTAATCATGATTCTTCCACACATTATAATACATTTAAGTGCTGTGCTTGCTCTTTAAGACGGCCTCATCTTGGTAATCAATGTAGCCAGTCTAGTGAAGTGCCACTTTCCTGCTGTGAGAAAGCACAATTCTTCTTGCTGCCACAGCCCCCTGCTGACGTGTTTCACAACATTTAAGCAGGATACTGTTAAACTTTACTTCTCTTTTTTCCCTCTGTGCAGACAGAAATCTTCTTTCCTGCTGGTTTTTCACTCGAATTAAAAGCTGTTAACATGTGCCCTGGCTTTTACCCTGATCATTGCCCTAATTTTAACCTTGTGCAACGGTTATCTTAATTTTACTCAGATTTTTAAAACTGACTCATTCAGCAAGACAAACTGTGAAACTGTCTGGTAAAAGAATAGATTTCCAATAAGCACGGTAAAAAGGTCACCTACACCAAGTTTTCTTCAGAGGCAGGTGGGAGACAGCTTCACTGCACTCACTTACAAACCACACCGAGTCAGTCCGGGGCATTCTTGTTGCTGTAAAGAATGCAAAAGGCAAGCTGGACTTGGAAATCTGCATCTGCAACGTCAGACGTGCGTTTTCGTGCCACGAGCCCCGCTTCTCAGCAGCAGCACTTTTAAAGAATGAAGGGGAAAAAGTGAAGTTTAAGGGGCTGATAGCTCTGTCAAGGTGAATAAGCACCATGAATAGATGTTAGAGTTTATGACTGGGAAGCTGATACAGGTGCAAGTTTTATGAGTTTTAAACTTTACTTTGACATAACAAGTAAAGCTAAAGCCGGAGGCTTTTATGCCATTATGAGAGGCTCCGTCAGTGAGCACCGTAATCTAATTAGTTTTGATGCAGCAAATCAGCAAAGCCATGACTGGTTATGACCTCTGCCAAGAGCATGAGAGAGCCAGACAAATGAAGCTTAAGATACTATTAGTTGTTCTGTTGCAAAGTTCCAGATAAAATATGACAGGATATTGTTGCTTGACTTCGGCATCAGTTCTCCAGATGGCACTCAGCACTGGCTTGTAGCGAGGCTCGCAGGGAGGCTGCCACATTGTCAAAACGAAAGTTTTCCAATTACAAAGAGATAATGCGAAGAGATGCAAACTTAATCTCCTGAACGAAAGGTTGCAAGCTGTGTAATAGCAGTTGAGGGGAGAGATTTTGCATAGTTCACTTGCTTTAAATACTGCTGTTCAGGAAAGCTTTATTATCCTGCCCAGTAAAACAAAGAAATCAGATGCACTTGACTCTCTGCGTTGGGGCAGCTGTGCCTGGACACAGCGGAGCCACAGCCGCTCTTGTGGAATTAGTGGGTCTGATCCTCCTGCTGGGCGGTTGGTGTAAATCAGGAACAGAAGCCCCTGAGATAAAATAGCGTAAGATGGATCAAAAAGGACAATTAAGGACCTTTGAACTAGCTGAGAGCTGCTCCCTTACTTTAGTGGTAGACCAAATAACTTCTGCCAGTTCGGTTGTGGGAAATAATGTTTGTTTGGGTTTTTTTTCTCAAATTTTTATGAAATCTTTAGTGGAAAAAAGAAACAGAATGTCATGCAAGTGGTGAGCTTACAAGATGTGACACTGATGTTGTGAAATACTATCTTCATATTTATAGCGCTGTACCAGGCATGTTGAAGTTATTCAGCAGCCACAGTGACAGAATGACAGGGTAGTGGCCTCATAACCAGCAGAAACAGCATCTCGCCTCATTTTGAGCTGCTGGGAAGCATCGGGAACTGTATAAAGGCTAGAAAATACAGTAAAGAAACTGTCCTCCACTTGACCCCTGTACATAAAGAACTGTTGAATGAATGCACCACATCCAATTTTAAAAGCTTTCAGTAGTATAGCTGTTATATATCACTCAGTATCACCGAGTGAATCACAACTGTGCTTCTCAGGGTGAGTGTTCTCTTCCACCTGACACTCGTCTGACGTTTGAAAGCGAGCCGTTTCAGGAATGTTACGTGAAATACTGCAACACAAGAAACTCCCTTCCAGCATAAGAGAAAACCTCCATCTTGTGAGGGTGGTCGAACACCGGCGCAGGTTGCCCACAGAGGTTGTGGAGTGTCATCCCTGGAGCTACTCGAAGTCTGGCCAGGCTAAGTGGGGAGCAGCCGGCTCCAGCTGACCCAGCTCGGGCCAGGGGTGGGACTGGAGCAGCTCTGGAGGCCCCCTCCAGCCCCAACAGGTCTGGGTTCCTTTCCTATGAGTCTCTTCAAATTATCATCTACTAAAACTTATCATCCACCGACAAATCAATTTGAAAAGAAAGCCGAAATCGAAAGCCGCATTCTCTCTCTGATTATAGGGGTGTACTTTTAGCACATAGGAAAGTACGTAAATACCGGCCAGCAATATCAAAACGTGAACAGCAGGATTGTCTTCGATTCCCTGCTTTCTGACGAACACAAAACTGCCCGACCAGCCCCGCCGACCCCGAAAGGGGGGCGATTTCTGCCGGCCCCCCGGTAAGCACCCCCGCCGCCACGCCTGCCGCCGGCCGCACGCATCCTCCCGTAGCGACGCCGAGCGCTGTGCCTGCATCCGGGGAGAGGGCTCGGTCCCGCCGCC
>NW_010972437.1:8224637-8238005 GCF_000737465.1 Haliaeetus leucocephalus
CCCCGCCGCCGCGGCAGCCCCACCTAGCGGGCAGCGGGGGGGGCGCGCCGGCAGAGCCCGGCGCGCTTCTTCCGCCACTTGTGAGCGCCCCGGCGCTGCCTGCCTTTGAGAACCCTCGGCGGCGGAAAGCAGCCGCGGGCGAGAGGGGCGCCGGGGCGGCCTTCGGCCTCGCTCTCACCGGGCACTGCTGGGGAAGGGGAAGGGAAAAGGGAAAAGGGAAAAGGGGAAGGGGAAGGGGAAGGGAAAAGGGGAAGGGAAAAGGGGAAGGGGAAGGGAAAAGGGGAAGGGGAAGGAAAGGGGGAAGGGAAAAGGGGAAGGGGAAGGAAAGGGGGAAGGGAAAAGGGAAAAGGGGAAGGGAAAAGGGGAAGGGGAAGGGAAAAGGGGAAGGGAAAAGGGGAAGGGGGAGGAAAGGGGGAAGGGAAAAGGGGAAGGGAAAAGGGGAAGGGGAAGGGAAAAGGGGAAGGGGAAGGGGAAGGGAAAAGGGGAAGGGGCTGGCTTTAAAAAGGCCTTGGTGATACTGAAGCTGCGTGAGCTGGGGCTAGGAAGGAGACCCGACGCATGGCTAAGTGGACTTAGGTTTTTCCTTTTGGGGCACGACTTGTAAAGCTAAGAATGACAAGGGAAAAGGGCTTGGGGGGCTACAGAGAAATCTGGGTTGTGTCACCTGGAAGCGAATCTCCGGACAGGTCTTCAGGAGGGGCATTTCTGTGCTTTTTTTTCAGCCTAGTCCAAACAGCAAATTCAGAGGCAGCGATTTCTGATGAGAGTCTGTTCTTCAAACCACACTGCTCTTGCTTCATGAACTTTAGGATGTTTGTTTTCCAAAGGCTATATATCCATACCGGTTAAGACAGTATGTAGACTCTCTTGATGGTACACTAATGACCATCACAAAGGCCGGTGTGCCTCAGCCCTAAATACTTAGTAGGTAAGAAATATCTCTGCTTACTAGAATGGAGAGGAATGGTGCTATATATGCCTATGCACAGAGCCAAGAACAGCTTTATTGTCAAAGATGCTGCTGGCAATAGTTTGCCTCTGCGTGCTGCATCCTTTTTCCTTTAGAGTGGGACAGGATTTTTGCATCGGGACAAACAGCCATGACAACCACAGTGCCGCCACCGTGGAAGGAGAGGAGTTAAGGAAGTAGGTCACTGAATGGCACGAGGTCTTACCTGCAAAGGGCTGTGCACCTTTATTTCATGTGGAATCCAGTGGGAATAGGGTACTTTGAGAATCATCATCAATGGCATAGCTAGAGATACTGAAATCTTGAATCTGAAGGGAGATGTGACAGCATTTTCACTGCTTCAGAGTCACATTTGTTCAGACAGCCAAAGATAGCAAAGATGAGGGAGGAGATTGTCTTATAATTATAGCATTTGTCTTCTCCAGGGCCCAGAATGCAGCTGTCCCAGATTTTATTCATACATACGGTTTAAAAAAAAATTACCTCTCCCAAAAAGCTGTCCCCAAAAGCTGAAAGAGCTTATATTGAAAATGGGAGCTGCACCATGAAAAGAGGATCCAACAAAAGAGCACAAAGTAGATAAGAGCGAGCTATTAACTCTACATGTGCTCGTTAGTGCTTTGTAGGCAGCAGCATGTTGGTAAATGCTCAGCTGAAGGCTGAGGGGTGCTCCTGGATCTCCCGAGGGAGCTCTATGCCCAGGGAGGGCTCAGAAGATGGCCTGGAGCTGTTTGCTGGGGCTGTGTCTACTCAGTAGGGACCGGCAAAGCAGAGATGGTGACTGACAGGTCACTGCAATGGGAGCCCTCATCTGCTGAGCCAAGACTGGGTTGGACACAAAAAGCCTGTAAAGAGAAGAAAATTCTTTTGCATGTTCGATTTGGCAGAGATGGGGAGGGTCTTTTTTCCCTCAGCAATGTTTAGTGCTCCCTCAAATGAGCAGCAGACCAGGGTCTGCCACTGTTTACTGTTTGAAATTATGTTCTCCCTTTCGGCTAAAGAGAACCATGAAAAGCATCTTACTCCAAAGCGTAGCTGTAAATTCAACATTAATAGTGCAACAGAATAAGAGAAGGGCATTTTTTTTTCATTGAAATAGGAGGATGTGAAAATCTCCAGTGCAATTGAAGCAGGACTGAAAGGAGGACTCTATAAATGGGATTAAAGAAGTAGATAAATGCAAAACATAGAGGAAATCAGAAATTCACTCACAGAAAAATGAAAATATCTAGAGCAGAACAGCTTGGGGGAAGTGACTCTAGTTTCACATAGGTGTGGATGACAACAAAACAGTGGTGAAGGGAAACGCCCTACAAGCTGACATACACATTTACTGGAAAAATTATTAGGGCTATGGGGTTTATGGGTCTAATTTTGCATTGTTTGCAAGATCTGCAAAACCTTTTGTCTCTAACGATCCCTGCACAATGAACTGATACCTGTCTTATCTTTCTGAAGAAAACTTAATTCTTGTTTCCTCATCAAGGAAATATAGGTTTGATGTAATCAAAAGTTTAGCAAGAACACATGATGTTGATCAATATTATCTTTCAAGGAAATTATTGCAAATCCCCTCTGTATTTTTGGTCAGGTGAAGCCGCTTTGTTCTGGCTACTCATTTGGATGCTGAGTGGTGTTGTGGTAGGCAGACATGCAAATGGTAACATCAAAACGAAGAGCTCTGATCCTATGTCAGCATAATGCCTGAATAAATTCCCTTTGGTATTCCCAAAGTGCATGGTTTTTTCCATTCCATGACTTTCAAAATTTCAACTCCTTTTTCTGTCTTGGGATGAAAGGAAATTCTGAAATGTTAAGCCTATTGTTTGTTCACATTGGTGCAGCCGAGGCAGAGAGCAATCAAGGCTTAAAATTCTCTTCTGTTGGACATTATGTCTGGACAGTTTTTTAATAATAAGACTCTGTGGCATGGTTGAAAACATTCTTTCACAGCTGTCGATGTGTTAATCCAGCATGGGGAAGAGAAAACTGAAAAGACATTTCAGCCATAGGGTTTATATTAATATATAAAATTAGTATTCGGTTAAAGCCAACAGCATGTTTACATCTGGATCCTGTATGATAGCAGTTGATACATTTAATACGGCATGTGGCATAAAACGGGATTAGATAAGGTTTTCTGCTTAGCCATGCTTCTCTTGTGCAAAAGAGTATTTATAACAATGTTCTCTACAAATCACATCATAATGCTGAATACTGTTTTGAAATGCACTGTGCATCAGCAGTATTTTCCAAAGGTTATGTCCCTGTGATTCATGCTAATTAGCAATGAGTTGGCTCTGGGGTAGAAGACATGCTCAGGAGGATTTTCAGAGGTTTAATTTCAAAACTACAAACCGACCAGACCATTCCCCAAATTAGCTGGTGTGAATGGACCTGAAAAAATAGGCTGGAGCAGGACCTCCCATAAGATCAATCGTCTGGAGAGAGATTATGCAGAACTGAGAAAAAAATACGTGTTAATGTAAACTTTGGGAAAGCCTGTACTCAAAATCCTAGGCAAGGGCCTGGATGGTATGTTATTATTCAACGTTTCTTATCCACATGACTTAGTCTTCAAGTCCTCCCAGAATCTGAAACCGCACTAATGTCTATTGTGCTGCTAATTTCTGTGTACTCCCAGTCCCATCTCCTCAGTTCCTACAGCACTATCCTTCCCAAATTGAACACACAGGACCTGAGGGTGATTTTTTTTGTGAAAAGCCTAACTAAATCATAATAACGTGTTCAGAGGAAAACTTCTCCCTCATATCCCGGTGCTGAGCATCTCTGTGTATGTTACTACAGTACCTGGTAGTGTGTATGGCAGCTGGAGTGCCTGTCACTGTGGTTCCCAGGCAAATAGGGAAAAAAAAAGTGAACATGTGAACCAAAGGTAGCTGTAGCGTGTACTCCTGATCTCTGTCCACTGGAACCTGCTACCCAATATCTAGAAGTGATGGGGGAAATGGGCACTGAAAATACTTTCCACCCACAAATCAACAAGAGTGAGAAATCATGCCTGTACATGTACTGCAGGTACACGTTCAAATCCACTTTTAAGTAAGGGAGACGTAAATGAAGTTAAAATAGATGGGAGACAGTGCTGCTAGTGATTCTCTAGGCTATAGGTATAACACAAGTTAATGTTTGATGCTGTTAAAGAATATGCAATTCACAGCCTAAAGAAAAAATGTAGCTGTGTTTTCATATAATTCCACTAAAGACCAAAAAGAAAAATGCATGTGATTTCTGTAGTCGGTAGTAAGCACTGCTGGCATCACTCTGTGTCTGAGTAAGAATAAGCACTAAACATTATGAATATGGAAATAATGAAATATAACAGGATTTGTATTTCGAGAGAAAAAAATGTCTTATTTCCGTATGTATTTTGAGTGCATTTATGAGTCACATAGTCTAAATTATGAGGGAGTTCAAGCACTGCAGACAGGTAATAAATAAAGCCCTAAAAATGCCCGGTCTGGCATGTTTGCTCTATCATGAAACGGAAGCATTCAATAGAGAGGAAAATTGACCAGCCACTGACAGGAGATAATGGACTTATCTGTTAAGGGAGTGGAGATAATGTAATATTTAATATGACATTCCTGATAACTAGTCAGGAAGATCTATCTGTGCCAGGTTTCCAAGGTTATTTGTAATTGAATGCAACCAAATAGCACTAGAAAGCAATGTAGAAGGGAAAGAAGTCTCCTACAATTTATTAAGTGCAGAGCACCTTCAAGTCTGAAGACAGAGTCTCCATCTCAAAGAGCTTACAGGCCCCAATTTAGGACCGACTTAGATTTAAGCAAGTAGCTAAGCACTTTGCAGAGAGAGGGCCTCTCATTTTGCTGCCACTGAGAAGTGCAGACGTCTTCCCATCCTCCCTGTCTCTGCATCTCTGCCCCCGCTCACAGCTATGCAGTCTCACCCACGCCTATGCATGAGCTCTGGCGCCTGTTTGACCCCAAACTGAGCTGATGTAGTGTAATGCAGCTGCACAAAACTGGACCTTTTTTCCTCTATATTCCTGGTCTGCTGGTTTAATGAGCAAGGTTGGCCTGCAGTTCATTTCTCAGCTGTTAGAGGGCTGGAAATTGCAGCCCCCAGTAGGTACAGTCCTTAGTCCTCAGCACCAGGTAGTAGCTGTCCAGATGTATGGGGCAGAGTGGGGCTGGCGGGGCTTCTGATAGTGATTTAACAATGTGATTCCTGACATGTTTTGAATGATTGTTTTTTTCTTTAGTGTAAGGTCTGATTCCCCACATCTGCACCAGTGCAGTATCTGTTAGTTTCAGTGCAGCTGCTGCAGGGCCAACGGAAAAGTTAGGCTGGTGATGTTTGAATCATTCACAAAAGACGTCTGGGCTATTCACTTTACATATATGTAAAATCAAACCCTTCTCTTTTTCTGTTCTTGCCACTTTTTTTTTTTTCTCTCTATAATTCCAGCAAAGATGGAGCTCCTCCAAAAAAAAATCATTCATATCTTAATGCTGAAGGCATTTAGAAAAGATGTAGAGAGCAAGCAAATTGCCAGTAAGTGGCATGTCAACATTTAGGGATGCAGACTGAGCTGTGGTATTGATAAACCACCATAAAATAGAGCCTTATTTGGAGATACTCCTTGAGCAGGGCTCCTCCTGATGTTGACAGAAGTTTTGCCCACATAAAGGATTTCAAGTTTGGTTAAAATTGTGGCATTCACTTTTCTGTCAAGAAGCAAAGTATAAAATTAGTCTCCTGACACATTTCTCACCTATCACGTACTGTAATAACTATTTTCTTCAGATAAAAGCCTGATACTGGCACTGCAAAGTACTCCTGCCTGGAAGGATAAAGTGCAGTTCAGAAGTAAGAGATGATGAGAGGGAAATAAAGCATGGGATAATTTGATGACAGCTATGGGGAGAACACAGGTGGGCTGCAAAACTCGAAAACCACGTATCGTTGTTATTTAAAAACACAGGTTTGCTAAATTGAAAAAGAAAGAAAGGAAGGAAGGAACAAAGGGAAGGGAGGAAGGAAGGAACAAAGGGAAGGAAGGAAGGAAGGAGGAAAAGGAAAAGAAAAGAAAAGAAAAAAGGAAAGGAAAGGAAAGGAAAGGAAAAGAAAAGAAAAGAAAAGAAAAGAAAAGAAAAGAAAAGAAAAGAAAAGAAAAGAAAAGAAAAGAAAAGAAAAGAAAAGAAAAAGAAACCTGAACCAAACATACCACCAGACTGCAGAGTGCAATGAGAAACTGTCCAGGGCCACAGAGCTTTGTGCGGTCAGTCCCTTGGCAGGGCTTGTTCGTCCCTACTCATCTCTGAGTGAACTCACCTCATCGTGTGGCACCCGCGCTGGGGATGGTGAGCTCAAGCTGGTCCCAAGACCAGGTGTCCTGGTTTCAGCTGGGATAGAGCTAGCTGTCTTCCTGGTAGCTGGTACAGTGCTGTGTTTTCAGTTCAGTATGTGAAGAATGTTGATGGCGCTGATGTTTTCGGTTGTTGCTCAGTGGTGTTTGGGCTGTGGTCGGGGATTTTTTGGCTTCTCATGCCCAGCCAGGGCACCTGACCCAGACTGGCCAACGGTGTATTCCATACCATGGGACGTCCCATCTAGTTTAGGAACTGGGAAGGGGGGGGCAGGGAATGGCCGCTCGGGGACTGGCTGGGTGTCGGTCGGCGGGTGGTGAGCAATTGCCCTGCACATCATTTGTACATTCCAATCCTTTTATTACTACTGTTGTCATTTTGTTAGTGTTATCATTATCATTATTAGTTTCTTCTTTTCTGTTCTGTTAAACTGTTCTTATCTCAACCCACGAGTTTTACTTCTTCTCCCGATTTTCTCCCCCATCCCACTGGGTGGGGGGGGGAAGTGAGTGAGCAGCTGCGTGGTGCTTAGTTGCTGGCTGGGGTTAAACCACGACACCAGGCACAGTGAGGTTGGGTTGTCTGCACCCTCTCGTACAGAGAGGAGAAATGTTTAAATGATGTGCTGCTCTGCTCTTTGCGTTTCCCACAGGGCCATTGAAGCCGTGACATACTTTTCAGCTCTCAGTGTCTTGGAAACATTTTTTGGGGAACCAGAGCCTGCTTGCTGCAACTGCTGCCTCTGAGTCACTCTTTGCATCAGCCTACAGCTGCTGGCAACTTCCCCCACTGAAAGAAGTTCTCTTTTTTTTTTTCATTTCCCTATTCAGAGGCAGGGCAAACCAGTCCTGCCTGGCGCTCGGTGTCAGGAATCATGACTTCACATCTATCATGCTGACTTGGCATTTGGGAAGATGCTCTTTATTGAGGCCATTGTCTTTACTTTTCTTGGCTGGCAGCAGATGTTTCTGATTTACACCCGTACCACATACAATTTCAGAAATACATCTCTTCAATTTCAAATTATATCACCATATTCATCAGTTTTTAGATTCACCATGAAACTATGCATTGTGTGTTCATTAAATGGAGAGCTTCTTTGCTGGTTTGAGACTCCACAGATCTGGCTAATTGTCTTGTTGTTTGATGATTTTTAATTGCTATTGTAACCCCCTGATTTCAGCTACTAGAAAGAGTCTTGAGGCATGTTCTGGAAAACCTCAGGTTTTGGCAGACATTTTTCTCCACTGGCAGCTCTTCTCCCAGGAAATACTCTTTTCTTTGCTTTTCATGCTGATCATTGTCAGCTGTTGCACTCAGAAAGGAAGAATAGGAAAGGATAGGTAGTACTTGACCTAAGTCATTCCTGGAAGCACCAGCAGCTCAAATGAGCACAAGGAATTAACTGGCAACTTATGAGGGATGGGATGCCTTGGTTTTGTGTGGTTTTGATACATGGCTGTGTGTAACTTGAGTCACAGTGCAGGATGCTCTCCAGCATGGAAAGAAGGAGCAGAAGGAGTGTGTAACTGAATTCAGGCAAAAGACAGGAGCTGGATTTCACCATAAGATGGAGAAGTAACCCACTGCTGTCCCTAATTTTGTAGGGAGCCAAGAGTGCTCTCTGTGTGGATGGTGAGAATCTCTGGTGTTGAGGAACACCATGTATTAACTTGATTTCTTTGTTAATGTCATTCCCACCCATGCAACAGCTCCTGTCCGGAAACACCTGAGCTGCCGTTTAAATCAGCCCAGCGTGTAATCTATTTCTTGTCCTTCACCGTGTCTTTTTTCTGAAACTGCTGAGAAATACTGAAGTGGAGGATGTACAGATCAGGACCTTGGACCACCGGTCTCAATACAGCCTGAGGTATCCTAGACACTTGCCACAGATTTATAAGTGGGTTGAATGTAATTATGACTTTGTAGAAGATGAAAATAAAGGACTGATTGAAGTACACATTGAGATTAGTATAACATAACAACACTGATCCACCTACAGGATTCTTGGAAGACTCTGAAGGTCAATATTTAAGACAAAATTTCCAAATTTATGTTCCAAAAGTTTACGATGTCAATGTGTTACCAGCATATGACTTGATTACAAAGGCCCTCTTGTCGATGTTAAGGTACAGGCTAAGGCCCACCCTTACCTTCAACAGATAGGAGAAAATTAATAGAATTAAAAATCCTTCTCTCTCTGTTGCACTTTTTGAGGAAGTCGGAGAGATAAAAAAAGAACTGTAATTCCCAGATTTGCAATAAAAGCCAAAGTGACATGAATCTCACGTCTTAGATCCAGTCTGTCACTGCTACACCTGTAAGTTTTGCTCTGAGTTGAACTGGGAGGCTTCTGGCAGCAGTTAATGGAAGCTGCCCAGGCTTAACTACAAGGAAAAATCAGGTATGTAGTCACAGCTCACATGAACACTTTTGCTGAAACAAAACCCAATTTCTGGTTCAAAGCTGCCATAACCAGAGATAGGTGTCAATATTTTGTTGTTGTTCTTTGACCTTTCCTAATCCAACATAGACTTCCAGCATTCCCAACAACATCCTTGAGGAAATGAGTTTTCTAACATGCTTCCTCAGTGCCTTGAGGACTATTTATTGTCTTTAGTTTGTTTTGAAACTGGGCTGTCCTTGCTTCATCCTGGCTTTGGACGAGATAGTGAGCTATCAGTCCCAGCCACTACTCTTGGATGGCAAGCAGCAGCTCAGATCCCATCATGTACATAAAGCCAGACTCTCTTCCTCCTGCCTATCACTTTACATTTAAATATATTGAATTATATTGTCTGTATTAAATCCTGGTCACTGTAAGTTATTTTGGTAGTTCATCACAGTCAGCTTTCCTCTTAACTGCTTTGAATAACTATATATCGGCAGCAAACTTTGTCCCCTTAGTATTCATCCCTCTATTCCTTGCTTGCTTTTTAATAGTTTCCCTTACCCTGTAGCTAGCTTCTTTTTTCATATTTTAAAAATCCTTCATGATGAGTTTTGCTCTGAGACCCAATATGCTTTCTCAACAGAAACAGGTTTCTTTAGATACTTTCCAGTCTGCTTATACTGATTTTACTCTTTTGAATATACTCCTAGTATACTGTTAACAGGCTTCTACATTTTCATGTAGTTCTGATTTTATTTTCTTTTTCCAAATATGTCTTGGTTTCTGGAGCTCCAGTATGGATGCTGAACAGAAGTATATTTGGGGCCCTATTACAGGACAGCTCTGCAAAAGTAGAATTTTGTCTGCAATGAGTAGAGCTGTGGTGCTTCTCTTTTTCATTTATGGGTGCTTTTTGTAGCTGCTCAATCCTGAGCTTCCAGCCTTCGCATGATTTATAATTTTATTAAATAAAAAGTGCAGTAGTTCTACACTTCCAGAACCAGCTTCATCCCTAACCCTAGTCCTTGTCTGGGGCTGAGGCTGAGCCTGGGAGCCCCAGCCATGGCCCAGAGGATAAACTCATCTGGGGATGAGTCTTTGGGCAGCGCAGCCTCTCCCTCGGTGGCCTCCATCCAGCAGCACTCCAACCCAGCACCAGGCTTTGTCTGTCTCCCAGTCCCATCCCTAACCCTGACGGGATTTGAGCAATGAAGGCCCAGTGGGATCACGGCCGTCTCAGAAGGCAGCAGGCACGCAGCCGGGATGGGGAAATCCGCACCTTCCCGTCCGCATCTTTTGTCTCACAGTTGAATTACCATCCCTCTCCCTAGGAGGAGGATGAGTAGAGCCGTCCATCTGTTCATTTGCCACCAGTCAGGCCTAGCTCCAGCACGTCAGTTTTGTTTTCTTCGGTCCCACTGTCTTGTTCCTCTTGTTTACCAGAGAAGTCCTTTAGACCAGTCCAAGCTTTCGGATTTTATTCAGTCAGGCTTTATTTGTCCCCTTTGCATTGTGTTGGATTTTTGCAGCCACAGTGGCAGGCTGATCTGGCCCTCGGTTACTGGCTCTCCGAGGAGCAGAGACCCCACGCTGAGCGTAGCTGGCTCCTTGCCACCTGCTCCTGTGATAGAGGATGGGTGTCAGAACAAAGCTGGCGGCATGAATTGGCATGATGAGGTGAGAAAGTAGGGTGCACGGTGCTCCAGCTGATGCTTGCCAATGTAATTGCCCTTCAGGCAATAATTCTTGCCAGTGTGATGGCCTCCAGGGACCTTCTGCAAGCCAGTGTAAGCCAGAGCCACTTCTGCTTCCCCATCACTCAGCTGCTGTGAGTGTTAACCTTATATTAATTCAAGACTGAAACCCTAGATTCACATTAGTCAGTTTTTCATAATAACAAATTGAAGGAAATTACCTCTTCTTTCAAAACCCTTAAAGTGGAAGGAAAAGAAAGCTGTAACAAGGTTTGGAAGGATGGTCTTGGGAGAAAAATCTTTTGTATTGGTGCACAGTATAAACACCACAAGGAAGGTGTACTCATCTGGTGCTTGCAGCCTGCTTGTCACTTGCTACAGTAACTTGGTTGTTCTTAAACCAGCAGAAGCAGCTCCCAAAGCCACTTCCCAGTGTGTCCCTAATAATGGCCAGGAATGGTAGAGTCAGTTGTATGGCAACAAAAGCAGGAAAGCAGGAACTGCCGTAAACTTAAGGCAGAAAAATAAAATGGGGACAAGACCTGAAAAGAGCTATGTATGTCAGCTCCCTCAGTTATCTGCAATGAAACAAACAAACAAAAATATTACATCTTAGATTCCAAGAGGCAGCCAGATCCTCACAGTAAAAGTCAGCTTTAGCAGGTTGGAGCAGGTAGTATCTGTGGGGACTTATGAGGCTCTGGAGAAGGGAAGGTTTACATTTCCCAAATACTTGAGTCTCAGGGCACTGTGAAGTCCTCATCCACTCCCTTATTCTGAAGTGCTGGGTGTTGAACACCAAGGACTAGCTTGTCACTACACCTTCAAATTGCTCTCAAATAAGCTTCTCGGTCGATTCTTTTTTTTTGTGAGCATTTTTATGTTACTGTGTGGCAAATGTTCCTCAGCTCTGGATGACTGCTGTTGTACAAACAAATTGGGTTAGGTTGCAAAATGTACATCCTCTCTTTGTAGTTCCCCCTCTAAATGGAAGTTTGAAGGTTCCCAAAGGTCAACCAGACTGAACAGCAGCTAGAAGGTACACCACCCCAAAGGAGTGAGCAAGAAGGTCCCTCATGAAGTAGCAACTGCCTATACGGAGAATCACTGTGATGGATGGGGCAGAGGATGGGTTATGAAGTACCTGGGGTGGGGGGGCTTACTGCCACAGGAGCTCCCCACGATGCTGCCCTGTGCCACCCTCCCAACCTGAATCCTGGCCTGACTGGAAAAAGCCTGGTCATTTTTAACCAGCTTTCCAAACACAACTGCTGACTGTTTAAATTGTTAAATGTTTAAAAAGTCCACCGCCAGCAAGTATTGATTCCTCCCAGTGCAGTCTGTGGGACTTGGTAGTGGTTCTGTAGGATTTCCAGCACATTTGCAGGCCTACAACACGTTCAAAGCATAAATCTTAGCAATTTGCATGAGCCATCCCCCTTTGCAGTTTATGGCTCTGTAAACATCTTTAATAAAAACCCTACCACAGGAAACGTCTTAAGACGCCTGCTATTTCACAGCTTCACTACGGGTTCCTGATGTAAGTTAATAAGGCAAACACAATACCTGACATTTGTGGTGATAATTGCACAGGCCTCACTTTGAACGACGGCTAAATCCAATTGTGCGTGACTTCCTTTGCGGAGTGTCTGAATTACAGCGTAGGTTGAGGCCTGAAAAATCAATGGCTGCTTTAATCACTCAGTTAAAGCCTTTGAAAATCATTAGCAATTTGCTAAATTTAAAATATTTATCCATATGTCATTTTTAAGCAGACAGTGCCAGACCAGCACAACTCCATTTGTTACAGTGGGGAACTGCTGCTGGAGAGGTAAAAAGAGCAGCATTAGTGCACTGTGGCTGAGTAGGCAAGCGTATCACTGAAGCTGAAAGGCTGAGAAAGTCACCAGTCACCTCTGCAGCTTTACCGGATTTATAATGTTTAGCTGAGGTCACCCTTCAAGTGGCAAAGTACAGGTCAAGGGCCAGGACAAGTTTTGCTGGCTGGCAGAGCAGCAGTGCCCCCGCAACTGCCATGGTTTTGCGTAAACTCCTCCAAGACCTGAACAGCAGAACAGACCGTGCAAAGGAGAAAAGGAAGCAGCACTGTCAGAATCCTTTGTTACTGAAAGAAAAACCAGCTGTCTGTGAAGTCAGTTTTTAGAGCGGCACATACAAATAGCTTGCAAGAAGAGGAAAAAGAACTTTCTGATGCCAGGAGCCTAATATTTAATCTAATAAGGAAAACAGAAACTGAACATGATATTTCAGTCCATCTGGATGAGATCTACCCATCTGCAAAGATTTAACTTTGAAGGACAGTTGAAAAATCTCTCTTCTTAACTTGCATATTTATTTTCTTTAACTGCGTTTTCTTTGGAAGTGGCGGCATCCAAGTGCAGCACCACCGTTCTAAGTATATGGCCTCTCTTTATGAAAGAAAAAAAAAGAAAAAAAAAAAAGACGCTCAGAGAAGGTGAGCAAGTAGGCTGAGGCACTGACCGGCACGCCAATGCTTCGCGTCCCTCTCGGGCTGTTGGGCTTAAGTAAGTGATTCTTAATTTTGTGGAGCCTAAGGTAGCTGAAGGAACTCGGGAGAGGCCGAGTACTGGGCTGGCAGTAGGTGTTTCAGATGATCTGCGGGAGTTTCCTACTTTTGCCGGTTTCTTGCTAAAAGCGTGCTTCGGAGGGAATGGTCCGTCCTTAGAGTGCGACGCAGCGGCCGTTGAGCGGAACAAGGCGGCAGGTCGTCCTGCGGGCGGCCCCGCCACGAGCAGGGGAAGCCCCGGGCGGCGGGATGCCGCCCTCCCGCCCCCGCGGGCGAGGCCGTAGGGGCGTACGCCCGCTGCAGCGCCCGCTGCCCCGTTGCCGGGGGAGGGGACGGTGCCGGGGCTGGCACGCCCGCGCCCCGCCGCCGCGCACGCTGGGCTGCCGAGCCCCACCGCTCCGGCATTC
>NW_010972437.1:8238440-8303088 GCF_000737465.1 Haliaeetus leucocephalus
CGTCGGAGGAGCTGCAGGAGCGGCCGAGCCCGAGGCGCTGCGCCCCGCCAAAAAGCAGGCGCCCGCCGGTAGCTGTGCCGGGAACCGCTGCCGCTGCAGCTGGGTTTGACGAAGGCCGCGCAGGTGACAGCTCCTCCGATGCTGTGTTCGGCTGTTTCCTCGGCTCGGCATTTATTTGGCCATTGACTTTCTACCATTTCCTCAGGGAAATGCAGGAAATTGGCTGGGCCGGAAAGGCCAGCGTTTGCTTTGATTTGTCCTAGCTTTCGTTTTCCTTTAATGCAACGTTCAGGCACTTAATGGTTTTTATGTGCGTGACAGTTTCTGTTTTCCTTCTCCCGCACTCCGGCAAAACTCCGCGGTACTTCGTCTTTTTCATTTATTCCGTCCGCTAGCTTATAAATGCTTGGATCAAATACTATGCAGTAGGCAAAGGAAAATTCTAGCGGAGTCCGGGATTTACCTATACGATGTACCGAACTAGGTAACATCCTACCATTAAACAGGATAATCTTCCAGAACAACTACTGTGTAATTTAATTCTTACTCTCTGCATTTAAGACAGGTAATTCAGGTCACTGTACAGTAAAATATCAACTAAATCAATGAATAAAGCTTAAATGATACCTTAACGGTTTTAGTTCTTCATTAAATCCATCCTTATGAAAAAAAATTGGCTGGAAACAGCAACACCCAGATGTGAATAGAATGAAAAATGTTGCTTGTACGCAATAACTAATCATTCCAGCAGTGAAAAGCCAGCACATTAGCTTCCCAGCTACCAGGGTAACCCAGGCAATGGGCAGAAAAGCATAGAGCATATTAATATTTCCTTTCAGAAACCAACAACAAGTTTAAAATAATTTGTCACTTTAATTCCAAGCCGATAAATTAGGAACCCTAAGTACTGGTAACCTCTTTATTTAGCATGCAGGTGAGAGAGTCCCAGCTTGGTTCAAATTTTCACAAATGCACGCAGATTTAAAATGCTGGAATACATAAACGCAACCATAGACTTCTACGCTTGCACGAAGCTGCCTTCCTCAATATGAGAAATGTCATCACACCCCGCTGTACTTTAACAGCTTCATTCGGCTTCCATTTATCGCCTCTGTATTTCCAGCCCCGCTATTGCTGCCTGTCTCCTTGAACTAACGCTAGACTGCAGATTTCCAACCCAACCGTATCCTTGAGAGATACATCCAATTGCTATGTTCAGAGGAATGGTCTCCCACAGGATTTGTGATTCATCCCTGTCTACCTATATGATATCCCAGAAAACTAATCTCCAGAATGACAGCTCATTCAGCACTCTGGAAAATTTACCCACGCTGAGCTCCTCTTTAAATAATGACCTGACATTTGTTCTGTAGAGGGAGACAAAGCCCAGACTGATGAAAACAGTTGGCAGCTGCTTTCATTTGTGCCATTCAGAAGCCAGATGATAATTTGTCCTCGGGGACCCATCACTTCTTGGCGGACGGACCTGTCCAGTGCACTTTGCTATTACTTTTGCTGTTACCTCCCACCCTTGGTGCATGCAGCACACTTACAGAGTCAATATTCAAAGCAGACTAAACTAAAACTGACTGCCAAGAGTCATAAAGGATTTAATGAAAACTGAGAACTGGGAGATAAGATGACAGATGAATTTGGTGATGATAAATACAAAGCGGCGGATATTGGGAAAGACAAATTTGCTAGACCTACATAAAAGGTTAAATCAGCTATTGCTCAGAAAAGAGATTCCAGCATCTCTGAATACAGCTTAACAAAGACATTAGCTAAACAATAAGCAATGGTCAAAAAGGCAGAGTATTATGAATTACTAGGCAAGAGGACCAAACCAGAAAGCATCATTCCAGATGAAATGTGCACCTTTTGCATACAGCGTGCAGCTCTCATTCCTTTAAATTAGCTGGAGCGGAATTACAAAACGTACAGGCAAGGGTGACCACGATAATCAGAGCATCTTCTATACAGGGAGAGAATAAATAAACAAGGACTTTCCAGCCTAGAAAAAGAGGTTACTAGCGGCTGATAGTAATGATGGTACATAAAATCATAAATGGGATCAAGGAGGAGAACAGATGCAATTATTCATTATTTCTCACAGTACAAAACTAGGAGACGTAAAATGAAGTGTTCACATAGCAGGTTACATGAAATAATCAAATAACAAACAAAGTATTCTTTCACACAGTCAGTAATTAAACTGTAGCACTCACTTCCAAAGGCTGTGTTGGAGGGTAACAATTTAGCATGGTTCAAAGCAATGTTTATCTTGGACAACAAAGTTACAAAAGGCTTCCAAATACTTGGAAACAATACATAAACAGACA
Organism: Haliaeetus leucocephalus; assembly: GCF_000737465.1. Classification (NCBI taxonomy): domain Eukaryota; kingdom Metazoa; phylum Chordata; class Aves; order Accipitriformes; family Accipitridae; genus Haliaeetus; species Haliaeetus leucocephalus. Next base: position 8,240,783 of record NW_010972437.1, read on the forward strand.
GGGCTGTCCACACCTTACCTGCAGAAGAGCAGTAGCAACAACAATAAAAGAGAGACAACTATACGCATTTGTTATCCGTGCACATGGTCCCACCACATCTTACATCCCTGTAGATGCAGAGCCTGGGCTCAGAGGTAGTCACCATGAGGGGATGAGATATATATGTTTTTCATACTATGCCTCTTATTCTATCTATTCTTGACAGTTTTTAGGGATCCCCCCAGACTGTTGCTAGTATGTTGGACGCTTTATGTTCTACACAGCAACAGAGGTAGTCATAACTGCACCTGAGAGAGACATGCACACAGAGAGGTGGGGGAAGAGAAGCTGAAGGAAGTTCCCCTCTTTAAGGATAAAAAAGCAAAAGCCCCTATGTGCTGCAAACATTCCAGCAATTATCTTCCAAGTGCATTATCTGCTCTTCCACCTAAGCTACAGTTGAACGTGTCCAATTATCATCGACATCAGCAAGGTCAGGCAGCAGGACAAGCAGCCGTGCTGCTGTCTGACCACTTCTCCCTTTAAAACCCCTGCTCTATTACACGATCTCTCCTGCTGTCTTGGGATCCTCCCCAGTCACTTTCAGTCGGCGTGGTTACTGAGGGAAAGGGAGAGGCGGCTCAGCCTCAGAAGTTACCACGCAATACAAATGCAAGGGATGCCACCATCCAGATGTTGCAGGGGTACTCTACACGAAGCAGCACCAAGTTCTCAAAGGCATCTTTCCCTGGCTATAGCATGAGGTGCAGAAATACAATGCTGGTTTATGGCTGAATCAAATCTCATTTTAGTCACGCTACTGTCACTGTCCTTTGAAGCTGTTTTAGTTCAGGATGCCTGCACAGACCTTCCTTCTTTCACATAAATATCCAGTGCTGAGATTTGCTGAAGAAAATGCAGGAAAGATGAAATTTGCTCTTCAGCCTGGAGTCAGGAGTCCTTCCTTCACCACCTGCGCCCACAAAGATGAAACCCCAGGGGCAGAAGACCACGAGATCAACGTAGAAGCTGCTGCGGTCTCCAGCTTCCTCCTCTACAGCACTGTGGTGACCTGGGCAGGGCCATGGGGAAGCCGCAGCAGCAGCAGCAAAGGGGCAGCTGGGGCTGCCCTGCAGCTCAGAGCTGCACCCAGCTGGCGCAAAGCCCTTCGGCCCGAGCCCTGCAGCTCTCCCATCGTGGTGCAGGCAAGCGGGGATGCTGCTGTGAGGCCGTGAATCTGGTTCCCACACATGAAGGTGAAGAAAGTGAGAAGCTTGGTCTTACTCCCTGCAATACCCATGGCCTGGTACAGAGCAGGACCCAGTGTGCAGCAAAGCCCAAGAGGCAGGGAGGGAACAGAGCATGGACCAGAGCTGGTTCAGTTCCTGCTTTCCTCAGGAGGCTGTGCAAGCCTGGCCTGTGGCTCAGGCTACCTGGCTGTCTTGCTTTCTAGCTCCAGATGACTCCCTCCCCTTCCTGGCTATAGACTTCAAATGATTGCTAGCCACCATTGATCAGTAAGCAAGACCGTCTCCTCATAAGGCACCCCACACATTGCTAAGACATCACAGAACATGAAGCAGCTCACCAAGAACATGTTAGCACAGAAATAACCGGGCCAATATGTATTTGCCTTTCCATTGTATTTAATATATTTATATTTAATGTGTTTTAATTCACCCATCCCTTCTCATCTGATACGACGAAATATTTGCTCTGAATGTAGCCACCACCCCAGCTGAAAAGCAGACAGATGTGGTCGCGTTTGCCCATTTGGTTTGGCCCTCTCTGTTCCTCAGCAGTGTCACAGCTCAAAAGCTGGGACAGCTCGTTCCCACACAAGTGCTCCTTGTGCCAGGAGATCACAGAACCCAGTTTGGGCACCTTCCCAGCTAGCTGCCTGTGTTCCCCACCCAAATACCAAAGACAACAGAACAAGAAAAGCCCATCCAAAATGGAGAAGAAGAGGAGATGTGCGGTATCTTTAGCTGGTCTTTTCACAAAAATGTCATTTCAGTTCACTTTTTCCAAATACAGAGCCCAGTGACTTGCGATAAGAAGATGGAACTGAAAATTAAAACTGTAAAATAGGATCAGTGCTGTGCTTTGAGTGTCCGATATTCACCCCAGCACAGCCAGAAAGGAAACAGTTTGAAACACCAGATGCTCTTTGCAACTGGTATTTTCAGCAGGGATTTCTCCCCTCCCCATGGAAACAGACACACATTCTCATTTAACAACTAATTGATTTATTTAACAATACAAATTTCTTTCTACTGCATGGTTTAGCAGAGAGAACTTGAGAAACAAAATTAGCTTCTTTTCTTTCTTTAAAGTTTAAATGTTTACACAAAACCAACCTTTACTTCAGTAAATATAAAATTTACACACAAAAAAACTACATTAAAAAAGAACAGAATCATGACAAACCAACAAAAAAAAAAAAAGGATGGGAATTCAGTGTAAAGGATCCAATTGCAAGGAAGGCAAGATGGGGCAACACTAACAAGGCATCCCACTTGTACACCTAGGTATCTGAAGTTGTAGGTACAATACAAAACCAAAATACATTAAAATTAGGATTAAAACCTGTATTTTTATACCATAATATTTTATGATATAAATATCTGTAAATTCTGTAGGCAACACAGTTAACGTGTGAAATACATAGTTTGCTCTTCACTGGAAAGTCACTGGAGTGGTGTACGAGCACCGTGTCACCCACGAGTGCGCTAATGGTCAGCAGTGAGCAGACTGTAGATGTCCAGCCCGGATGTGATAGCCCCTTGTTTCTTTGCCAATCTGTGCTATTTCTCACATGTCCAATGACATAATGAGAAACTCTGGTCACCTTCAGCAGTGATTTCCAGCACTTCATCTCCTGGCATTAGTCTGTTACCTGACTTAGGCATATTCACCTGCCAGATCCCGTTTCTCATTCCCTTTTGCACTTTATAACCTGAACTCTAAAGCTATCTTGTAGCTACCGAGAGAGACTGGCTTCTAGGTTGAGATATTTGGGATACACGGTTCTTCAAGCCACCTTCAGGAATCTGTAGAAATATTTAAAGTAGGGCGGACAATTCATGGTCAAAGGTTACGTGATACAAAAAACAGGGACCTATATAGCGATGGCTAACTTTAGATCTAAATCTTTAACATTTTTTCTATTGCTTCAATATTTAAACTTAACATTCAGTTTTCATATATTAAATGAGCAGAGCATCTTATTGATGGAAGTGCTACGTTATCTCCAAAAACATCAGGTAGTAAGGGAGACTGTGAAGTTTAAAATTAAGTGTAATTTTAAAAATCATTTAAAGGGATCAAGTCTCTTTTTTTATAATCAATATTGTGACTGGCAACCTATAAAAGCTTAAATTATAAAACTATTAGTGACTCTACTTTTTAAACTGTATGTACTATAAAGCTGTATATCTTTGTTACTTACAGACGTTACAAAATTTCCAAGCCAGAAAGTGAAGGGGGGAAAACGTAGTGTAAAAGTTTTACAGATTTCATTTTCACTAACAAAGGTTCATTTCCCCCACAACTGTTTTTATGTCATAAAAATCTGATTAAATTTATTCTACTCCTCTCTTTTCTGGACAGATGATATAGTGTTCAATCATGCTTTGGAAGATCATTTTCAATGGATAACTGTAGTTCTCTAGGTCAGCAAGTCCAACTTGCTTTGCTCAGAAACAAAAGCACCAGACTCCCTCTAACTTGGCCCTCGTCCTGCAAAAAAAAAAAAAAAAAAAAAAAGTAGCAAGACTCGGGCAGTCTGTTATGAGAGCAGGACTGGCCCTGAAGCAACCAGCTACATTAACTTCTGGAGTAAGCATATGCAATGCTCTCATTCCAACTTGAGAAAGAGCTGAACAGTATTAAATTTAAGGAAATTGTAGAAATGACATTTGTTCTGTTAAAAACAAAACAGGGAAAACTTAAACAATCCACAGGTGTGCATTAAACATTTAATAGCAAGCCTTTGCTTATGTATATTAATTTAAAGATTATCCACAGGGATCTGTGATACATTGGCCCTGCCTTGTTACTATAATTAAATTTATTCAAATATTAATTTAAAATAGGAAAACAAAGAAACTACTCCTTGGGGAACATGTTTATTGTGTTTGAGATGATACACTGGGTGCTCTCTGAGCTACAAAGGGAAAAAGGAAATCCTTTCATTACAAACTGACAAAGGTAAAAGTTAAAACAGTTTTCACAACAGCATGTACCACATATTGGAAATAGATCTGGGTTTAATACAAATGACATAATTCCTAGTAATCTACAGCTACCTTTAATAACTTCATACAGATAATGAATTAGGCTAAAATGCACTATAATATTTGGTTGACTTCAGGAACAGTATCCTTAGTACATCACAAAATACATTTTGATATCCCAAAGAAGCAAGACTTGCAAGTAGGCATTTTAAACATAACTAATCTACAGCTACAAATTTCTACTCTTGATAGCATTTACCTTTTTGGGGGGCAGTATCCCAGTCTTCAAAAGGATAAAAGCAGAGTAGAATCAGTATAACATATACACAGAAGTCCGTATTGTAAAGGCTATAAAGATTTGTTGCACACTGCAAAGTTGCCTTCTGCACCTTCACATTGCACAAGTAGTTTGTCATTTATGTTGCGTATCTCTTGGTCCACTGTCTGGCTATCCTGTCATGTTCTGCTCTGTTGGTCAGGTACTGAGTGGCTATGCTTCCAACCAGAGGGTCAGCTGTAAAAGGCAGGAGAAGATGCATTAGAAACCACTCCACAATAAAAAAAAACCACAACCCAAACACACGATTTAAAAAAGAGAATCTATTCCAAAATACAGTCTTTGTTAGGTCAGAAAATGCTGTGAGATATAGTGGGACTCTTATCATACAAGACATTTCCAAGAGAAAGTATACAAGGCACAGTGAACAGAAAAAGAAAACTGAAATATCTGTTGTAGTTATCTGTGTATTAATGAATCTTGCCCCAGCCAGGTGCCCTGCTTTCACCCCTTCGGAAGAGCCGCTGTGTGCAGGGGACACTCAGCGAGCGCAGCCTGGCACGCTCCCGTCACAGTGCTGGACAAGACTAGTGGATGTTACGGCGTCAGGACTGTAGGAAACACACCGAGGGGATCCAGTTTTTCAAGAGTCATCAAACTTTTGTACTGAAGAGGCTAATCCATTTCTCCCTGATCAATACCAGTCTTCTGTAAATGAACTGTCATCTTAGCACTACTGCTCTGTTCTTGCCCTGACCGCAGGCAATTAGCATTCATTGCCTAATGATGCTGGTCACACAGTTGTCGCTGAGAAACTGTATTGCTTCCAGTGGAGTTCCTCCCCTCCCAACAGGAACAAGGAACTCTCTTTGAAAAAGGGAAAAATCTCTCTGAACATAGGCCCCCTCACATTTGCAAGATCAAACATTTCAATTGCTGTCTTAAGAGAAGGGACTTCCTGCAGCCCCTTCCGACCTGCAGGATTTATGAGTGCAACTCAAGAGAACTTTGTTGCTTTCCTGGATTGACCACTCACTTGCTGGAGCTCCTGCAATACGGACCTTCAATGACATCAGCTTATTTTCTCCACCATACCTTGGGGAAAAAGGAGCTTAAGGCTGTTTACTTTCTGTTGTGCCACAGGAGTGAAAAGCGCCATTAAATGTGGGACTGCAACCAAGCAGGAGTGTTTCATCCTCAATCTTAAAAATCTTATTTTTTATTTAATATGGATACAATCAAATACACAAATTATATTCCATGGCAACTAGAGTCAAAGGACTAAGAGTGGACACTCAGTAAACTATCAGCTCCTTACCTGGGTTGCAGTCTGTCAGAAGAGAACAAATAGACAGCAGAACCTTTGAAATAGTCAAAGCAGGGCTCCAGTTGTCTTTCAGGATATCCAGACAGATGACTCCCTGACTGTTGATGTTGCAGTGATAAATTCTGGTACGGAAAGTAACCTAGAATCACAGCATAAGAGACAGAAAAAGAGCCATTCAGTGTTGCCCAGGGATGCTGCCCCTTGTCTCTCAGCAGCAGCAGTGCCTGGGGCGCTCCCAGTTCTGCAGAGCTTCTGTGGAGGTAGCTCCTCTCTGCTCGTTTCCTAAAATGCAATTATTTAACAGAAGAGTGCGTGTTTACTGTAGTCATGGCTGCCTTCAGGAAACCTACCATGGCGATCTTTGGTCCATAAACTGCTTTCACACAGGCCTTCTGTCTGGTGCCCACAAAAATTAGGACCTACTTTGTAATACTGTACGCTATTTAATGAACATATTGCATGTCAAGAACAATCTAATCACAAACGTAACTTTATTGTGGTTTCTGAAGGTGAAGAAGTAGACAGAATTTGGCTGCATGTGCAGTATTAGTTGATCTTTTCCTTTCTTTCAAAAGCCTAAATATAGACCATGAAAATTAATATTTAAAATTGGAGTATTGTATTATTCTTGTTCAAATTAGCAATGAAATCTTTGCCTTACCCTTCATTAAGCAGGACATAATACACAGCAAAAACAACCTATCACACTAACTAACACCATCCTTGTTTTTAAATTATTTCAGACTAATATCAATAGAGCATGTAAGCATTATTCTGCACAAGTAAGTTAGAAATATTTCTAAGTGCTTTAATTACATAAAGCATATGAAGGTGAGGAAAATTTTCATACTGATGCAGGAGGGGAAAATCCATGATGTTTTCTGAAACTACTGAAAATTCAAAAATGATCATCCTCTAAAAAAAAATCTACAAGATTTTCATGAGGAACTTGTCTAAAACTCTGCATCACTTCATTATAGCAATCTTAACTCAGAGAGTATTAAATTTTGTGGGTTTCAGAGAAGTGTGAAATACATAGAAAGTATATTATTCTTTATGCTGTAATCCTTCTGGGAATGAAAAAAAGGTTATTTGATTTATAATAACAACATTATAGCCGCAACAGCCATTAAGTTGTAGAAACATTGTGTGGTAGAATATATTTAGTCTTTTGAGAATGACAGCAGTGTCCTTTCTGGTGACTTCGTCACGAGCTGTAATTTGGCATTAAGGGAGGGGAGAAGGGAACAACCTTTAACTTATTTGGTATCTGTTAGTAAATTATAATTTCTTAAGTGTCCATACTATTTCTGAGCAAGGAAATGAAATTTTAGTTTAAGTCAAGATTAGTTTCATTTAATAAAAAGAGCTTTTGCTTAAAAATATTATCAAACAAGGTTGCTGATCTTGCCAGTAGTGAATAGACTAGACATTTTACAATAATGGAAATCATCACAGTAATTTACCCAATTTGAAGTCACAATATAACACTTTAGTTGTTTATCTTAACTTATTTTAGCTTTCTGTTATTTTGCTTAAAATTACATGAAAATATATAATATAGAATGTTGTTCATAGCAGAAAAAAGTTTATTATACATATATTTTAGTAGCTGGAATGAGAAGGAGGAAGCATAAGAAGGTCTTGTGCTGTCTCTTATTAAAATTAAAATGTCTTGAATCTTAACTCTTGATCAGAATCATCAACTCATTTATCACTTGGTAAAGGCTGGAAATCAGTATTGACTGTGGTAATCAGCAAATAGACACAGGATTTTTCTGAAACTGCAAGCCAAAATTTTGGACCTTGTAGTTTTCAGGAGACCATAAACAAATTTGATATTCAGAAAGCGATGAGCACTCACTCACTGCAAGTTACATTCTTCTCACATGTGAAAAAATAATAAACACAATAAAAGCCTTACCCTTACCTTTGGTGGCTTGAATGGATAGTCAGATGAAAATGTGATATCCAGGAAAAAAACGCCTCCTTCGTATACAGAACCTGGAGGTCCAAGTATAGTAGATCTCCATTCATAAATGTTATCTCCTTTAGGACCAGCACTATGTAAAAAAAAGAGGAGAGAGAAAGAAAAAGTCAGGTGTGCCTTTGAGAGAGACATTTTATGGATTTCCTTCTACATTCATTTTGTTTTATACAAACCACTTGCCTATCTTTAACATCTGCCTAATTTCCACTGATTTCAGTGGGCTCAGTGTTTTAAACAGGCACGAAAGCTGGGCACTCCGCTGACCCTTTGGATATACAGCAATGAAACAGATTGACCATGAACTACTGGACTGTCACTGTCTGAAACATATCCCCAGATCTGCTTTCTCGAGTATGTGGTTGCTCTGAGCTTCTACATCATGCCCTTCCAATGACATTATATCCATACACAAAAGGAGTTGTATATCTTGACCACATTCATCTTCTCCAGGCATCAAACAGATCATACCTTCACAAAAAACATGACTTACACCTATATTGATACACACTTATTGCCACTTGTTTCACAGGCTAGACTGAAATGTTACATCCTTGCGCAGGAAAACTGGGGATGGGAGAGACAGAATCAAGTAACCCTGAATTGAGCTTCTTACAGCATTGTCAACCCAAATAAATGTTTTCTTCAGGATATATTTGTATTATGCCTCCAGGCAATCAGCATTGAGACTACTAGACAAAAATAGTTTACTTTAAGAAGTACAATACTGAACGCATTCCTCACTAGGGGAAGGATTACTGCATAATTAATTATTAAAGTAAAGCTTTGAAAGAAAGGATAATGAACAAGCGTTTTCTTGACTTCTGAGCCATCATACTTAATGCTATTATCACACAGTAACCATCTAACCTCACAAAAAAAAAAATCAGAGTACAATCTTTTTTCTGTAAGCAAGTCTCAGGGTAAAAACTAACATAACCTTCCGCAAGAGGTCCTGAATCTGAACCACTGAGATCCAAACTGACTGCTATGGAAAGCAACACCGCTGAGCTCACGCAGGCACGGTGGATTCATGACATCTATGCAGACAAGTCAATAATGCGGCACTGTAAAAGATCCTTTCAATTCTCATGACCTCGGCAGCCTCCCAGGCACCACTTACATCTAGCAGACACATGGTGAAGCATCCCCATCCTTCTCCCTCTGTGGTCCTAAGGAACAGGCACTGAGGACCATCATATGTGATTGCACATGAAGCAAGTGACAGGGCATGGCATCAGACTGTAGCCTGGGAGTTTGTGGTTTCTGGCACTTCTCGACACTCAGAGGAGCCTCCCTACAAGCCATCCAAGCGCTAAGGCTCTTCCCATGTCATGTCGCCTCATGTATTTGTCATACATATATCCACAGTCTATAACATGGCATGTTGGACATTCATCCTTACTATGTAGCCAAACATGTGGAGACATCAGAGACAAGGAACATGAGCAGTCTGTGCTATGCATCTGCAATTCCCGCACCAAAAATGTATCTATTTTTACGTTAAGATCATATTCGAGAAACAACCAAAAGCTGATTTTGATTATAAATTCCCTTTCAATTCATAATTTCCCAGCATGTTTTTTATCTCACAGATGTTTCATGTACCAAAGGTTTAAACTGTTGCAGGCCTTTCATTAAGAGGACAAAATAATCATGGATTTTGGCTGACACCCTATTTAATTAAAACAAAAAAATTATTTGATGGAGCTGTAGCTATTTTCCTGTTGGCAAAATGAAAGTAGCTAACAATGGCATGCCTGGCCTCCAGAGTACAGCTAAGAAAGAAAAACTGGAAGTGCTGTCAAAATAAAGTTTGGGTCTAAAATCACTGATCTTACCTTTCTATTTGTAATGCATGCACAAAAGTGGAAGAAAAACAGTAGATAAATTTTAGAGGGAAAAAAAAAAGGGGGAAATCCAGAGGCAAGGGGGTCCATTTTCGATGATGTAATGAACCGTTCATACCCTCAGTCGCTCCAGAAGATAATTCCATTCATGCTCTCTAAAAAGCAATTAGTGTAAGAACTGGAAATATTGGGGCAATAATGACAATATTTAAAACCCACACAGGCTACTGAAATGTTTTAATTAATTCTTGACATTCATCAAGCTTACAGCTAATTAGTATTGTGCTTGGAAACCAAATTTCTATGGAGCAATTCAATTTCAGCATTAGAAGTCCTAATGACTGTTTTATAGTTTAATGCAGAGGTTAGTGCTCTTGCCTCATGTGTCAGGTACCTTTCTTTCATACACCTCTAACAACTGGATGCAATTCAATCAGATTAATGAAACAGCTGAATTAAATTAGTGACATATTTCAGCCCAATGAATCAGTCACAACTAAGTGTGGCACCAGTCCGGTGCCAAACTATCTGGTAATCACTCACCAAGTCAGAGCAAGGGCATCTATCAGCTAGTAGCCAGAAGCTAAGTGCAACAACTCTCTGCCTATTACTATCCGCTATCCTCTTTTATGCTACCGCTAGCAATATATAAAAGGATCGGGCTATAAAGTGAGAAGGGGAATTCCTAACCTTGTAAGAGGAAGAAAACACTGTGCTCAAAACCCCTCCTACTGCTGAGAAAAGATTGCTGCAATGTCAAAAGTAACACAAATCTGTAACAATAACCACACTCAGATAAAGGAGAAAATCGTTAAATCGAACAATTTCATTACACCTGATTGAGTTTTGTGAAATTTCTATTTAGCAGCTGAAGTGGTGTCTCACTTCCAGTGGTGTAAAAGATACCCCTGCTTCATTAGCAACCTGAAAATCCCCGCAATTACTACATTATTTGTGTGAGGAGACGTGAGATTAAAGAGCAGAGACAAGACATTCCACTTGGCTTCTACTACCTGTATATTTCCACTGGGGATCATCCTCAGCCAGCCATACCCTACTTTGTCTTTTGTAGACATACTGAGGTGATCTTTTTTGGAAGTAAACAACCCACGCTCCCTAAGGCTCAGCAAAACATACCAGACCTATCCACGGCAGTCTCGGCCTCTGCAATGATTTCCACAAGGACAGGACACTGGCATTACACCCACTTGGATGACTGCAGAGACCCGCAGTCCTGCCTCAGGCAACACCTCAGTTGTGTACTGAGCGGCAAGCGAGTGCCAGAGCCCCACTGGAGTCACTGCCTTCGGCTCTCTGTCACTGCAGAACATTGTCTCGGTGCTGCAGAAAGCCACAAGGAAGGAACCGCCACTCCCTGGTGCCAATCTGACTTCTCTGCTCTCACAGAGGACAGCCAAAAAACAGGGCTGAAAATTGGGAATAATGAAGCTTTACTCTGTCTGCAATTTTCTGTTTCATTGATACACCCAGAAGAAATACTCTCCTCCTTCTGTTGGGCACTAAAGAGGATGGCATGGGGAGGTGCTTCTAGGGGCTGTACTTGAGCTCTTTATTCCCAGAAGTTCTCCTGCTATTCAAGAAACTCACTCTCCTATTGCAAGCATAGGCTTCAAGCATCTCGCCTTAAACCTTGAGAGTTGTGGTGAGTGACAGCCTAGGAATCTTTCTCACTGTCTGCCACAGTGGACAGAATAACCCAGGCAGAGCACTACAATGGGGAATTTCCACAGTTTTCTTCCCTTTCCTTTTTTCATCACTGAAAGACCCAGCTCCTTCTGACTTCCCCCATGGAATCCATATGGACACAAAATCCTCCTCTATTCTGTCCTTCAAAACACAAAATCTTGATGGAGCAATGGATCTGATGACAACTCCAGTATTCTGGCTACACAGCATACATGTGCAGTTCATTGCTACCAGCTTGCTGCCTTCCTAAATTAGCTTACAGAACATCACAAATTCAGTAAAGGCACCACCAGTATATTCTCAATAAAAGAACCACTTGATTAATTTTTTTAAAATATGGGCCAAAAAAATCTCAGACAAAATAACAAAGCAAATTAATTGAAATGACAAAATATTCATTGCAAAATTAAGGGGGTTTTATTTCATACGTAAAAGCTGGATTGATTTTTTTAAAATAAATTAGGTAAATTGACAGAATAAAGTTAACTGGCTACATCTGCTTCCTAAGTAAATATTCATTATGCCACTTCACTGAGGGATATATACCTGATCCAGATAAGACAAAGGATTTATAACCAGACTCTATCCAAGCTAGTCTGCTGAACAGATTTAATTTACAAGTGTGACTTCAGATGGTGAATTTGAGAAGACGTGAGGTTAAACTCTAGGGACCCATGGGGTCACACCAGGTCCTTTAAACCTAACTATGCTGGCTCTCAGGTTTCACGAAGATGAAGAACAGCTTTTCCAGCACAGTGTTATGAGCATTCACACAGGTGCAGCGGCATTCACACCAGCAAAAAGTCTGTTAGACTCCTGATGCATTGGTTACAGGAATCAGAATTCAGCTTTTGTTACAATTCACTAAATCAAAATGCATTAAAGCTGCCCATATCGAACTAGCTGCAGGATGAGAAACTAGGACAAGAAATTTCCAATCTACATGATGCTAGTAGCATGCTGCTTTTTGCACTTGCTAAATGTGCTTCTCCTGTCAACAGCATTCCTCTGAAACACGGGGCTCTAAATTCAGTGACAGAATGCAACTTCATAGTACTGAGACTGTCATAATTAAGAAAAAGGGTGAAGGAAAATGTAATTTAGCTAGATTTGATGTTAACTCTGTGGTATGCTTTATTATGAGAAAAAAATTGCATCTGTAATAGGATACAACTGAGGGGGGGAAAAAAATATCTGTTTTTTAGAAAGCTTCCCAAAAGTGTGTCAGACCCTAAAACAGTCTTATGAGAAATGTCATTGGTATATAAAACTAAAGGTATTGGTCTATATCCCAAGATGCCCATTGGGGGTGACTACATAGCACAGATTTAAGTGGTGGAATATTTTCCTACACTCTCCTTTCAAAGGCCCCACCCTTAGGTCTGATACCCAGGCAGGCATCACAAAGGCAGCAGCTAACAAACCAAATGGGGTACCTGGAGTGAGAGTCAGGTAAGGAAAGAGCCCCCTCCACCCTCCCCAAACTTTTCTCTCAAGATGAGATTCAGCAAAAGTAAAACTCCCGAAGCTCTTCACAGACTGCTCAACCACAGCGACTGTCACAATGGTACAATTATAATTTTTACAGCAATGTAAATGAAGACGGTGCTTTAAGAAAGGAGTAAGAGATCTTTTTTGATTTTTTGTAATTCAACTGAAGGTACTAAAGAAAGGAAGAATAAATGCCCCTAAGTATGTTCCACAACTCCATGCTTGAAAAATTCACTTCATAAAGCTACATAGTGAGTTTTGCAAAAAATCACAACACAGCTTCAGAAATTGAGTTTTACAAATCCTGCTGTAAGAAAGGCACTCAGCATGTTACCAGCACAAAAGGCTTTGTTTTGGACAGCAACATCTCAGCTAAAGCTGATTATGTTCTCGCTCACTAGCATGCCACTAGGGGCTAATGGGGCTGTAAAAGATCCTAGCAGCATATACAATTCAGGCAAATACACAGATCCCATCTGTAGCGAGTCTGCCTGCCTCCGCATCTGAGCTTCTGAGCTTGATGAACTCATGTCCAGTGGAAGGAGAAAGCCCCAGGCTCAGGTAACTTCAAGTTATCACAGAGGTGGGGACTCACATCTGCCATGTAGGGTATCTAGTGTGGATGCTGATGTTTGCACCTCAGACTTCCCAGACAATCAGGGTAGAGAGATCGGTGACTCTCTGAGGCACAAGGAGCACCTAAATACTCCCTAATACTAAGGTTCTCCATCTCCTTCTGGTGACACCTACTTTTTACTGACCACATGGGGAACTTGGCTCCTAACTCAAGCCTCTAAGCTCAGTACTTTAGAAATTCCTCCTCACCCTCCACGCAGTGAGAAAGGGTTGCCTAGCTCTGTATTCACATGCTACCTTGTAGCACCCTATTTTTTTATCTACATATAGATACACACTGCCATGCTGTTGGTAATTAAAAAAAAAAAATAATCTTACAAGGAACCAAAGGATTTCTGTCTAGTGCAAGCTGTCTGAGAGTTAGTTCAATGTTACTGTGAAGCCTGGAGAGAGCACAAATCACTTACCAGTAGTTGTATTTTAATGTTAAACGTGGGAAAGTAAAGATGCCTAGATTATTTTCCTGCTTTGATATTTTCAACATTTTGAAGAAAATTTATCCATTACCTTTTTTCCTCAATCCTCTTTTCCCAATTGTGGACGTGCTCTTGTATTTTTGGTTACAGAGCACAAGAAAGGAAATGAACATTAATTAGAATACACATGTTTGTGCCTTTCAGTCTTGTGACATTTAAAAACTAACAAGCATGGACAGCAATTTCCATTTTCTTTATTTTTCAGTGCCTTGTTTACGGGGCTTTCTGAAGTACTTACTCTCAGCGTTTGTACTATCAGCGCCAGTGCCTAAGCACCTCTACTTACAGAATCTGGGTAGTACCTCCTCTATACACAGAAAGCATACTGGTTTCACTTGCAAGAGCCTCAAGTATAGCCCTAATTCTTGGATTACAGCATTTTTCTAGGGTTGGACACATGTGGGTTGTCTACAGCAATATATCAAATCTGTGTTGAAAATGCTTTTTGATAAGGTACTCACTATTATTAAGATTTCCAGGTTATGTACAATTTCTTACGAAGAAGAAGTTTCAGTCTATTGTGTTCTTTATATATCTACAACTGTTACTATTTTACCAGCCACTGAACTATCTGCTACATCTGTTTGCTGAAAAAGGTTATTTACTGCTTCTAGCAGATCCACAGAGGGTCTATGTAACTGAGGAGTCTAGTTCACTGTACAAACCTTTGCTTCTGTCACTTCCTTAAAGTCTATCATGCCCTTAAGACTGAAATCTAGAAATTACTGCTGAAAAAAAGTGCCTATTTTTAACTCACGGATCCCCTTCTAATTCAGCTGGTTGTAAAGCAGTGCAGGACTTGTGCCTGAGGCCATGGTTCGATGCAGCAGTAAATCCAACTTGAGAGCTCCTCCTACCAGATCAAAAGCAGTGTGGCTACTCAAAGCAAAGTGCTGATCCAACGTAAACTAACTTGGCCTAACCATATACGTTCCAAAAACGTCAATGGATTAGCTTTGTAACACCAGGCTTCATGCTTAATCAGGTATCATTTGTCCTCCTGCAGCCAGCATAAAGAGGGCATAAACTTTAGATTGCATGGTCCGGCTTAGAAATATAATCATGTGGCTGTATTTGGTTCATGTAAATTCTACCATTAGGGGAATCTAACCAAGTGCAGATCTGGTATTAATCACCCTAAAGAGAAAGATGCCAGATTGTAGTGTTTTAGACAATTAAAACCTCCAGCGCTAAACTTGCCATTAGTAGAACATACATTGTTGTTACTAAAGGAAGCTGGGTAACAAATCATTTGATAATTCCATCAAAGCTGTAATATGTAGATAACCCAAGTAATGTATTTTGGAAAGCTGATAGCTTTTCCACTGCCAAAAGCCCCATTAAATTAGCTTATTGCTACAATAGCTCAACTTTACTTTCCTCTTTGTATTCCTGCTGGTTCCTAAGACCTTTCTTGCTGCTGTTAGAAGTCTGCTCAGGTTCTCTCCATCTTCCAGAACAAACGTAGCAAATTATGGAGGCAGAATTCTTGTAATTTTTCTTTTGAAAGATAACTAACCTCAGAATGTAGTTCGCTAAATTACAGCGGAAATACTGAATTTAAACCAGGTAAGAAAGCATATCAGATTGTTTCTGCCTATGCTTTTGACAGAGAAGTTGTAAATATATACTACCAGGGCAATACATAAAAAGTTTACCAAACATGAGTTGTTTTTGAAAACAGAGAAATCACAGGACTCACAGGCATGAAGAAAGTTCATGCTGAAAATCTGTTTTATTTTAAATATCTTGAAATATGCATATAAGTCCTTCTCACACACCTACACTAGAGAAATTATCCATATTCCCTATTAAAACACAGAGCAGGACAGTCCGTAAAGGGAAACATTTCCTGCTACTTTGCCATGTGTTCATAATAACAGAGCTATAATTTAGGATAAAATAAAAGACTAGCTCCCTGTCATCAGTGTTGAAATACTAGTAGTACGACTAGTGGCAAAATGCATGCTATTTTCTTGCTGTTGGTATAAAGCTCAATTTGTACTAAGGCCAAATGACTTTGTCAAAGAAATTTTTCTATCAGGTATACAGTTCACACTTTTCTTCCCCTCAAAATTACCAATGAACCTGTATTTAGCAAACATTGCAAATTTTGCTCTTCTTCCACAAGAGAGGATCCTTCTAAACTCCCTAACACAAGCAAAACTCATTTGGGATACATGCATATTTTATTCTTTAATATGTTATAGCCTCCATACTGATGCTAGCAATCCATACTGAAATAATCACACGGTATCTGAGAAATCGTGCAGCCTTAGTTTAAGGTGTCTACCCACAAATACACAAAATGGAGGCATTCAGACACAGGATCATTTGCCTAATGTCATCCAGAAAACGTGTGCTGTGGAGTATGACTGCAATGTAAATCTCCCAAATCCCAGGCCATCACCTTGCCCACTGGACTGAGATTACACTAGTAGTAGCTCATTCAATAGTTCTGTGGCATCCACATGTTTTAGACATCAGTCACCTCCATCATTCACTGCAAAATCTTTATGTCAAAAAGCTAAGTGACGCTGAGAAATCCAGTTTAGCACTTCCTACCAATATTTTCAATGACACTTTTAATCTCAACTATGAAAATCTATTATTCCCAGCATCCTTTACACATACACTTCAAATGGAGGAAGAAAGAACAGTTAAAACAATTAATTTCACTAAAGGATCTAATCAATCCAAAAATACAACTAGCTTTAAAACTGTAGTAAACATATAAAGATTCACGCCTAGGAACAATAACTGGCCAATTTTCAACAGACTAAGCCTGCGAGTCAACCAGAGGGGTTCAAATGAAGTCCCCAGCTATCAATCCACCCCAAATACCTAAACATTAGGCAATTTCAAATACTGACTGATGTATTAAAAAAATCTTCCACTGCTCTGTGGATTATCTTTTGGTTTTTTTAAGGAACATATCTTCAGGCAAAAATTGAAAGGAACTCCACCTATGAACAGTGCTTTTCAAGACAGTGACTTAGAGAATCACCAGTCTAACAATTCAGGCCTAAAGGCAGACTCCATGATGAAACTTGCAAATGGTGCTAATGTTGTGGAGAAACTTTTTTCTAATATTGTAGAAGGAGAAAGTACAATTTAGTGAACACAATTTATTCAGGGGTTTCATGAAGGACCAAGAAAGAGAGAATTGCTGGGAAGTTACCTTCACTGAAATACGGGTGTATCGACCTGTCAAGAAGATGAACACCCAGCGTGCCTGGTGCTACTACAGTGGAACCTCCTCCTCTCCTCCCGGATGTCCGGGATTGGGCTTCTCCACCACTTCACAGCCATATAGCTAAAAGTTGCCTTTTTCCTCCCTCTAAAAAATCAGCTTTCAACTTCAGAAACAAAGTTACAGCTTTCCCACATGGAGATGGAGAACAGACAAAACCAGTCAGATAGCCTGCCTCCATTAAAACACATTAATACTCTGAGTAAGAACTGCCTTCTTAAGGATTTAATGATTGTTAATATATGTATATTAGCTTCATACTTTTGGTTGTTTCATGCTACCTGTAAGTTGCTCTGTAGCAAGCACTGAATATTTTCTCTCAAAAGAAGTCTGTGTTGTCATCATCTAAGTCAGTTTTCGGTGCAGTCTTCCTAATCTTCTAGCATAGGCTTTCTTCCAAACATAATTCTATTATTACTTTTAAATACTTGCTCTCTCTTGCCTCCACCCATTTCTACATCACACTGTACAGTCTAACAAAACAGAAAATGCTGTGCCACAGCTCCCTGTGTTGGATGCCTAACTGGAAGCCATAGAAGTTTAATGCAAATCTCTGTAACTAGTAAAAGGCTGTATTTCTCAAAAATAAAATGGACCTTTCCCAGTTCACACACAAAGACCTTCCCCACTGACAGCACAATAAGGATGACTTCTCAAGTCCAGCTCCTTTCCGAACATGGCTGGAGTCGCTGAATGGCTTTTGTCACTAGCTATTTCATCTGAATTGAAAAAAGTTAGCTGTTTTGAAGGGGTGTGAATCTGGTTAGCCAAAAAGCAAGAACCCTGTTTAACACAACAGCCCAATATTCCAAAGGCCTGTCTTTAGTCCTGTTCCCACACTGGTTAACAAAATTTCCTACACTGAGGATTGATTAAATAAGATTTTAACTTTTTTCACAAGATTCATGGTCTGAAACGGTCATCAGAACTCTGGCTACAGGCTTTAAACTCTGCTTAAGCAAAATGATGACAAGCTTCACATTCAGTGCAGGGCACGAGTTTATCATTGTTGACAATTTTTATGTATTTAGTCTATTATTTGATATTAGATTTTTTACCTTTGTACTTTTAACAAAAGAATTCTGCAATAAGCTTTTGCCAATCTGAATACACAAAGCAAACTCCTGGGGCATAACACACTCCAGCAGACCTGAGTGCAAGGTGACCGGTGCTGTCCCACAACCAATTAACCCCAGCAAAACCAGCCCCGTGCCTCCTCTTACTCCTTCTCCTCCCTTGACACCTGTAGTGGTGCTTGTGAAATCACGTAGTGAATTGCTCTGTGGTGCTGAGCAGGTTGAGAAGTAACCAAGGATTGCTGTCAGACTGCCTGGTCTCCTGAAAGCAGGAGCTGACTGCAGACTGGCACGGACGCCAGCGTCAGCACAAGAACGGGAGTGTGAAGCTGCAGCGGGGAGTAGGGCAGAAGCAGGGGGCTGCAGCAGCTCGACCTGAATTGGCTTAAAACATGCTGGAATTATACTCTGCAAGTGCAATTCTGGATCTGCAGCGCCCTATTTATCAAAGTAGAGGCTCAGGATCCCCTCTCTGTCTCTTCACTGTTCCACTCTGTCCATTTAGTACATAAGCTGTAGAGCGACCCAATATTATGAGCAGTTATTGTCCTGTACCGAGCATAAGGCAGACTTGATTCAGGTGCTAAAACATTAGCCCAACAACGTACATTTCACTAGTTGAAAATGAATATTTGGAGAGTTTCAAAACAAAAGCAGTTGAGGATAGGAATCTGTTTTGTATAATGCAGAATTGGAGACAGCTGAAGCAACACTTGGTACAGAGTAGATATAAATGTAACTTGTGTATTAAAAGCATTAAAAAACCCTGTGAATGCCAGCTTTAGTTCCAAAAGCACAGCAATTCAAAGGAATGGAGAAAGCATCATGCATACAAATACACAGAAATAATGTCTGATATGAGTTCATTATACTCCACAAAAGTGTACTATACTAAAGAAAAATGTGAAAATAATAATCATTCCAGGGGAAAAAATTCAATAAACATCTAAGTGAAACAAGTCTCACTCAGTAAAATCTGCTTATTGAAAAGCCAGCTCCAGCCCAACTATTGCTCCCTCTAACAACGTTAATCTAATGAGTAACTCTTCCAAAGGAACGTTCTCTGTGGAGACAGCTGTAGCATATGGAGCAGAAGCTGTTTGGGTTAGCCTTGGGAGCAGGGAATTGTACCCCTCCTCTAAAACAGCTGCCACCGCTCAGGAAGAGCTAAGAAATTGTGACCTGCACAGAGCTTTGCTCTAGAGCTTGGACCCCTGGTACTAGTGGACTAAGATATGCTGCAACGTCATTCCACCTTTTTACAGATCTGTCGGTGCAGAGCTATGATTAAAAAGAAACGCAATTTTCCCCTACAGTTCAGATTCAAGGCAGCTGTTAGGAAAGTGGCAGTTTACTGCCTGCAGTAGGATACAGCAACTCAGACCTCAGGCAAAGCAAAAGCACATGGACAGCACTGACCTCCTCTGTGCGCTAATCCTTCTTTCCAATAGATCAGGTTGCAGCAACAGTTGCACTGCATTCAGGAATTAGATACCGCTACAACATGGACACAGAATGGCTGTAATCTCAAGAAGAAAAGGCTCAGACTGTGTACGGGTTTTATTTGAGACTACAAGCATGCTTTATCAGTGGAAATAATATGCTTAATGACTACTATTGCAAAATTCATCAGGTTATATACCAATTCAGTATAGTCCCTTCCAACATGTCCTAATATTATATATTCATACATAACTCAACTTCCTTCATATTCTCAGTCAGTTATAATTTAGTGAATGCCATTAACCACACATTTGCTTACATTTGCAATCTAGGAAAAATAATATTCTTTCTGATAACTAATCTCAATTAAGCTCTTTCTTTGCTGCATATGCCTAATTTTAAAGTACAGCACTGCTAGAAAAATTAACTTAAGACAGGCTGCCTGCTCATTGTACTTAACAGATTCAGAGCTGAAAGGATAAACATTTTTACTGGTAGTTAGCCTGCTGGGATTGATCACTGATGTTTAGATGATTAAATATTTGTAACAAAAAAAAAAAAGTAAGGAAGTAGCGAATATATCATTTTGATCTTAAACATTTTTACTGCAGCTAAGACAAGACCAACATTCTGTTTTACAGACAGAATAATAAATGTGACAGGGCAATGACTTGCTAAAAGTGACTGTATAGGTAAGGGACATAATGGAGTACAGAAGCAAAGTCTCCCAAGTCTCTGACAAGTAACAAAAGCGCCAGTTCTCAGCAATTCCCATTCAATGCTTGAAGGTTCATACACCTGAACTTCAGAAACCGCACAAACACATCTTATCCTATAACCAGGGTGTGGATAGGTGCTCCCAAGAGACAACTTACAAAACAAATCCAAATGGAAAGTTTTCTTTCTTGTTTAAATCTTCCTTACTGAAATTTAAAAAATAGTGATGGAAAATAACAGTAGTAGTAGCAGTAATAATAACAACAACAACAATAATGACAATAATAATAACGAAAAGATCAAACTCTGTGGCCTGGCTCTGGGTCCCTTGCACCGGAGCATGCTGCTGTACCTCCCTGGAGAAGGTTACTCACCAGGTGCCCAGCTCTAAGAGCAGTCCCAAGCATCACCACCCTTTTGGGCCAGGCAGAGGGAGGCAACTTCAGCCGGTCGCACTCCAGCAACTCCCAGCTGCCGTGCAGTCCCCGGGGAGCGCAGCAAGCTGGTGTGGGGTAGACTGGCAGATTGGCTCAGGTGGGGAAAGTCATAAACAGCTCTTTGATAGCTTGTTCCCCCTCCCCCACCGCACCAAGCAAATGCCAGCAGAGGAGACAACTCTGCAAAGGGAGAGATGCCAGGCATTTTCTCTGTAGGAGGTAGTTTTCCAAGGAGGTACCTGAAGACTCTTCAGTAGCCCACTGATAATTTGTGAACACAAAGATCTAGCTTTTCAGGGTTACGCTTCATCTCCCTCCTGTTCCCCCTCCAGTGCAAGCAGCAGTGGCTTCCACAGGGCAGGACTCCATAGGAGTTGGAAGCTAATTACCAGATGTCTTGTAAATCTTTCCAGTCTGTACAACTTCATCCAGTTTGCAGTGTTTAACATCAGCTCTTTTGGAACCTTTTCATCCTTATTTTTGTGTAACAAATTTTCAACAAGCCAGGAGTTCTTTGTTCTCTCCTAATAAAACAACCTAAAATGTTAACAGTTCAGCATGAAACTAATGAACTAAATGCACTTTTCTGGAGATCTGAGCAGAAAGAAGTACAGGCATTTCCAGATTTATGTGAAAATTTATTAATTCTGGAAAAAGTGCTTTGGGCTGTTTCTTTAAAATAACTTTAGAACTACAAAAATGAATACAAACAACAGTTGTAAATTACTTATGTGTTTTGCCAAACGTGGCCACTCAAGTACTCTGCTTATTGAGGACAGCTTAAATGAAAATCTTAAAGGGGGCTGAAAAGAGAAGTGGACCGAGTCAGACGTTTGCTTGGATGCAACTGTTCTGTCCACAAAATCTTACTCCGAATAACTGTTAGTGGCAATGCAGAGATATTCTGCACAGCATTGAGCATTCAAGTCTACAATTTACATGAAGGGAAATGATTTTCAATTGCCTCCTCTTGGGGGACATAGTGAAAAAGATGAAGAGTGAAGGGTTAGTCCGTTGAGTATTTCTGCTCCTGCAGTCCTGCTGACACAGGAGACTGTCAGTTCTCCCTAACCTATTTCAGTGGGATCCATCCAAGTAACCATATGGATTTAGTATGAAGCAGGAATACAGTCCACCACTCACATGAATCCTCCAGCTGGCAGAGTTGGGAAGGGTTTGAACCACCAGAGAAGAAGGCTGGTAACATCTCCATAGGTGCAGCCGATTGCAAACCAAATGCCTGACCATGCTCTGACTGTGCTATAGAAAGAAAGATGACTCCGAACCCTAGGAAATGTGTCCTATGCCCAGGGCCAAGAGGAATGGGTGACATATAGCTTTTTGCTAGTTGTATAGCAGGAATGTTCTGTTTAACATCAAAGTTGCTTTATTTAAACCCCTTTGGCCAAAAGCAAGAACTTTCACCTCAGGCAAAACACCCAGGCTGCTGGATGCCACCTGCTCTGGAAAGACTCTATCATAACTAAAAATGGAAGCAGTACTTTTGCTTTTATTTTGTACAGATTCTACCCTGTGGATACTGCAGATTATGCGGTATAAAAAGAAATAACCTTTTTCAGCACTCAGTATTAAAAGTAGTTAGATGCATGCATTTTGGATAATAAACCTAAAATACACTGTGCTTCTTGGTAGTTGAAGACCATCTGCGACAAGTAGCACCTTTTTCCCCCTCCAAAATACTAACTTAAGTACCTAAAATATTGTTCTCAGCAGATTATTTTCACAAAAGCATTCAGGAAACATCAAGTTTATAGGAACTGCCACTATAGAAGGAGCAGCTATGCCCCAAACCAAGTGACACTTAAATCACAATCTTAATTTGAGCTGCTGTTGCAAGTAAACACTAGTATTAACTATAAAACCCCAGTCGCTAAAAAGAAAAGTGGCAAACGTAGAATTAGTGGCTGTGTTCACATGTGGATTACTATCCAGGAGAATTACAGTTACATGAAGCTCCCATTTTCGCAGGCACAGAATGACATGATCCCTCCACCACCAGTATGGTCACAGCTCCCAAGCAGCAAAACTCAGTGAGAGAGGACTTGACCTTTCTACCACGTTACATCCCTCGTGCCTTCGGAAGAAAGGAAGCAAGAGGCCTCATTCATTCCAAAGAATTCAGGACAACAGGGTAGAAGAGTTACCCCCACTTACAGAAGTGCAACTGCAGTACCTGAAGGACAGTGCTGCTCCTGAACTACGTGACCATGATGAACTTGAGGCCCACGTGGATATGCCATACAGGAGCCAAAAGTGTAATGCTAAGGCAGCAACGGTGTTTTTTTCTAATCAGACTAAAAGCAATGAACTGTTTGAAGTATATTCTAGGAAGGGAAGTACTGCAAAATCTGGTACTATTCTGCTAAGAGTCGATGCTGAAGTGATGACGCCAGTAATTTCTATCTGACTTTTTCCATATGCTTTTCTTGCA
Source organism: Haliaeetus leucocephalus (assembly GCF_000737465.1). NCBI lineage: Eukaryota > Metazoa > Chordata > Aves > Accipitriformes > Accipitridae > Haliaeetus > Haliaeetus leucocephalus. Next base: position 8,264,129 of record NW_010972437.1, read on the forward strand.
GTCAATAGGAACAGTCACTCTTGTCAGTTCTAAGGAGCCCACCCTAAGTTTTTGTGTATTAAAGATAAAAAAAAGATTAACACTGTTTTCCTCCAGGGCACTTGTCTCCCCATGCTATCCTGAATGCCTTAAACAATTATGAATGCTTCTTTTCTTTAAATGTTAACAAATTTCAGTCATTATTACAGCAGTTTTACAAGTGTGGCTTTGTGAAAAGATAAATCTTCTAACATGCTCTGAAACAGTCAATCTACAACACTTTCACGCGCCTCTCAAACACTTCGGAGCAGGCACCTCCCTTTAAAGATCTGCCCTGGAGAGACCTCCAGCACCCGGCACAACCTCATTAACCACTGACTCCTCTGAGACATGGAAGAAGCAGCAGTCCACCTTTAATACAAGGCACTAAACCACTGAAGGTATAAAGACAGTAATTAGCAATATGAAGTGGAGCATATCATGATGATACATTCTTGACGATGCTTCTTAGCTTTCTTCTTTCCATTTTTAAAGCTTTATATATACTCTGCAGATTAGCATTTCTGTGCTTCTCAGATCAACTAAGTGGCTATGCCAAGCCTTCCTACAAACAAGAATTACATTAGTCACTTAAACATCAACTGCCTACACAGTCATAAACTAATCCGCCCAGCTCAATTATATTGCAGTTACAAATCCTGACCAGACCTACAGTCCAATGGGGGGAGAACTTTGTGGACCACAGAAAAGGGTGAACTCGCTGGGCTCTGGGAAGTGGGTGCCATTGGGACACACCTCGGAAACCCGAGCATCCTCCCCAGAAAGCAGGTATGGGGCAGAGGGGAGCCATCTCTCAAATACCTGGGCCTTGAAAACCTCCAATGCCCTGAAGGTCAAGCTCCACCTTGAATCCATCTAAAAGCCAGGCACTCCCAACAAAGTGCTGCCTAACAAACAAGCACAGGCTGGATTTTAGCTTCTGAACAGTCTCTAGCCACAGCTCCAAGCAGTGTATGATGGAGTCAAGGCACAAGGTGAAGCAGGTACGGACAAGGGCCACGTTCAAAACAACATGGTACACTCAATATGCCAAGCACAAATAAACTAGACATAGCTGTCTATTTGGCATCAGAAAGCATCCAACAAAAAATAAATCCTAACTTTCAAACACCAACTTCCCCCCACCTTCATCTACTTGCTGTTTGATTAATTTTGACAAGTTAGGTCCACAAAACTAATGTACTACTTCTGCAGACAGTATGTTTCCAGCCTCCTCATAGTTCAAATTTTCAAGCTCTTCTACACCTTCCCACTCCATTCACAGCCTTCTCAACCTCCCTTCAGAAATGTAAGGAAAGTATGTCTTCCACTAAAATCTCAGCCAGCAGAGACCGACCACAGTTCTCCCAGAATGTGCCTACATTTGCTCTACCTCTCTCCCTCCGTTTGGCTCAGCCGAACACCTCCCATCCAGTCTTAAAGAGATCTTCTTCCTCTTCCCTTGAATGGGCTGCAAAGGGAAGGTGATGGCCAGCAACAGCTTTCAGTCCTGGCATCTTCCATGTGGGAGAACTAGCTGGACGTTTTCAATTTTGGAAATAGGCTGTGCAGAGAATGAGAGTAACAAGATGTTTAGGTGGTTTAGTACTAGTCCTTAGTACTCCTTCAAACTGTTACTCTTGTTACAATGAAGATAATGTTCATCTCCTGAAGACAAAATTCTTTTTCCTTGACAATCTAACAGACTCAAGGAAGAAATATTAATTATAAACTACATAGTTAGCTGCTTCGTATCTACCAAAAATATTCATCAGATAGACAGCAATACCTAAGTATCTTTCACCGTCGCTGTTTCCAACACAGATTGAATTATTCACCTTAGACACATATTCAAACTGGAGAAGTTTTGTTTGTAAAACTTTTCTTCTGAGCATGCCTGACATAATCACATAACAACTAGAAACTACTGAAGACTAGAGTATTTTTTCTTCCTGGATTTCTAGTCAAATGAATGCAATGATCCTCTTTGTGCATGGTAAAATACTTCTTAATTGGTTTATGCCTGTTGCATAATAATATAGAAGTAATCTATCATGTTTTTACTATAAACTAAGTCTAAAGAGGATGATACATGGCCTCTAGCTGTTTGCATGTTAATTTCAAACAACTATATCCATGCAAATCTGCTGTAGTTACCTGAAATACTTTGATATGTTAACAGTCTTATATTTCTACTGTCAACATTTATTTGTCTTTAAAAATCTTTCTTTTTAATCTAGAAATATTTCAATAGTGAAGAATAGAAATAGAAGAGCAAAATGACATGGAAATATTAGAGGAGATTGGTTAAATATTCATAAACTAGGAAATGCTAAATTTGAAGTTACACATGGCGATCTAAATTCTAAGCTCTCCTACAAGTTCCTGAAGTTCCCTTTAACTACCTGACTATACACTCTACCTTAAATAATTTTTCACAACTTCAGAGACACCACCTTTTAGTAAGACAAATATTTTGTGTCTGTAACCTATAGAGCAAATTGTCTATACCCAGCTTCCTGCCAGTGAAAAATACCAAAATACCTAAGAACACCTATGGCTCGTGTGCTGAGCCAAGTTCACCACTAACATATCCTCTGAAACAACTACGAGGAAGACAGTTCCACTGTTAAAGTGAATTACACGTTATATGATTATTAACCCTGACAGGAAAGGAAAAGTCTTGGAGAATAGCATTTTTTTTTCTAGAAAAAACATCGAACTAATGCCAGCGTTGTAACATGAAGATGGTGTAAATATACAAGAAAGAAAATCTTACAGGATGTATTAAGTGTGTATGAAAACATAGGCAAAAACAGCACCATCAATTTGAAAAACAAACAGTAATTTAAAGGGACTGTAGTGTATAGGACAGTTGTACGTTTTAGAGATACTGCAAGAAGTCTGCTTAACATAAAAAAATGTGTATGTATAAACATTCAGATTTGAAATTGTTTTACACTTGGGCGTTTGTAAAGTTATCCAAGCAGCAGCAGCAGATGCATTCCTTCTGAGCTTAGCACTCGGAATCCTCGTATTTTTGTAAGAAAGTCGAAAAATGGTAAGGCATAAAAACCCCTCTCACTTCTTCACAGTAAATTCTTAGTGAAACAGTCTAAGAGTTTGCTTGCTTGGTTGCTCTCAGTCCCCTGACCATTACATTTTATAAACTTGTCAAGTAAAAGACTTGTTTCCCTGCCTCCTGCTTTCTTTCAGCTACATGACACTGCTGTTACTTTCCTGCAACTTGTAGCTAAATCAGAGCTTGAGACAATACATGTCAATACTCAAATATCTGCAAAAAAGACATAGGATTGAATAATTTATTCTGCAGACCCCCAAGAGTGAGAATGACTTTCACCTGTAAAGAAATCATCTCATCTTCCCTCTATCTCAATAAATAAAACTGCCCTTTTTTTTTTTTTAATTTGGAACTTGTAAACAACTGAAACATTTGCTTTCTTTGGATTTAGTTTTCTCAAACGCTTTATTTTTACTTTAGCTGAAGAGCCAGATTCAAAATATATCTGTATTACTGAAGAAGACAAAAAATGGTCCTAGCTGCAGCATGTCTAACCCTAAACCAGCTCTCCCTGACAGACAAAGAAAATTCATCAGCCTGAGGCTGGATATCCCAGTCTTGCAGCATAGAAACACCCACAGAACACACATTGGCAAAAGCACCCAAAACCCAGTTATAACCTACAAAAACATTCTCAAGGATTTCTTCACAGCTACCGAATCATGACCGAATCCTTCAAGAATGATCAGGCTCCAGCAGTAGAAACAAGCAACTAGTAAGAAGCAAGAGCAGCAGAAAAAGTCTGCCATTGCGTGGTGCACATAAATAACATGGACAAATATTAAAGTTGCTTTTCCTGAAACTCACCTCTGTGCCACCAGGCTGCTCTGCTCTGGGAATATATGCCATGCCAAGAGGCCGAGGGAGGCATAAGCTGGCCTTGTCTGTGGTGACTCCATGAATGAAGTCTGGAAACAAGCCAGCTCGCGTCTGAGTTCAGCATCAATCCATTTCCCCGACTGGCGTTAAGACAGGTAATGCTGAGGAGAAGTTAAAGCTATCTATATGGCATTTATTGATTCAGGGCTCTTACCAGCTGGACAGTGCCTGGGCTGTGCCCTACTCTGTAACTGAGAGTTTTCAAAGTCAAACACCACCTCCAGACTTCAATGGATCCCATGGGTGTTGTAACAACAAAAACCCAACAACAACAAACCAGAAAGACCCAACCCCCAAAAACTAAATCCTCAAACTCTGTGTGGTTGGTTTTTTTTAATCACACTTTCCTCAGAAACACCAAAAATAAACTCTTCCGAGGTAGGGAGTAATTTGCTTATTTGACGAAGTAAACTAGACAATGTCAGCAGACCCATGGCATCCCAAGGAATTGTAACCAAATGAAGGTGCTCACATAGGATTTTAAAGAAAGATAAATCTGGCTGGAAAGGGGTTAGTATTGTTCCCTCAGCCCTGGGGGCCTGCCCCCATATGTCCTGCACCAAAAGGATGGACAAGGTGCCTTATACTAGACCTGTTACTGGTCTTAGATGGGAATACCTGTTGGAGGAGAGGTTACAGATGTCTTTGTCCTGGCAGAAGTACCACACACACAGCAACAAGCAATACCAAGTCTGAAATTTGACTCCAAGGCAACATTCAACTTCTTTTCTGCATGCTGATGCAACGTTAACTTTTGAAGCCTAATTATGATCATTGAAATTTCAATAAACTCGCTCCACTGTTGAACAACAAACTGAAACATGTTATCAGGCAGGGATTTGTTCAGAGCAGCCAAGGATACACTTGGCACGTCCCACTCCTCTGTTCGTTTCAGTGGGGCTGTTCCAGAACAAACATACATTCAGAAAAATTTAAATAGTCTGGAGCAGCTGGATGCAATCTTGATTCTCACTTAGGAGAGCAGCGTTCAAAAGCCTGTCCAAAAATGAACCCAAAGCCACATGCTCAGGTCCAAACTCAGAAGAGGAATTCACATGACTGTGAATGAGGTGGGTGGGTCTGTGGGAACTGGTGGAGAGGAGCGGTGAGGAGAGGACCACTTTCCCGGTGGTTATGGAAAGTCAGACAGCAGCTCAGTTTTATTGTCTGGGAAATGCTACAAATGTCAGCAGCAAGGGGTCAACTAAAAGGAGCCTTAAAATGATGAATGAGATCAGCGTAATACCCAGTATTACCTTCTGTTCCTAAAGAGATAAGAGTTTCTGTTGGCTGGAATAATTTTAGAAACACCCCATGCAGAATGTATTACAGGAGGATATTCTATTCTCCCCTTTCCTGCAGATTTACCAGAAACTTTGACTAGCTCTCAGGGAACCAAGGGGATCTAGTGGGAAGAGTTGGTTTCTCACAACTAGCCACTGCCTTTGTCAGTCTGATGAGCAGGTTTAGCTCTTGAGCTGTTAAGGGCTTTTAGTTGCAAATCCAAGAAATGTGCAACAGGGCAGCAGAGAGGGAGGCAATGAAGACCCAAAACTCAGGACATTTTTCTATTTAAATGCTTTCTGGATAGATGCTCCCCCCAAATATAATGGAGGAGGTAGAAAAGATTTCAGCAAAGCTATTTTAATCTGTATCTTTTCATAGGATATAGGAAATATTTTGCTGGTATTAGCTATGTAAAGCATGATTAAAATGAACAAGTGTACTCAGTCCCTTTGAATACTGTTCTCAGTTAGTCTGGTCTGAGGCTTGACTAATGTCACTGAAGTTAATGGAGTTGCTTTATACCAACACAATATTATATTGTAGACACTAAGAAATGCTAGTAAGAATTAATTTACTTAATTCAAAATTCATAGAAAGACAGCAACTTGTGCTTTTATCTATAAACGTATAGTAAAAGCATAAAGAATACTTTAATGTATTGCTAATGAATGAACATTAAGAATTAACATTTAACAATTAACAATAATTAGCAATTATATCTAGCTAATGAATTAGTATAGCTAATGAATTAATAAGCAGCATAAAAAGAGGCAATAAAACTGAAAATGAAACAGACCTCCAGTGCTTTAGATAAAAATTGATTTATAATTTCTTCTGATTTAATATTTGTTTTACAGAAAAACCTCTCAGAACCTCTACAATCTCTCTGAATAAGATACAAAATCTCTTGGAATAAGATACAATCTCTTAGCATAAGATACAGAATCTCTTCAGGTTAATTTACTGTTCTTTTGAGCAAAGACAAAAACTACAATCTTATTATTTGGGTTTCTTGGTAAACAGATTAGATCCACAGATGCAGCTACTGTGTTACATATGCATGTGACAACCACTGGCATATTGCTCTAGCAGTGCTCAAGAACACATTTCTCTACCAGTTAAACAATCTTTCCCAAAATAAACACATCTTTTCTGTTATCACAAGCTATAAAGCAGTTCAAGAGCCCTGCAATGATCTTTTCATTAGTTTGAGATGCTTAAGCATCTCAGTACTGAAACGTCCCATATAAGCCTTATGAGACGGGAAGAGTATAAATCCTGCTCTCTCATTCCCTTAATGAGAATGCCTAATAAAAATGTAAACTAATTCTCTTGGCCACCACTATCCTGTCTACTGAATGAAATCTTCCTTTTCTCCCTCATATATTTATATAACTTTAAAGCTACAGTATCAGTATGGCTGTTTGAGATTACTCATCCAATGCCACAAGCTGGCACTAGTTTCTTAACTTCCCTCTTTTTTTTTTGTTTGTTTGGTTTTTTTCCCTTGTCTGAGACCAGACAGGATCACCCAGCCTGTTAGCAAATCCATCCTCTTCAAGTCAATACTGTAATAGCCTCATGAAGTCCATCCTCCATCAACAAAGCAATCACAAACTCCTTAGCTTGCAACATTTCCTTGTCCTCCTAATTCAAACAAATATAGACGGTGCTTCTCCCACAATGTTTGTCACTATTATTAGCTGGGTGGACACTTCTGTCTCCTGTTTTGCTTACTCAGAGGTCCTTGCTCAGCCCTTTGCCTGTATCCCCGGGGTCTTTCCAGGGAAGCGAGAGTTTCAGGCAGGCAACAACCTGACTGTCCAGCAACAAAAGGAAGAGAGTGGAGATTTCAGCTCATTTTCATGCCTGACCTGGAAGCCAGCCAAGAATGCCAGCAGTACCTCTGGACAATTTGAAAAGCTGTAAAAGAAAAAATAATCCTGAAGCCTCCAGCTAAAAGCCAGGGGTTATAAGAGAGATCCCAGAAACCCTGAGATGATGCAGAAAAGCAAGTTGTCTGGAGAGTGGGTCAGGAAACGAGTTGAAGCACAGGCTATTCTCGGACGGAGCCAGCAATCACAGCTAACCGCAGAGGAGAGACATGCCGCCCGCACCAGCCTGCTTTTACCACCAGCCGGCCAAAAGCAGGATCACAAGATGTGTTTCAAGGCAAAGAGGTACCATGGTGGAAGCTGGCAGAAAGAACACATAGAAGATGAGACTGTTGGAGAGGTGGGCTGTCTTTCACCACACAAAGCTGGAAGCAAAAGCATGCTCATTTGGTCCTGACTGGCCGTTGAAATAGCTGTCAAGCCTACTGCTAAGGAAGCATTTCTCCAAGCTCACTCCTGAAAGCACACATCTTGCCAGGACCAAACAGGGAGAAGGCTGCAAATCCGCTCTTCCCTTCTGCAGTAGACTGCTGCTCTTGTAGCATGGTTAGCAGGTGAAAAGAAGTGCTTGGGCCCCAGCTAGCCCAAGGTACTCCCAGGGGACACAGCTGGACAAAACGGTCTCTTAGGTGTGCTTCTCCACACTCTTGCTGGGTGCCCTCCCTCCTACTGCCCCACGTTTGCCAAATCACAGCTTTGGAATGGGCTGGCAGGCACCCAAGCTTGTTCCTGGCTCTCGCAGGTAAACGCTTACTGCCAAGGAGATGTACTTTCCCTGGAAACAGCAATCCTCCCCCTCCTTGTCTCACATCCAACAGGGTGAGAGAGTCTCCCTGGCCGGAGAGCAGGCTTCCAGGCAGAGAAGGTGCTCAGAACTGGAGTACCCGTGAACATCAAGAGAAAGCAGGAACTGAACACCACTACTCCTTTGTGGGTTTGTGCAACAGGAATTAGACCACTTAGGAGACAGCCTCCAGCTCATTTGTTTATTATGAGGTGCCTAATGCATAATTAGGCAGGGGGCCCTGCCCTTCCAAGTCCCTCCTTTTTCAGCCTGTGCTCTAACCTTTTGATGAAAACAGACAGAAGAAAGGAACCGAGTGTGTTTAGTACATGTAATATAAGCAGGTCTGGTGGCATGCTGATACTTCCCCGTCTCCAAGGAGAGGATAACAGCTGTCTTGCTGCTTCAACCTCCCGCTCCTGAGTTGATTCACACAGTGTCTGAAAAAATAAAGCTACGCCACAGTGCCTCCAAGCTGGGGGACAGGCAGAGGAGAGCATCTTGCACAAGCCTCATTATGCAGCCCTACACACAAAAAGTCCCACAGGAACCACGCTGTCCCTGCACAAATCATGACTCTTTCCTCCCAGCAAGACCCAGTCAAACGTTCTGGTTTTTTCTAACACTTTGTTTTTATGAAAAAAAAAACATTTTTCTTTTTACTTCAGTATTGCCGTTTTCCTGGAGCACTAGAAGGTACGAGGCAAGGGAAGAGCTTCTCCTGAGAAACGCTCTGTCAGTCTTCCCACACCAGGCTGTTCCTGTTGCCTTCAAACAAGTGCAGGACATGGAGGTGGTCTCTCTCAGGGGCACCAGCCATCTTGCCTTAGTTATGTTGGTCTCTGGTGTATTCACACAGCTCCTTGCAGGATCCCGTGATGTTTTCATACCAAGCAGGCATCCTTCGAGATGAAGTCGGGCCAGCTGGTTTTCCCTTACAGTATTCAGCCCTCTATGAAGCTCTGCCTTCTGGCAGTCTCTGCAGCGTGTATTGTCAGGCCTGGCAGCTCACCGGCGCTTCACGCTTCTTGCCACCCTCCCAGCAGCATGGGAAGGGGAGCTCGCCTCCACCGCTGCCTCAGCCCCACTCAGCGTTTCCTAATGGTGGCAGCCACACACCCCAGTTCACATGGAGAGCAGCTCCCAGAGGAGACAGCAAATCAAGACAGACCCTCCGGCAGCTGCCCACTGCCTGCAAGCCTGGTGTACACTTTCTAAATACGCACACGACTCCACGTAAGAGCTCGCTGATGCCACGATGCCCCTCACCACAGTCTGCCCGCACAAGGGCTGAGTCCTTTCTGAGCTCCCAGCTTCCAGCACTTAACGCAACTTTGTTCCATGTTCAGAGAACAGACCCAACAAATGTCATTCAAGCTGTTTTGCTCTGAAACAACAGAAGCGGGATGAAATCAGCCGCAATCTCATAAAGTTGTGTTTCAGGTGCTGAGGGCAAGCAGAAGGGTATTTTTTTATTGCAACTGATTCAAAGCAAATGGAGAAATTCACATGCCTGGCATTGCAGTGAGACATCAGATCTACTGTAGATGATCTCCTGCAATGCTGACATTACATTGGGAGCTCAGCTCTGCACAGAGGAAAACAACTTCTGCAGTGATGGCAGCCACTTGTAACACAGATCCTCAAACCTGCTTCTCACAACCACTAAAAACTACATTTGCTTCCATTTGGCATTTTTCCCACCCTCCTGGAAACACCATGGTTAAACAGTTGGGTTTTTTTCCAAAAAGTTGTGACTTAAAATAAACACAAAGTTTCTTTTGAAGATGAGAACGTAATCCCAATTTCAGTGATCATACACTTGCTAGAGGAATAGTGCTGCTCAGCACCCAGGCCCAGCATCTCTACCACGGACAGGCAGACAGACACACAGAGCACTGGCAGCTGGGCAGCCACCTCCAGACACTGCCCATTCCTGCCTGGTGCCTGAAAGGGACCGATCTTCTGGAGTGAAGCACCCTGAGGCTCACCTCCTCCCATCACCATGGATATGCAGACATCTCCTGTTCAAACAGGAGCTGCCAAGGAAGGGAGTGAATGAGGAGAATCTGCAGCAGCAGTTGCTAAGGGTTATAAGCTGCTCTTGCAACAGAAGAGGACAGCTCAGAAAGACATTCTGACTCCAGATCTGACTTTTTATCCCACCACCCACCCAGCTTACAGCCCAAAGCCTTTGCAGGATACTGCTCCCCCTTATTTGGGTCATTGCCCATCAATGTGCACTGCTAACAAATTCAACAGCTGCAAATCAGGCAGGGAAAAAGGGGGTTTGAGATCTATGACTGCTTCATCTGGCTTACACCTGCATTTCTGGCATATGTGCAAAGTGCATCCAGATCAGACTTTCTTCACCATAGATAGGGACCACAGGAATTGCCTGCATCGTGTGGAAAATGTACTCAATTGACTTCTACCAAGGACCAAGATCCTCTGTAAGACACCCTGAAAGGGGTAAGTGCTACCTCCCTATGCAGGGTAACAGCCTGAGCTCTATTTCCTAATTATGTCTGACCTGGAGGTCATCAAGGCAAGCCATCCAGCTCTCTTTTTCAACCAAGTGGGAGAACCATTAGCTACAGCAGGTAAACTCTACAGAGCAAAAACTGTCCTTCTGAATGTGTTTGGGTTAGGATTAGCACAACAGGGTCCCCTGACAAGCTCCCCAAGAAAAAAAACCAAAGGACGTATTTGCAATGTTGAGGAGGCCTGTACAAACAGACAGTGCAAATGAACAAGAGCCCATGTTACCTTTCAACCCTCTTACTGGGTAGCACTAGGGGTTGCCCACCCTTCTCCCACATGTGAGCCCGGAGACACTCCTGCCCTGAGCATTATGCGCTTCAGCACTTACTGATGACAAAAGAAGGTGCAGTTTACACTTACTTTTACAGCTCCATTAAAAGGTGACCTGCAAATAAAAAAAAAAATCAAGCACATTTAGTATTATGTGCTGAATGCCCCCAAATAAACAGGATTAGAAGAGTATTCAGCCCTCATGTAAAAATTAGCCAAAAAAACTGGCACTGAATGCGTACTTCGATTTTACGGTCATGAAACAGAGTCCTTCCTAAGAGCAATGTAGTGAGCAGATCCTGACAACTACTGGCTTCACATTCCACCTCTTGCTGCTTGCAGACAGCGAGTGTACTGGGATGGAGGTGTGGCAGAAATATTATTCCTTTGAATGGAATATTCCTGAAACGGCCACAAGAAATCTGGCAAAGGCGAGGGGACAGCGGGCAGGTTCCACTTCCCCCACTTTCTCTCTCCTCACCCTGCTCAGGCACCAAAGGCTATGGTTTCCAAATGCACTGACCTGACACTGGGCTAAACCCCATGCGGAGCCTCTGGTGGATCAGACATCTTTGAACATGAGGCTTTGAGATCTGTTAAAAATATTAGCAGTGCGTTGCGCAGCTATAGGTAGAGCATTCCCCCCGTAAAATAACAGAACTCAACAGCTATTTCCAACTCGCAGTCACCACTGCTTTCCCCTTTTCCTTCTGCGTTTGGCCCCAGCTCAGGAAAGCATTTCTGCACGTGCTTAAAACCCACTGACTTCAACAGGAGATAAGCACATGCTTCAGTACTTGACTGGGGTGTTTAAATGAATGTAGACCTCTCCCACCAGTGCTCTTTTGTGCCAAATTTTGTACCTTTATTATCAATTACCCTGTATAAAGTGATGAAAAATTAGCTCATAAGTGATTTGATTACTTCATAGCTACTCCCATTCATTCTGACTTAAAAACATATGGATTAAGGGTTTTTCTGTCATGGTATTCTTACACCGCTCCCCCGGCACACAAGAGGAGGCTCTTAAGCATTGTGCCACAGTTCTCAAACAACCTTGCTCTCCCCCCAGTTCTTATCTGCCACTTCTCTAAAGTGAGGCTTCACAAAAAACTACATTAACCTACAGAAATACACTGCAGTGGTGTTCAGAAAGTTGTTCAAATAAGGTCTAGCACCTAGTTTCAAATCTCTTAAGTAAACAGTAACTTTGGTGACCTTCTGTCATCAAAATACGTTCTGGTACATGCTTACTGTTTGTCGGTGTCTTTAATTTGGCTTTTTTATTTCTCATTCTTTTGCAAAATCTGATACTGCTTTATAGGTGTCCAAGCTGTTAATGTAAATCAGCAACATTTTCCTACAACTATCCAAAAACTCTACTATAAAAACTTTAAAAATATTCTTTTGTAAATACAAGTGTTAGAGCAACCAGAGGTGTGCACACTCACTACATCTAAATGTAGAATTTCAGGCAAATTGATTGACATTAACAAGAACCATTATTTAAACTACAAAAACAAACAAGTGAGTTATACCAATTCCTGCCAACAACAATTCTTTAGTTTTTAGTAGACTGATAAAGACATCTGCAATGGGTTAAGAAAGAATTTTAAAATCACTATAATTTTAGGCAGGAGATCTTTTAAATTAAAAGTGCTGGTGAACCAAGAAAAGGGAGTAGGTTATGCCAAATTCGCACTGACATTTTAGAAGAGGCAGATGAAGGAGTTGAACTGAAAGCACTGAACAAAAGCTGCTTGGGTTCATCATTTCTTCTTACCATCCTCCCTGAATAAACCCACCTACCTGATGTCTTTCTGCTTTCAGCTAAATACGCTGCTGACACGAAAGGCAGGTTTTCTCTTGCCTTGCCTGGGAAAAAGCATGCCCGAGAACAGTGTGCAGGCATGATCATGCCCCACATGCAGGCACGGGGGGGTCATGCCACTGCTGTAGCCAGGAGCATGACTGACTACTAACAAAACAGAGGAAACCAGCCAGAAAAAAAAATGCACAGTGTCTAAAACACAAAATAAACAAACAGAATAAAAACCCCAAACAACACTTCAGTTGATTTCACATTGCCTATAATAACAGTGGACATCATACTTCAGAAAAATATGCCATCCCAGGAGCTTTCCATAAAGTACTACTAGCACGCCTTTTGTTGTTGTCTGATCTAGCATCCTCCAAGCAGTCCTTCTGCTAATATTTCAGCATACAATTAAAAGAGGCTAATTGTGTATAGAGAGAACCATGCATGAAACAGCAGCATGGGGTCTGGCTGAGCCTCAGTCCCTCAGCAAGTGACTTCAAGGAGTTTTCAAGCAAGCCAAGGAAGACAGCAGAACCACAGTAGAAACTACAGCAGACTGCTTGCCTATGAGCTATACACGCAGAAGTAATACTTAAATGAGACACCCTCTCTTGAACAATTAGAAGCATGATTCAAAAGGAAAAAAAAAAACCCTAAGACATACACACTGAAAGATTTAAATATTTTTGAATTACTCTATCGATTTATATTAATTTCAGCTATTTTCAGACTGTTAGACTACTAAGCAACGCCATCTAGTGATGCTAGTTGAAAAAAATCCATGCTCCATCCTTTCTTTATTAAAAAGGTTTACTCTTGCAAAATTCTTGTTAGTGGAAGTACAGTTTCAGGAGGTGCAAAATTTTCAGTAGCTATGAGCATTTTCAAACCTACAGCATTAATATAGCAAAAACGTCTGAACCATTTTATTTACCCTAACATTATTCACAGAACTGACAACACAGACAGCGAGTTGGGTTAATCACATCAGAATTTAAACATGCACACCATGTAGTCTTGAAATGATACAGGGATACAGTGCAAAGCCCAATAAATTACCTTCCAGTTTTGGGAATAGCTACAGATAGTACTTGTATGATAAAATAATTTACCTAATTTTTGAAGATTTCTGTTGGAGGTGTAAAATACCTGCTTGAAAAATGCTACCCCAGCCTTACAATCTCAAGGGAAAAGAAACTCTGTGCAGGTTCAAACTCTCTTCTTTAAGAGGTGGAACCACTCACTCAGTCATCTGCTGGCAGTAGCTGCTAGCTGTAATTAGCTTCTGGTGGAAATTGCCAGCAGACGCAACTAGAAGTTTAAATCAATTGGCTCTGCTTCCTCCTTACAAGAAAATTGGCGTTTCGGGGCTGCATTCCAGCGTGATGGATCTAAGAAACCAAAGCCAATTTGACAAGAAAGGGAAGTGTCCCTTTTCATGGCCTGCTTTAACCCTGAACATGCTGCATGTTCCTGGAGAGGATGTGTCATTTTTTCTTTTTTTTTTGGAACCCCCAAATAAAGTAACTACAAATATACAACAAATATTCCACTGAAAAAAGGCAGTGTTCAGCCCCAATCATTTTCACTTGACACCTATGAAGATGGGAGAGGGAGGGACAAGATGCAAAAAGTCAGAAACTGAGAATAAAGGAAGCACGTGAAATGGGACTCACAAGAGGAAGCAGAGCCCAGTGCATGGACAGCCAAGCAAAACTTTCAAGCACCAGTACTGCAGCTGGTTCACGCTCACCCCAAAGACCACGGGCTCATGACAGTTCTGCATTTTGGCTGCACTATATTGCACCTTTCAATAGTACCACAGTAACTACAGCACAGTAACCTGCTCTCACCCTGCTCTGCTGCACACCCTGCTCTCCCCCAGTTTTCTGCGTTTGATGACTATTTCATTACTTCAACATTCAGGGCTTCAACAGCCTGTAGCAGCGTAGGGGCTGTGCATTCCTGTGACCTGTCCTGATCTTGTCCCCCTTCGTATAATCTTTGTCAAGCAGATACTGAATGTTCAGCTGTGATGAGTAAGTGGCATCATTGCTTTGCCAGCACTGGGCTTTGTGTAAGTCTTGCTCGGATTTCACTTCCTTGTATCTAACTCCCAGGGCTACCTGGAGACCTTGAATGATAAAGAAACACTTCCCCAAGGCCACCATTATTTTGCAATGAAGATGTCTAACACGTAAGCAATCGTTTTCGACAAGATGGTATCTATAACTGAGTGTTGTAACTACTATTTAGAAATAACAACTTCTTCACAAATCATGTAAACATCTACGTCGGGGGCTGCCTAAAGTCTCCATGTCAATGGCACGCATGCATACCTGCCTTATCAAACCTGGCTACACATACACAGTAAGGATTTCTGTCAGGCTTCCTTTCAGCACCCACCTTACCTGTATACTACAAAACTTAGTCAATGATGTCTTCAGGCTCACCAGAAAGTAACATGATTTGATATATATAAGAAATTCACATGCAAAATATACTAAGTACAGCACTTACATGAAAGCTTAACGGAACAGGGAGGAGTTTAGTCAAGCAGAAACTCAACCATGGCCTTTTTTGGGGACTAGATAGACTGGTCACATTGTAAACTACTGGAATTATGTAGATCCTGCTACAACAAAGTGATGCTAGCAACTGTTTTGATGCTTTTCCTGAAAAGACACACAATGACAGCACAGCAGAACTGCCACAACCACTCACACTTGAGCTGCACCATATATGCACAACTCTTTCCTAAATATCTTTTAATACTCACTTTGTAACCCTACTTTAACACATCAGTCTCTGAAAAAGGTGTGTGTAGGGGTTATTCACCAGAACTTTTCTAGCAGATTAACCAGAAAAAACACGCGTGCGCATGCTTGAGTATATTACTCACACACAGTATTACACTTTTCAGAAAGCAGGTTTAAGAGTACTCTAACAATTTTACTTCCTTTTAAAAAAGCCCATTTTAATATCAAACCTCTTCCAGTATGCTAGATGGCTTTAGCTAGATGGGATCTTTTCCCCTCCAATTAAGAAGAAAAAATTCTGTAGATCTAATCCTGCCTACAGGGTATCTTTTTCTTTCCCTTTTAAACAGCCAACACGTACTACTTAATTATAAATCTGGTGTTTTGCACAAAAAATGGGATCATTCTTAAGCTCTCTTCTGCTCTGTGTTCCTCTGTCCTAAAATTGAAAAGCTGTTTCCCAAGACTTTTATCATGTCTTTCCTGTTAAACAGTTACTCTTCTTATTAAACAAGCAATAGGTCAAATCCCGATTTCTTCTTTAAGCAGTGGAAAAGCAAAGTTTCCACCAAAAAAATCTACATAGCCAAGAATGGTAGCTAATGTACATTCATTGCTTTCAAGGCTAAAGCAGTTTGCACCAGATAGGAATCTCACCCAGTAGCTGAAACTCCCCAAGACATATGCTCTTCAGAGAGAGAGTGAGCAAGAGATTAATAGCTGTACAAATAGGAGCAGGGAAAACTGGACTCATACTTAGTCCAAGCATTCCCCACACACTTAAGCACTGTGGAGTGCTTAGCCCTCTAATACCCTGGTTTCACGCCGCGTGGCTCCATCCCCCAGGTGGTGCGGGGCTGTAGGACACAAATCAGTAGTTCAGCTCTGCCATAAGTAACATGAGCCTTAAGTCTTTCCTGACGGAAAGCAGTGGCTGCCAAACCGAACGTGCTGCGTACAGCGCCTGCATCGTTCTCTGCCTCTCTAAGTTACCATTCACTCAAAACTCAACATCGTCTTCACCCAAAGTATCTGTTTGAGCAGAAATATGGCCCATAGGCTTTGCTACTCCCATTGGAGATCTCAGCTCAGTTTCTGTATGCTTGCTCTTTTCTAAAGGGCAGAACAAAGAGAATATTTGGCTTTAAAAATGCCTCGGAAACTACAGATTAAAAATTACATGAAAGTGTACAGCTTTAATTACATCTCCCAAGGGGACGAGATAGCATTTTTGCATACCATCTTGTCTTCTCTCTGCCCTGGAAATTCATGAGATGATCGGACATACAAATGTTCGTATTTGTGGGGGAAAAAATGAAATGACCTACATTACATCCTCAGCAGATCATGTAAATAACAGGATGTAAAGTCTCACAGAATTAGTTTACATTTGAAACATTTTCAAAATATTGTTTTAGCTGGGTATAATAGACCACCATAAGATGTGACACACAGCAAACACAGGGCTGCAATTAAACAGCTGGCAAACAGCCAGGAAGAGATAAAGGCCCAGGCTGTCACTTGCTAGACAATATATATAGCTATTTTGGCAGCCAAAACCGAATGTGATAATTGAGCCATGACACATTAAAAAGGCACACAATTTCCAAGGAAAGAGTTCCTGAGCACTAAACAGGGAGCATCTATAGTGTGCTTACAGCGAACCAAGATTTAGGAGTAATAATGTGATCGGACTGATTACAATTCAGTGGTGCAAAGCCAACCTTGTTTAATGCACTGCACCACTGTAAGCAGTTATATACAACCAGATACAAAAATACATGTGTGAAGCTCACAAAGGCTGTCAGTACTAGAAACAATGGGAACCTGAGCAGTGTGTGGCACTGTCTTGAATTGTTTCTCTGCATATTTTTTATATTAATAAGGATTTTATACAGTAGCATTCTTATCTACAGAAATTACAGTGCACTCGATTTGACTACCAACACCTGGAAAAGCCCCAATCTATATAATTTAGCTTTAAAATAAAAAAAATATAATAATACATGAAGAGTCAATAACTCTTCAGAATCACACTTTTGCTGTAAAGAAAAATGACTGTTTTGTTTAAGACATGAAGAACCTTAACACTGACAGCAATAGCTGTTTGGAAGACAAAGTCCAGCAGCTTTTCTGGTGTTTCAATGCATGTTTTGTTAAATAACCTAAGGACACAACAAACGAGCAAATGTACCAAATGAAGACACGGTTTTAAGTTAACACCCAACAGCTACATAAAGCCACCTATAAATGCACTCCATCAAATTAACATGCTGACATCAATTGCATTTCCTTCTTGAGTAAATGACTTGAAAGCCCATATATATTGTCAGCCCCTAGTCCATTCATTCACTAACCTCCCACAAAGTGTAGGTACTTCATAATCTAAAATTACACTTATATAAAAGAGAAGCTAAATTTAGGCTCTGTAATAGGAAAATCCCTATGAAGAGTTTACTTCCTAATCTTATTCTAAATTTAACCACATTAAAGACGTATTCAGATAAAGATGTGTACCTGCCCTAACCAAAAGTTGCAGTGTACCAAGAGAGCTTGAAAAAATTGTAACAATCCACTTTTAGGCCCACTAGCACCAATGATATCAGGAAGAGAGTTGCACAGCTTTTCATAATGTCAATACCAATGAACCAGAACAGAGTCCAGTGATACCAGCAAAACTTTTGGAAATGATCCCCTGCACTGAGCATCACAGGAAAAGGGGAAAATACAGAGACATTAAGAAGGGGTCCCTTTGATTTAACCCAATTTCTTAATTCAAATAAAAATAACAAGGTGCTCTAAAACATGCAGATTTCCCCAAAACAAACTCCTATCCCACCTCAAACTCAGACGCCCAACACACACTTCATATCTAACAACCAGAGCAAACTGGCATTGCCATACTAGGTGAAAATGAAGAATCAGCATCAATACTTGACTTCGTACTAAAAACAGTACAAGAAATTGTAATAATTACATAATCTACTTTTACAAAATTATCTTTAATGGCTGTGATAGTAACTTCATTAAGTATCAGTAAAGGAAATGAAAAAGCTTAAAGACGAGGTCAGAACATGTACTTTTGGCTGCTTCCTCAGGAGATGCATCAAATATGTTATTTTTGTCTGAGGAACAGCAGACTGCTGAGGATAGCTGTTATGCAGTTCCAAAAAGAAAAATGAAATCATGATATGAATTTTTCTGACCCCCAAATTAAAAGGACCATAAGGGCACAATTGCAAGAATAAATGAGTTGATCTTTATCTGAAAATGTCATACTATTGCATGTATAAATGGCTATTATAATAGTGAAATATATTAAAGAAGCATAGTCTTTTTTTTTTTTTTTGGTCCCCAATACTGCAGCAGACACACAGGCATATTATTCCATAGGCTTTGCCAGGTGATGTTTAGTGGCAGCTGGAACAGGACTAATTCACACTCCCTTCAGAAAAGTGTTTAAACACACACACACACACACACACAAGTTTTCCTGAAAAAGGTGAGAAAGGTATGGTGTGCTTTTTCTGACTCAGGGCCACAAAGCAGAAAGGCGGTAATCAAAAAGGTAGAAACAAAAGAGGAATGAACAGAAGTAAGTCCCAGTTAATTAAAATAGCTCATACACATGCCCTTGCTCAAATATCCTACGAAATCTCAGTTAAAAAAAGAATTTTTTCATGGAATTTGTATTCTGGCCTGACTGTGAACAGCCAGTTATGAAAAGAGCTCTCATGGAATTAAATGTCATCAAAAAAGTAAATTTTCATACACATTAAGGGAAAACATGATTGAAAACTGTTTTAGGACAAGAAACAAACAAACAAACATAATTAGTTTTGCAGTATGAGAACATTCAAGGACTGTGAATAAAACTGTGCCAGGCAGAAAACGAAAGTGAGTAACCGAGATGAAGAGGAAAACTACAAGTAGGTAGGTTATTTACACCTACCAGGGAATCAGGGAGTGTTTCCTGTTAAGACTATGTTAACTCCATTCAACCTTTGGCCACTAATAATCAGCTGTAATTGCAAAAGAAACTTTGTCTGAAAATACAAGGAATTGCAGGTAAAAGTTTTAAATCTTCTGCTGCATGGAGTAGTAGCTGTAAAAAGGTGTGTCCCAGTATAATGCAGAGCACTAATCCTCCCCACAAAGTAGAATACCCTAGAGTAGATAATAACATTCTCCCCAAAGTAAATCCTCTCGTTATTTATACTCTGGCATGGTTTCCTGATATTTACATTTATTCAACAAGCCAAAAAATTACTCAGACTTACTTTTTCTTTATATTTCACGTTTAGAAGAACAGCAAAGCTCTGAGCACCTGGACCATAATTAAATCTATAATTCATCCACCAGCATGAAGTCTAATACACAAATAAATTAACTCCACCTGCCAGAAGAATTAATAATACTGGGAACAACTTATTGCAGATACCAAAAATGAGAACAAAAAGGGTTTATAGTAAAGCTTCTGTCTTTCAAACTTTACTTATGAAGACCTTTTTCCCCAAATTCCTATTCCACTGGCAATCCAGGCTCCAACATTAAAACTTTAGAGACTAGGAAAAAAATCAGAGAAACTGCTAACTGACAGGTTGAGAGGCACAACACCCATTATTAGCACAGTCATTTTGAGTCACGCTACAAGCAGAGCATGGCTACACTATTAGCATGCTGGGCCAACACTGCTCCTCGCCGGGAGAAAGAGGTGCCCTTGGCTGGCGCTGCGCTGCTGGCTCTGGAGCAGAGCTGGGGCACCCAGAAACACGTTCTCTCCTAACGGAGGTTTCAGCCTCTTGGGACCACATGCGGCTGGTGCAATTTCCAACAGCACCTAAGATACTGCAGTTTATACACCTCCCCAGGACAGAAGAGCGCAAAGGTGTGCTTCTCTGTCCTGTTCTGCATACAGACCGGATAAAAGCCAGGGTCTGGCTTGCACCTAGCTTAGAGACTGTAGTTGTACACACCAGCAGTGCCAGGATGACTCATGGTGCTTTGCACTCTGCCAGCTGACTTTGTACCGAACAGAGATGTTGCATATGGAAAGCACAAGCAGTTGCAGTACAGCATCTCACAGATGCTGCTCGTCAAGCATTCACTGCTAATGACATCTACTGCAGAACTAACGAGAACTGACCCCCTTAGTTTTGTGATCAGAGACCGACTTCAGAAAAAGATCAACAGAATTACTTTCAGAAATAATATTCAGTGCACTGCACGGACTGCTCACTGCACAACTTAGTGTTGCCTTTTTTTTCCTTTGTGCTTCAAAAGTCAATGGCACTTTGAAAGTTAACAAACCTGGAACGCTTCTGGGCATAAATGGATTTGGACTAAGACCTGGGGCAATACAGTCTCATGTAACTACCTGTTCTTCACACACTTTCAAGAAGCAGAAGAAAAAAAGATATTTCTATTGGGGCAGCAGTATTTTTCGAACAGCACTCTTGTCTTCCCACCTCCTGAAACTAGCTGCTATCACATTGGTGGGCACGTGTCATCTTTACTGGAAAGCTGCCCAGCCTGGATGGAGGATTTTAGAGGGGAGGTGTCCAGCATATCTCAGGTGTAGGAAGAGGTATGCTCACTGTCACTCCTGTCTCCTTACTCCCATATTTAAAAACAAAAAGAAAGTGCAAGCACAACTAAGTCTGACAATCCAGATAAGACATTTTATTTACATTTACTCTTCAAAGGTCAGAATCTGAATACAGGAGTAAAGAAAAATTAAGCACATCAAATTTGCATTTGTCAGAAAACAAAAAAAAGAGTTCATAGAATCATAGAATGGTTTGGGTTGGAAGGAACCTTAAAGATCATCTAGTTCCAACCCCCCTGCCATGGGCAGGGACACCTTCCACTGGACCAGGTTGCTCAAAGCCCCATCCAACCCGGCCTTGAACACTTCCAGGGATGGGGCATCCACAACTTCCCTGGGCAAGCTGTTCCAATGTCTCACCACCCTCACAGTAAAGAATTTCTTCCTAATATCTAATCTAAATCTACCTTCTTTCAGTTTAAACTGTTACACCTTGTCCTATCACTGCACTCCCTGATAAAGAGTCCCTCTCCAGCTTTCCTGTAGGCCCCTTTTAAATACTAGAAGGCCACTATAAGGTCTCCCTAGAGCCTTCTCTTCTCCAGGCAGAAAAACCTCAACTCTCTCAGCCTGTCTTCATAGGAGAGGTGCTCCAGACCCCTGATCATCTTCGTGGCCCTCCTCTCGACTCACTCCATGGACCATAATGTCCATGTCCTTATGTTGAGGGCCCCAGAGCTGAACACAGTACTCCAGGTGGGGTCTCACAAGAGCAGAGTAGAGGGGGAGAATCACCTCCCTCGACCTGCTGGTCACTCTTCTTTTGACACAGCCCAGAATGTGACTGGCTTTCTGGGCTGCGAGCGCACATTGCTGGCTCATATTCAGTTTTTCATCCACTAATACCCTCAAGTCCTTCTTCCTCAGGGCTACTCTCAGTCCACTCATTGTCCAGCCTATATTTGTGCTTGGGATTGCCTCAACTCATGTGCAGGGCCTTGTTCTTTGCCTTGTTGAACCTCATGAGGTTTGCACAGGCCCACCTCTCAAGCCTGTCAAGGTCCCTCTGGATGGCATCCCTTCCCTCCAGCGTGTCGACCGACACCACACAGCTTGGTGTCTTTGGCAAACTTGCTGAGGGTGCACTCAATCCCACTGTCCATGTTGCCAACAAAGATGTTAAACAGCACCGGTCCCAATATCGACCCCTGAGGAATGCCACTTGTCATTGTTACCAAAACCTCTCTTAGAGTCCTAAGTGAAAAGTAGGCAGTAGGCATTTACAGCACAAGTATCAAGCATGGCCTGCTCCTCAGCTAACAACACAGAGCAGCACACAGAGCAATTCAGCGGTGATGCAGCAGCCTAAATAGCATCCAGCAGGATGAGGATTCACATTCATTCACTGAATGACACAATCCTGTACTTAAGCAGCCTGCAGAAGGTACAGGTACCCGTTAGAAGAGAACGACCTGCCAGCACCCAGCCCTACCACCCCGATGGGACTCAGGCTTTTTCAGTCAGCAGCGCTGTACCAGGGAGCTCAACAATGCGATGTGCCCACAGCCATGCGAACCGAGCAGCCAAGAAATCCAGAAAGCTGAGTCCCAAGTTCAAAGATTTAGTTTTCCAATGTTACACAGAGCCTAGCTATTTGCAAGGACAGATTAATTTGGGCTTATCATTTTTAGGCTAGCAAAGCTTTGTCTGCCTCAGACTATAGAACTCCTCCCTATGCTTAAACAGGATAAGGACCCAGGGAATTTGAAATTTTCTAATAAAAACTCAGTGTGAGAGTTAAAACACCAGCACATAACTGTTTCACTAGTGATCACCTAACAGAAGCAGCCAGCAAACACGTTTGACCCATTCCACAACCCCCCTGCCTAACTCAATCCTTCACGTGCTTCAACTTTTCGCATCAAGCGCCAACCCAGATATGAGCGTACAAGGTAAAAAATTAAGCTCGCTCCATGCAAAGCTGAAGATGCCACCATGCAGATTTAACAAAAAGATTAAAATTTTGCCTCAGCTTCTCCAGCACTTGAGTTAGGCTGGAGCGCGGAGACAGACCTGGCCACAGAGATGGTGACGCAGCTGGTGCAGGGCGTCTCCACACCCACCGCCTGAAACAAAGCACTGAGCCAGAAAACCTCCACAACCCAAACGAGATAGTTTGTTGTGACCACCAATGCCCCTTAGGAAAGGGATAGAAAGAAACTCTAAGGAGAAGCTGAAAACACATGATAACTATTAACAAGCCAACAGTAACGTGATTTCTCACTGGTTGTGTCTGAACGGATAGAAGGCTAAAGCTGAAGAAGGTTAGCTAAAGCAGAAGAAACCTTTTCCATCTCTCCAGCCAACAATTGCCTAATGGAAAGTGCCTAAAGTAGCAACCCTTTTAACTGTTAAAAAAGAAGAAAACAAACTTTGGGGTTTTTTTCCCCTCAACATTCTAATACCTTTTTAAAGAATCTACTACTGAAAATGGCCTTAAATACTTGGTAACTAAGCTTCAGTGCTATAAACTCATGGTTCCACAGAAAAAGCTCAAAACATCTCACAGGTGGTTCTATACCTTGGCATCAACTAGCAGAACCTCCTTTTCACCTCTATTAAAACACTACAGAGAGCAGTACAAATCACCATTGCACAGTGCCAGGCCAAATTAAGTTTATTAGCCCTTCAGCAAATAATTATTTCTAGCTTTATTTAGACATGGTATGTAAAGCATAGAAAAATCACACAAAAGACAAGTGTAATTCACAGGAAGTAACAGTTCCCAATTCTTTCTGCCCATACCAGAATTATCAAAGTCTAACTGAAGACATGTTCTGACAGAGCTTGCTTTCAGTACAGAAAGAAAATAAAACTGATAACAAGACACTTATCTGATTAGTACAGCTCACATCTCTCTCTGTTTCCTCCATCCCTGACCCCACCTTCACTAATTTCTAGTAAGACACACTTGCCATTGTATGGGAACTTTGCCCAGAATGCCCTTTATATCTAGGAAAACCACAGAGTGCTCAGCCTACAATAGTTGTTTTAGTACAGACAGCAACTATTGTCAGCTTGCCTTCTAACTGATAAGAAATTATTGTGTTTCTTCTATTCCTAAGACAAAAAACCCAAGCAGGCTTAACAAAAAACAAACACTTAAAATAATGCTAGTCTGTGGTATTACCATGAAAAATAAATACCCAGCCAAAATACTTGAAAGAAATGCTTTCACCATATTTGCTCTCAGAGAATCTAGAAAGTAATTGATTTCTCCAGGTATTGATCTATTTAAGGTTTGGTAATGTATATTCTCAAACAAATCACTGTTCTCTTACTGCTCTGTTTTGCTGATGCCCCTTTTACTTTAGTAACTTGTTTCCTTTTTAAAAAAACTAAGTTATGGTGTGTTTGCTCTGGTATAAGTAAGTACACCAGCTGTAATTCTGGCTTTCAGTTACTTAAAAAAAAAAAAAAAAGAAAAAAAGAGGCAAACCAAACTAAAAAAAAAAATGAGGTAGCCAGGTTGCTATTGCAGTTCTTCACAGCACCCCAGCAATCCCAGCACTCTGTGGAGGAAAAGGAACGTGGAGCTAGGCACTACCTGGCTGTATAAAATTTGTATGGGTATCATACAGAATATCTACTCCAGACAAGCAAACACTTTTGCAACCACAGACTGTACTTCAAATAGTTTATCATGTGCAGATCACCCTCTCAGATTTGATTACTGTTTAATCAAGCTTGCAGAATTTTAGGTTGTATAGTATTTCTACCCTTTGCATAAGAAGTTTGTTTAATCACTCAGACTATGCTTAATATGCAGTAGGTTGTGCTGTGTAACTTAGATCACTTAAATTTGCTTCCATGGGAATATAGTGTTTGTTACAGCGTTCATTACAAGTTGATTTTAGTCTCTTAAGACCTCTCTTTGCTTTTGCTTTATAGGCTAGAAATTAAACCACATCTCATTTTTTTTCCCCAAGATGTTGAAGTCCAAAACTCTAAGCACAAAACTGGGCTTTGGCATAATGGGTTTGGTTCACTGGGCCCTTAAGGTGTTTGTAGAGGGAGGTGTCGCTAAATCTGTAATGTCCCATTTACGGCTTCTGCCATCGATATTAATGAAGTAGATACAGATATGCCCTAGGTATCTATGAACAAGTTAGGACGAGCACCAATGTACAATGATAACACAGAGCTCAATGTCAACTAACCATCCCTGTACTACTTCATTTGTCCCATGGATCCTCCAGCCTGGATGAGGTCTCTGATGTTGAGATACCAGGGGGAAGGACAAAAGCTAGTTAAAGTACGAGCATACCCCAGGCAGTGACTGCACAGTACACAAGTCCTTTGTTTGTTAGAAAAGGTGCCTGTGCACAGGGAGGAATCTGGCTGTCCATTGTCTGCTACAATAGCTGCAGCTTCACAGCAAGCATCACCATCA
Organism: Haliaeetus leucocephalus; assembly: GCF_000737465.1. Classification (NCBI taxonomy): domain Eukaryota; kingdom Metazoa; phylum Chordata; class Aves; order Accipitriformes; family Accipitridae; genus Haliaeetus; species Haliaeetus leucocephalus. The sequence goes on from NW_010972437.1 coordinate 8,289,467, forward strand.
GCCGAACATATCTCCTATTGCATAGCTACTAATCTATTATAAGGCTTTCCCGCCCCCCCGAAACTCACTTTGCTCAAAGTGTTTACAGTCTAAATGCTTTACTTAAATTGCAAACAAAAATAGCTTTCTGCTGCTAACCTTCCCTTACAGAAAGGAAAACATCAATGGTTCTCTTTGCCATTTGTTTTCTATTTGTCCCATGGAATCTGACCTGCTGATGCTCTACTGATTTACTGTCTTCAATATTTTGGTGACTTCCATGTCTAGGCTTCAGAGTGAAGTGATAACCTGAGTTCAAACCTAAACCGCCTCACTGCAGCTTCAAGCTCAATGGACTGACCTGGCATGACCAAGAACCTCCTCTTCTGCAGCACCCTGTACTGCTAATCCAGTCATGGAGTGGCTTGAGTGCTGGGCATAGCTACCTTTGCTCAAGCTGTGCTACCAAGCATCCACAAGTCAGGCTGGCTTTGCACTGAATGAAACCCTTAATTTGCTTACTGATTTCCAGCCCTGCCACTGAAGCTACATGAAGGGTTTCTGGCAAGGGAGGAGCCCACCTCAAAGACAATCGTGTTGTGAATCCTTGAGGCTGGCCTTTAGCTTTGCCGTCTGCTCTTTGCCTTCGTTGGCTACCTTCCCAGCGCCTGCACCCTTCTGCCTGCCTCAGAGAGGAACTACTGAAGTTTATAGCAGCATTAACTCATCCGCTGGAAACCTGCCAGGCTGCTTACATTTCCACTACAATCTTCTGAGCCCTGACTCCAGAGGGTGCTTAGAGATAGGATCCATGGTCAGAAGCAGTATGCTATACAACTGTTTTCTGATGTGCTTAGATCCATTTGGGGTGTTGTGCACAGATGCATTAGGCCTTGCGTATCTACTGCAAACTGCTTCTATGAAGCAGGGAAAAAACATTCCTTGCTTTTGTTTATCTGTGTTACAGGTACTTATGTGCCTGTGGAACAAAAGCAGAGAATCCAAGTACAGAGCACATGGAGTATCAAAAAATCAGGATCTACTGCACAATCAGTGCTATTAGTTTCTCACAAAGGTGATATACCTCTGGAGAATTGATGACGTGTGCCTAGCTTATTTCTAGTTAGCAGAACGTGGCAACTTTGTGCAAGGAAAGTAGGATTGGACCCAAAATGAAACAAAGCCAAAATGCGGGGGGAAAAAAAAAAAAAATCAGCAGAAAAATCACTAGATATTTGCTTTTTTAAATTGAAAACAGGACAAAACCTGTGCAGTTCCAGTGACTTTTTAAATAATTGCTGTTACTGTTGTTGCATGAAATCATAGAACCTGTATATTTTCCAGGATGATTATACTACAAAACCCTGATTAAAATACAGTTTTTAAATGAAGGGAAAATCACTTCCTGATGAGCTTTCCTTTAACATTGTTATTTAAATCTTTTATCACAGATAGCTTGGTCAAACTGGTCCTCAAGAGGTCATTTAGTCCATTTCCTGCTTAAAGATAGAATCAACTGTATCTAACTGCTCCTGCCAGTCGTTTGTCTACACTTTGTTCTTAAAAAACTCTGGTGATGCAGATCCACCACCTCCTTACACATACTGTCTTTATAGCTAGGCATTCCTCATGTCTAAATTAGGTCTTTGCCTAAATTAGGTCTTCATTATGGCAATTTGAGTTGCTCTCCATAACTACCAGACAGGACCAGCAGCAATTGCGATATTTCCTTTGCAGCAACTTTCTTCTATAAGCAAAGATTATTCCTTCTTTCTTTCTCTCTTTCTTTCCTCTGATCTGTATTCTCTTCATCTAGCCCATGTCACTTTGCAGTGTTGTGCTTAAAACTGGATAAGGTACTCCAGCTGGCCTTTACTAATGCTGAACTGAATGTTTCCAACATGTCTCCAACACTTTTTTTTTCTTTTTTTAAATACATCCTCCTATTGTGACTGTTGTTCTATTTATTTCTCTTGCTGTGGCCTCATATTGTTGATTCCTGGGAAGCACATGATCCTCAGAGTGGCTACACCTTTTCTGAAGAACTGCTCCTCATCCAGTCTTTTTTTCACCATGGATTTGTGCAGCTGATTATGCCTACTGAAGTGCTGTGCCTTGCAGTTCTCATTGTTAAATTACATGCTATTTTTAAGGTCACTTCCTATATTTGCTCATGTCACTTTGCATTCTAGTCCTGTCCTCCAATGTGCCTACAACCCCTTCCTCCCCACTGTTACCTGCAAATGCAGTATTTATATGCTCTAGTCCAGTATCCACATCAACAATGAAAACATCAATTACTTATGACTGCAGCATGGTCCTCTACAGACCCTCTCTACAAATTCGTCTCCCCTGAAAGTGACCCACTGGTAACTACAGGTCACCATGGTGTTTCATCAAGGCAATCTCTCCCCTCATTTGTTTCCAAAAGTGATGCTTACAACAGTAGTTTCAACACTGTCAATTAAATCTGTATGAGTCCCTAAAAGATCTGGCCAGTCTGTTTTACAGTAAGTGCTATAAAATTAACAACTGCTTCAGCCACAGTTCTGAACTAGATAACAGTATAGTGCACTCTCTGCACAGGGAAAATTAATCCAAATTAATGCAAGCAGGCTAGGACTCGTTTATCACTAGCAGTTACTGGCTCAAAGTAAGGCATCAATTTAAAGTTACAGCATAGTTCCTGGCTAGCTTAATTGTATGCATGCTCCTGTCCTAGATGGCAGCTGGATATTCTTGCTCCTGCCTACTTAGCCCTGAACTCAGAAAACATGCTCAAGGTATTTTTCATTATGTCTGTATTACCTGTTTCGAAATGTTCCACATCTATGCAAGTCCTAGTTACATCAGCTCCAGGAAATCTCCACACATCAGTTTTATATGAAGTAGTCAACTCATTTTAAATAAAGGGTTTAATGTAGTTCAGCTGATTCTCTTATATTTGCACTTCGTTAATTTTAATTAAAATTAGGTGTCCCAACTCTATAAAAGTAAAGATCAAATCAAAGAGTAACCGATACACACAGACAAATCAGTCTGAGGGGGAAGCATTCAGTGTGCTAGGACCTTGCCATACATACTGTTTATCACAAACTAAATATGACAGGCTGGCAGTGGCAAGCAATGCACAGTTTGAGTGTAAAAAGAAATATAATATGCACAGCATATTTTAATCAGTTTTATCACAGACCCTAAAAGGCCTTTGTACAGTTATACAAATGGATATTAGAAAAGCAGATTTGTCCTTAAGTCTAAGAAGGACACATTACTTTGCGGTTTTTACAAGTTTTTGCACAACAATGTTTAAAGAATTGTTTAAAAAACTGGTCCAGCTTGGGCTCTTCTATTGTTTCCAGATAAAACTGACATAATGAGGGTCAGTTTTCTAACACTAGTAGCTACAGTGAAAAGTGTTTTAACTATTTCTACAACTCTGGAGTAGATAGTCAGGCATGATTTTTTTTTTTTTTTTGGTTTATTTTACAGTAACGCTAATGAAAAACAGTGAAGGATCTATACAACCTTTTGACTAACACAAAGACATTTAAGAGCATGTACAACAGCACTGTGGACACTGCTTACACAAGTGCCTAACCTGCAAATCTGTAGGCATGAAAACTTACTCCTGGGAGTAGGTATGTTGATTTGTGTTGCATAACCCTGTTGTAATTATGCCACTGAGATTACTTGCATGAGAAATTCACTGTGTGGGGGTTGGTAAAAAACCTTGGTTTATAGCTTGCAAGAGGTCGATATTAGCACAGGGGAAGAAAAAAACTTGAGGCATTTTGAGTTAGTGGATCTGTCATCTGCTCTGAACTGAAAAGAAAGTAATTTAAATATTCTCACAATTCAAAACATTCAGGAGTTACACAATCTTCCACTGTTGCATTTTTTTAATAAAAGCATGTTAAATAACAGTGCACTCTAGCTCTACTTAACACTTAAATGTTTTACTGAAATGCCTTTCTAAATTAGTTTCATCCCTACTCCTTAAGCAGTTTCACTGACTACTGGCAAATAAGGTAAAAGCCATTCTGCACATATAAAGATGGCAGAACCAGGCTGTTACTACAAATGGACAGAAATACAAAAACACCAGAATTCTGATTGCTGTGCTAAATTATATCGCTCCTTCCTACACTGACCTAAACTATACTCTTCTGGTAAAAAAGAGGGAGGGAAGAAAGAGAATGGAAGAAAATGCTTAGTAGAAATAATTTCAGATAAATCAAGGCTATCACTAGATAAACATATCTTTAAATCACTGTGAGATACTGATTTACATTCAGCAGCTAACAATGAAGGAAATGCTTTAGAAGGAACCGCAGGACTATGTTCAGAGCTGGACAATACTAAAAAGTAGTATTTCAATATTCACTCGAGAGCTACTTCAAACATGCTCTTACAGGAGTTGTGAATGCTTTTCATTGTATTTTTGTAACTGCAACTGCAAACTTCTGTATAGGGAAGGAAGTGTTAGAAATAATCGTGTGGGTTTGTGTTCTCAGAACCATTCTGCAAACTTCACTTTTCTTGTAGCATGTATTTATTTCTCAGTGGTGAGAAAGTGCTGGGCAGGGAGAGACAATAAAAAGTATAATGTAACTATCAGAAGATACATTATCAAGTAGAGTTTGAGTGAAGTTTTTTAAACTTTGCTCATTCAGCTTCAGCACAGGCATTTTTGCACATACTCAGAACAAACTCTCTTACATACCTTAACCAACTTCTCCTTCTATAGGGATCTATTTAGTGTTCACAGCTGGGGTTTTCACTGCAGAGGTGAAAACAAGCAAAACTGACACCTTTTTTTTTCTCAGTGAGACTCAATACTTAGCAATATGAAGATGTTTGCCCAATAAGAAATTAACAGAATAAACACAAAACTGGGGGACTGCCATTGAACTGAAAAGCCAACAGCTTGACTGGAAAAAAAAAGTACACATGAAGACTTCGACACACATTTGTGCTACTGTATAGGGGCCTGGTATTTGACTGCATTCAGAATATTCTTCCTCCTACTGATTTCAAAAAAGCAACAGAACTAACGCCTGGCTTTGACAAAGGAGAGATGGAAACTTAATACATTGGAGAGACAAAGGAATGGATTGACTTATTCATATCCTGGTGCGTCTGACAAAATGCTTTGTGTGAACAATCCCTACTCTGAAGGGAGGGAGGAAAAATCCAGCCGAGTTAGTTTGAATCACCTATTTAAACCATTTAAGCAAACTTGGATGATTTTTTTTCTTCTCCTCCCTGGGGAGAACTATGGAGTAATCACATGAATCTGCTTCACTTACTGACTGGAGTAGTCACCTCCATGGCAGAACTGGAGCAAACCACAGCTGTGCAGTAACATCTTCAACAGGCACAACTGTTTGCAGAGTAAACATTTGCCTATAACCTTACTGTAGATAGAGTATGTTAACAAAAGGAAGGCTTCTACCAGCTTAGCTGCGGCACTTTCCTCGCTAACACAAGGCTGCGTTAGCTCAAATCCAGCACTACCTCTGCACGTGGAAGAGCCTGCACCACCAGCACAATTGTTCATTGCTCCTCATTGTTTCAGACAGCTCAATTGAAAGAGCTTAAATTGCTGGTCTGAAGGATACCTTCACGATATTGCTTTAAATACATACTGCAATGCTTCCCCACTGATGGGGTAATAACCACAGTGAGACAGTTACAAACATCTGGATTCATGGGTCCATAACTAAACCAGTAATAGCATTCGTCTGCCAGGGTTTTGCAGGCATTTTTCTTTGTGTCAAGCTCCAGACCATGGGGTTGGGTTGGCAACACTCTGCAGTGTAGAATTAGCCCAAGATGTGGCAGTAATGAAAGGGACAAATGCAGTCCTAAGGAAGCAGAAGAACCCTGTATTAAAACAAAACCCCTACATGTCTTGCTCCCATTGTGCTCAGTACACATACTTCGGAGTGTTATTTTAAAATAAGTAATTTTAAAATTAACTACTCATAAATTATCAACCTACTTGCAAGTCAAAGAGAGGCTACAAACAGCAAAATCATCAGCTGCTACCTTTTGTAGTATTGCTCAAGAAATCACATTAGTATATATTAGCATACAAGGCCTGAAAATAAATAGTAATCGAGATAGTAATCCCTATCAAGGAAAATCTTTTCAACAGACCTATCAGGTCAGGCACTCACTAGCTAGAGGATGAGACAGAGCAGGGAGCCTTTGGGACGATTCAAGCAGCTCTCCCTTGGTAAGAATTCCCATTTCCTAGCAGCTACGAAGGAGGAAAGTTGTCTCTCTGACCAGTGCTCTAAGGCACGTCCTTTGTCCAGCCTTTCTTCTTTTTTTTTAACCACTTGCTTTCAGATGTCTGATATTTAATTTAACAAGGAGATTAAAGCCAACTGACAGAACAGACTGTAAAATGCATGGGAAAGATGCACTATCTTAACTCATCTCTTTTTAAACCACATGAATTAAGCTCTGAGTGGTGTTTGCTTTCATTTCCTGGCATGGGTGTTACTAAATTTACTTAATACTGGATTGAACTTCAAAAACTTTCCCATGAAGATGAACAATGATTAATTTGGGGATGGAAATGAGGAGGAGTGAGGGAAGAAGACAGGGAGTACTCATTTTTGCTATTGTGGATCAGCAGGTCAGCCAGGAACATCTAACGGAAGCTGCCATAAATCACGGTACCCCTGGGAACGGCCTCACTTGTGCCAACCCTAAAATCCAGGAAGTACAAGGAGCGTCAGAGCTGGCTGTGCCCTGCTCCACCTGAGCTGCAGCCTCCAAGTTGGGCAGGTCAGAACAGCAGCCGCAGATATAACCTTAACTACAGAGCAGTGACCTCTGATCTAAACAGTTTTATGCCATGAACTGAAAATAGTTATTCCAGGTGTGTCAAACCTATTTAAGAGCATCCCTGCAGCCCAGATTTGCCACGCATTACGTGCAAGATCTTTGCAGCATTTTCCCGAGAACGTATAACGGTGGGGTTTGGCACGCTTCCATACCTTGAAGTATGTGTAAGTGCTTGGCCATGGTTTGAAATTGAGCTGCCTAGGAGCAATAGGGCCAAGACCTTTTTAGCTTTGCTTTATGCTATTAAAAGCACAAAAGAAATTAAATACAGCACACAGCACCAAGTAGCACAGCTCTGAGTTAAGCCAGCAAAAGCAAGAAAAAACAGGATCAGACACCTGTGTCCTCAGTTTACCTATCTGTCCTAGTGCTGTGCTGCGTGTTGGACAGTAACTGACTCATTTCAGGCTCTTCTGTTGGACAGGAGAAAACATGAGGAGAAAGGAGTGCTTAATTTCCCTCCAACATCTTTAGTGGCTTAAAACCATATCTAATTTTATTGGGTTTGATGTTCTATCTTTCTTGGAAATCACACCAAAATGACAGGAATTTAAAGTAATACTGTATGTTAAAGAGTAAAGCTATCAGCGTAAAGATACTAAGTTTTATACTGGGTACCTCCAAGATGCAGTTCTTATTTGCTGCCCACAAACATGACAACGTGATGCATGACAACACAATTTTTCTAACAGTTCATTGTCCAATTAAAAGAATCAGAAATCAATCCCTACTGTTGAGACAAGCAAGCAAAAAACTGCTATTTAGACATTTTTCCTGCGCCTGTCATTCTGCTATTCCAGTGCCTAAAATAGAAGTTAATGTGCAGCCCAGGCCTGCTCAGCACACCCAGGAATGGGGCTCTCTTGGGGCTCCGCATTTTTATAAAACAGATGTTATAGCAATAAATATGAGTGTGGGAAATTTAACTGCTGAGGAAACCTACACCTCTTTTGCATGAGAATCACAGTGCAACCAGTTGGTGTCATTTTAAAGTAGCTAAATCAGCCACAGATCACTCCGATGGAATGACTCCACGTGCAGTTAAACTGGCAGGTGAGAAGTGGCAGCAGCTATCAGTGTTTAACACAGAGGAGTTCAACATACTTTTCAGTACTTGTACTGTACCCTATTAAAGTAACATTTAATGTTTTATATGTGATAATTCACATTTTTAAAATTGCTAATTTTTTATCACTTATGTAACTGAGTAACCGGAGTTGGAGTAATGTCCAAGAGCATCGGTTGTCAGTTGTGTTCTTGTGAAGCCTGCAACATGTGGACCGCAAATGATAAGGGTGTGCTCTAGAACTGGTGGATAACCAACTTTGCATGAAGAAATCTCTTTGGGAGAACTTATGACAAGGTTTTTTATTTTTAAAGCACATGTGAATATGCCCAAGATACACAAGCTTTTAAATGTTTGGTTTGGTTTGGTTTTTTTACAAATTCTTTTTCTTTTACAAGAAATGTAATAAGTAGCGTTCTGCTGCTTGTTGCATGATGAGCAATGAAGAGGTGTCATATGCCTGCTGTGTCAGTCTGTTGCCTAATCTGTGCTACTACACCCTGTAAGAAAGCGTGTTACAAGCTTCAACTGCTCTTCACATAACACACAGCTGCATTTACCTCCTAATACCAGAAACGCTCCTTTTAACAAGTCAATTCCATTGTAACGGTAAACCTTCGGGCACTGAAACTCTGTTCAAACTGTTCATCCTGAAAACCCAGAATTTCTGTTACAGAAGCCAATATCTCTTGTAAATATTTTTTATTTTGCAAAAGGTAAAAATGCACTCATCATACAGTTGCCATTGAGTAAAAGGGTTAAATTCCTCTTAAAAAATACTTATGGGAACAGAAGCACTCACTTCCTCACTGGCAAAAAAATAATCTTTTCCCCTACGCTCTGTAGGAGAGAAACTTGAATAATTTTAGACACATTGGGGGGTTTTCATCATTCTCAACAGCATTCCTGGGCATCTGGTAGTACCAGCTCACAAGACAAACTCTCAGCAACACTCTTGTGCTAATACGAGAGGAACATGTTTTCCCGAGGAACTAAATATCAGATGGTATTGGAGAGTGTGAGGGGGGAGGCTTCTCCTTCTAAAAGCCAAGCTGTAACTTGCTGTACCCGAAACTGCTACAATTATCTTTTTAGCAACTGTAACGCAAAGTGTTGATGTTCTATTTCATTTAAATACTTGTCTCCTACCATGCCTGCTTTGAGGATCCAAGTATAAAGTGCATGACCAACACAGAACTAGGTCCCAGTAATTTATTAAAAGTTATTTAAAACAGTTATTTAAAAACAAAACATCCCCCACCTTAAAAAAACCAAACCAAACCAAACCAAAAAACTTCAAACCCAACAGACATTTGCTCTCTCGACAGAGCTTGCCTCTATTGAAGAGGGAGAGCCACTGACCCTGCGTGCAAATACATCAGGCTGCCACAGGCAATCTACAGCACAGTCCTTAGGGTAAGACACCTTTACCACAAACTCAGTAAAACACAGCTCTGGTTAGTCCCTGCTCTCACAGACTAGTCAGATAGGAGAACAACTCACATTTTACTGAATTTGCAAGACCTGCACCAAACCTTTCCAACTATTCAAAAAGCCAAACAATTCCAACATAAAATCAGAAAGCACTTCCAGCATTATTTTAAACATGTACAAGGCTCGCTGTTACACATCAGCTATTAACCTGAAGGTACCTTGCAGTCAGAAATCTTACTGAGATGCATCAAATAAAAGCAACATTATTCAAATGTAGCTTTACTGCAAATCTGAACACTGGATGCTTACAGCTAATAAGAATTTTTATGCATCCTTTAAACAAAAGTAAAACATGCAAAAGACTTAAAGAAATTAGCTAGCTATGCTACTATTAACTTTCTTACAGATCAAGTGCTCCAGTTGCCGTCACTTTATCAAAGACTAAATCACTCAATCTTCCAAGCTTACAATTTCATTTTCTAAAACCTTACAGAAGTGTCTCCCAAGTTGGGAACTTCCTTAAAAATATTCTATATCAAGAGTCTACAACTTTGACCAACGGACACATAAATTTAAAGGCAATACTTCATTTCATCTAACTGTTAAGCAACATACTAAGAGAAAGCATATAAAAATCACATATGGTTCTTTACTTCAGAATGAAGTGATAACCCTATAAACCTGGCACTCAAAAAGCCAGTTCAAACTACATGCAGACATTAAGTTGAAAGCTTCAGTGGATTCTGAAGTTCACATAATGAATGTTTCACGAAGGCAGTGACCAGCTACGAAAAACAAACCGAATACACTTTACTATGTACATCAATCACTAATGACTACGCCTCCAACATGCAGGCAAAATAGCAAACTTCAATATCAAACGTTCCCTATGCTTGTTCAATCTGCTGTACACAGTTTTTGTCTAACAGTCAGCAGCTGTAAACACTAAGTTTCCCATTTGTTAGCCTAAGCACATTAATCTCCTATCACCATCCACAATTTAAGAAACCGTTACATACCTGCAGTTAGGAGGAGGATCAAGGGTTATTTCAGCTAGCTCCTTCTGGATTCTGTTGGTGAAATGAGAACAGACACAAAGCATTTGAGATAGTCTATAGAATAAATCAGGGAATTACACTGCCCTCTACCACCATGCAGTTAAATGCAAGATTGGCTTTGCCTTCAGTAATGCTAACATGGCTGCTTCCTCTTTGTTCTCAGAGGCATAACCCAAATCCCACAGCTGAGAAACTTTGCAGCTTTTTTCCTGCTCCACGCTCTATGTACGCAGAACACTTATAACTGAGTTGGGTAGAAATGTCCCACAAGTATTCAGAAAAGTAACTCTTTTTCACATCCAAGCACTTTTTACCAGAGAGATTTTCTTTTCAAGCTAATATGCAAATGAGGCAAGGGGCGGGGGGGGGGCTGCACAGGCAGATTTGACAATGACTTTAAACCAGCACTACAGACCTGTGACTGAGGCTGAAGAAGTGAACCGTGCTGGCAGCAGACACACTCTTTTCACAATATTTTACCTATTACTTTGCAGTGTGTTTAAAAAGTGGATTTGCAGATCTGCCAGGCTGTTTTCTGTTACTGGAATAATCTCTCTGGATCAACTTTGCTTCTCTCCACTCCTTCTGCTGTCTTTCCTCCCCCAACCTTATACAGTAGCTGTATTTACATGACAAAAAGTGATATAATAACTTGAAATAATCTGTGCTTAGCTTTACTCTATTACAACCATTCCCAAGGTGTTAAGATCCGGAAGAGGAATACCAAAAACTTTTTGTCAATTTAATTGTTTATTCAGGTACGTAAGAGATGTAATTTCAAAAGACGCATGGTAAATTCCTCTTAAAAATATCAAATAAGACTTCTCTTCAGAAGAGCACCCATACGAGCAAGACCATAATTTCACGTGAATAGCAAGTGTTAAAATATGCACTAAGAGAAACTGCTCTGCACGCCCTTGCACTAGCACCAGTAAGTTCAGGCAGACAAATTAACTATTTGACATGTATGGAATTAGACTTGCAACAATTAATTGAAATAAAGGCAAGAGGGGAAAACTCAGTCTCGGAAGCCTGCATCTCAGGCTTTTCAAAAAAGATAAGGAATAACAAATTACAAAGCCTCCATAGTAGCTCCAGAACTTTTCTTTCATCAGCTAGTCCTATTTTAAAGGGTTTCTTTAACAAGCTCAAAAGTCATCAAAGCCCCCCAGTCATACTCTGCAGCAATTTTAACACATTTCAAGTATAAGTAATTACTGAATTTAATACAATACAAAATTACTAAAGTGTTCCTAAAAGTTAGAACCACAGTATTCACGCTGAGTAAGCAAAACCTGAAGCTACTACGGCTACTCTACAGCTTTTTTCTTGCTACAGGATATTTGCAAATGTTTATAAAGAAAAGCAGCTCCAGGGAAAGGACTGGAAAGCTACATCTCCAAAGACCACTGGAATCAAGGGATTTAGAGTTTGCTTATCTCACACAGCTGAACTTACAGAAGATTATCAGAGCACATGTCTTGAGAGCTGGACTGCCAGTAACCTCACATGCAAATAAAAATGCCACAGATATAAATAAACAAGGTTTCTGAAGATTTTGATACTTAAAAGGTAGAGGCTACCTGTAGAACCCCATGGTTTGAATCTGCAGATCCTAAGGGAGAAAACTCGCCTAAGTTTCTCCTGAAAGAACTGCAGAACGAATCCATTCCTTCAAGGTGTGCAAGGCTCTCCCATGCACTGACATGAAAAGCTAGTCATAAGGCCCACGGAAGCCACTGGGGTTTTGTGCCTTCTTTAATTAAAGAGCATTGCTTGTCATCAGTCTACAGACCATAATAAAATACACCAGGAGGACTCCACCCTATACCAATCAAGCATGGAAACCTAACTCTGAAAAAGACAGCCGAGGCTGACGCTCTCTTGCGCATTTCTGCAAATAGGGAAGGTATTTAGGTGCCCCCCCAGCCAGCCTGTAAGTTACCATGTTCTCAAACAACTCTTCAAAAGATGTATGACAAGTCTGTGTAATTATTACCCAAGTAAGACTTGGATTAATGAAGATACTGCCTGGCAGGCTCCTGTACTACAAAAGTTGGTACTTTCTGCTTTCCACCCAGCTTTACAAGAAGAACCCCCCCTGCCTTGAAAAGCGCAATGCAAACACCGTGCCTCAAAATACTGTGCAAAAATACTACGGAATGTTTTACTGTCCGCTTTACCTTTTAGCACTAGTAGATAGCTTAGCAGTAGTTTTGCTGGATAGTTTGGTGTTCTTCTTCTGCTGGGTGGCAGAGGGTTTTCGTTCTTCTTGCTCTTCGGGTTCGGGTGCAGGTGGATCCCTCTGATCGGCATCTGAACTACCGCTGCTGGTACTCGGACTTTCATCGTCTGACCTCTGCCTATCACTGGACATCGTGGGGAGCTTTTTTGGGGGAAGGAGAGGAAGTGAGGCAGAGTAAATACAACAGGCAGGACTCTCTCTTGCCATTCCCCAAGTTCCAGAGAACACTTGAATCGGTGACAACTCCGTTTCACTGAGAAATTAACCAAAATATACTTCTTTGTCTCGTCCCCAAGGGCTGCAGTTTGACAGCTACAAAGCAATATTTACACTTCTGAAAATACAGATATTTCCAATTTTTAAACCCACTCGCATTTTTTTCATACTTCAAACAATATGCCAATTGTCGACTTTGTTCTAAGGCATGAGACAGATTTAGCAGGGTACTTAGGCAATGAACATTAATAACTTATGACACATTGTAAATAACAGACCTCACTGAAAATGTTTTTTAAAAAGTCACTAATACCCTGTAAATATTTACACTGGAGCAGAGCATTTTATTGGGTCCAAACGCCAGATCCCCCCTCTCCCCCTCTCTCTGAGAAAATATATTGCCAATAACACTTGGGCTGATTTCAGATGGAAACGTACACTTGCTCTGTGCATTTAAAGGGCTGGGCTGGGGGGGGGGGGGCCCAACCACGACACAAAACGACACGAGGGTTTTTTTGTTGTTGTTGTTGTTGTTGTTGTTGTTGCTGTTTTAAAAGGGAAAAGCCCCGAGATGCATTTAAAGCAACTCGGGCGGCAGCAGCCCCGGTTATTTACATGGCCAGCAGCGAGAACTGCATTTGGCCACCACAGAGCTGCCGGAGGGGGAAGAAGCATAATTCAAACTGCACCTTCTGCACAGCTCTCCCCGCCGCCGCTCCCCGCGCCGCTCCACCAGCCAGACCGACATTTTTCCGCCGATCGC
>NW_010972437.1:8303714-8366900 GCF_000737465.1 Haliaeetus leucocephalus
GACGGCTGCACCCCGGTGGCGGCCGTGGGGCCTCCCCCGCTCCCGGCCTCCTCAGCCGCCGCGGCCTCGCACCTCTTCGCAGCCTCGTGCCTCGCGCCCGGCGCCAGCGCAGGGACGGACGCTGGCCGCCCACGCAGGAATGGGACCGCTGGTGGTCTCCCGGCCCGCCGTTACCTCCCTCACCTGTTCCCCTCCGAAAAAGCTCCGCGCTTGGCGCGTCTTCACCCATGGGAACTGGAGACGCTCCGCCGTCCGGCGTAGCGTCTCCGCGGGAGCCCCAGCAGCGGAGCGGCGGCCCTGGCCGTCCCGCCGAGCAAGCCCCGCACGGGGCTGAGGAGACCCAGCGTGCCGGGAGAGCCTGCGCCGTGAAACACGGTGCTGCACCCCCGCTGCAGCAGGAGTGCCACCCCGCAGCCTCGCCGCTCCTAGTAGGAGCGATCGGGATTAAAAACAGAATTAGGAGTCGTTCTGCGAGCAGCCAGCGTCCCAAATTCTGAATGTTTTAAAGAAGAGAGGGGATAATCATCGCTAGCGGTTGTGGTAGGTGTCACAGGAAGATGGTATAGGATGGAGACTTAGTTTGTTTTCTGGCCCGTCACGAATGTGCTCCTGTGTACTTGAACAGCTTTTCACAACGTGCACCTGGCGTGTGCCGTGTGGTAAAAGCAATCCACCAATTGAAATAACGTAAATATTCCAAACTTGGAGCCTGATCGTACTGGCAATAAAATCCACTTGTAAAAGAAGATTCATTCTCTCTGCTGAAAATTAGACAAGGCTGTGGATAACTGGCTTCAGCAGAGAAGGAATTAACAATTACTGTAAACGTCTGTGCAATTTACATGAAATCTCAGGCTAACGTTGCTGTCCAGCACAAGGGCTTTCGCCTCGATGGCTTTTACCTCAAGGGCTTTCATTATCAACAGCCTAATGACTTAAAAGTCCTGTGTTTCCTTAGCTTGTGCAGATCCAGGGGTCAGAGAGTATATATTGTGCTCTAAAGGGAATAAACAATTGGTGTGTCAGGGAATACCCTTCTCTGGGTAGCTGAAGTTAACTCAGTTGAAAAGTATGCTCAAGATTTGGCGAGAGAGTTGAGTGATGTGATGTGGAGGAATACTGGAGGTTTGTTTGTTAAAGTAAGCTATAGAGAATTCCCAGATCACCACTACAGGCAATTTGCCCCTGAGGTATGCTGTAGAAAATTCCTAGCATAAACAGTATCTGGCATGATGAGCAATCTGGGCATAATTAGTAAAAGGGAAGCACGGCAATATCAAAAATCTATCAGTCAGCACCAAGAGCCTTTTTTTTTCTCCCCCCCCCCATTCTGTTGATGATGCTCAGGATGAGGCTTGCTGGAGCTTTGAAAGTCAGGATTAAGTGTTTAAATTTCTAGTTTATTTCAGGTGAAAATTAACACAGGCCTCCAAAAAAAAGTACTAGAAGAGCGTGCATCTACCGAATGGAAGTAAATTGGTCAAGGGTTGCAGGCCACGTCAGCTGTTACACATTGTGTGGCTTCTGTGGCTTTCAGGATACAAAGTGAAAAAGGCGGCCCATTTAGCAGAGACTAATTGAAAAGCTAGCCTAGATTTTATTTTTTCCCAGTCTTTTGTACCTTATTAAGACAGGTTTACTACAGCAACGTGTGGGTATAACAGATGTTTATTTGAATGAATATTCATTCGACATCAGGTCTCAAAGGATGACACTCTCTTCTTATGAGGTTGTATTTTCCTTGGGTGTATTTGTTACGTTGTCAACCATAGGAAAAGTACTGCGCTGAGAGGTACGGTACAGTTTGTAGGAGAGGGAGAAATGCCGATTTTAATAGCCATTGTTACAAAGCTACATATCACGATCTCTCTGGCTTTTCATATCCCTCGTGGACATCAGTGTAATTTTAACTGATGTACCCATCGTGAATGCTTTTTCTCTGGCAGTTTATTGTGTACTTGAACTGTGAAAGTGCAGCTGGTATTGTGAAGTGCAGAGCCTTCCTAAGGATCATTCAGACTTGTCTGAACAGTCCTGGGCACTCTGGAGTGGCCGAGGCCTGCATTTTTTTCCCCAATCAGTTGCCTTTGTTTGTGTTTGTGTTTGTTTTGTTTTGTTTTTTTCACAAGCCCTGCTCCCAAAGGCGGTTGTTGTTTTTTCAGAAGCCCAGTGTCTTTTTGGCTATGTCTCCATCCCTGTTCTGTCAGAGCACAGGTATGAAGTTACTGTCAGCATCCAGAGGTTTAACAGCTGCTTTGGGCTGCATAGACATCTGAAAATATTTTTACAGGTTTAGGAATTCACAGTTCAGTCTCCTCCATCTGACGTGAAATTCTGTGATAGCAAACAACTCAATGCCTGGCACCAGAACTGGGGTGAAAGGCATTTTCCTCTTCTCACAAGAAAACTATGAGGATGGAAAAATCATTGCTCGATCTCCTTGCCCCTACCATTTTAAGGGTGTACAGATTGTAAAATAAGGCCAGCATACATTTTTCATGATTAAGAGCAGCTCAGTTGAAAATACTACTTAATGTTTACAGTCATACACTCCATCTTCTTTATCACAAAATCATTGTTTCCTGACAGTAAATATATCTCCAACTAGCAATGCATCTTTCTGTTCTATGTGTGTTCCCATACCAGGCTGTGTTGTTAAAGCACCTGTTGGAGCTCTACTACAACACCGTAGCTAGATGGGCACAAACTGCAGAACCAGGAAATGAACAAAATTTTTTTTTACAAGTAGATGGAGTAAAATTTAGATTGTTGTTTTTATTAGTAATTAGTGTCATAGTAACAACTAGTGCTCCTTGCAAGGTAGATCCTGTACAAATACCCAGCATGTCTTTTCCCAAGATAATTAACAATTTTAACAAAGAGAGCTACGAAAGTAGTTTAGGCAAAAACCTTGAGCCAGGAAGAGATGTAGTGACTTACAGAAGCGAGTGCAGGAAGCCTGCTACAGAGTCAGTAATTGCGGCCCATCCTGTTGTGCCTTAAACTTAAAATCACTACCATAAATAGGATTATTTTTGCATTGTGATGCTATAGGTCCATTTGGGTTTATGAATGAAAAATAAGCCCCTAAAGAACAATGTTCCTACTATGTTTCAATTATTTTCTATCCTCAAGAATTTACAAGAAAAGCAGAGGTAGGTTTTTTTTGTCCTCAAACTGAGAAGTAAAGTAAGCGTGGCAGTGGGCAGGAACCAACCGTTAGGAAACCACCTCCCGGTCCCTTTGTCAGCTGGTGTTTAGCCCATCTGTTGGTTTTGTATTGCCACCTTACAAATCCTGGCACGGGAATATGGTGGAGGAAGGATGGGGAGGGGGGCAGGGGGAAGAGATGAAGGCAGGAGCCAGAACACTGCTGTGCTTCAGTTGTTCTTGTTTGAAGAATGACTTTTTGGAGGCTGTTGTAGCTCAGCAATAGTCCTGAGACAGCTCTAATGCAGACTGTCACGAGACCTGAAACTTGGGATGCTTAGAGGAGTTTTCAGGATATCTCTACTTTCACTGGATCCTTATGTGCTTGAATAAAGCCAGGAGGAGAATTTTACCAACTGTATTTTAACACAGGAGTTAGCTAGTTAGCCAGGGTTCTTTATAGTGTTGAACACTGCTGTATCTAAATCCATAGAAAAATATTTAACATATGTTAAAGCACTACAGATATTAATTAATCTTCAGCGTAATCCTATGAAGTAGATAGTAAATTCTACTGTATGGTATATATTGGATTTGACAGGTTTTTTTTTTTACACACTAAAAGACTAAATGGTCCGTTGGGTACTAGTTTTTAATGGGCAGATTAGCGTTAAGCACTTAAAAAACATAACAGGTAAATCCATGTTTTTGAAGCACAAAGTCAAGTGGAAATGTTTTTATTTCGGTGTTCCCATGGAGTCCTTGTATTCTATTGTGTAAATTCTTTCCTTATGTGTGGATTATTGATGCAAGAAAAAACCATAATGGCCCCTTTGGTGTTCTTGTAGTCATTCATATGAATCCAGTGTCTGTGCATGTCAATTGAGTATCAGTGCTTTAAAAAAATCCATACTTTTTTTGTTGAAAGCAGCTTGTATTAGCCAGCTTTTAACCTTTGTAGTTTTCATTTTACCTGGAAAGCTGTAAGAAAAGTGAGAAAAATTAAATAGAGAAAATTCAGGTGGGATTGGCTGTCTGCTGGACAATAGTAGTTTGTACTTCATAAGGGTATTTCCATCTATAAATAATCATTATTTCAGTGAGTATTCATCTGCAAGCAATGTCACGTAGAGAATTTTTTTTCCTTGAAATTTTAACTGAAAAAAATATCCTTGATGTATATATATATATATAGGTAGTTTCAGCTTGCTTTAACACAGACTTAATTTTTAGTACAGTATCATGAATATTTGAGTAGAGTACAGTAAAATGCAAATACTGGCAGACTTTTACCTATTGCAAAGTGTGAGAACAGTAAGTCTATAAGCAGCTTCATAAACTCCATAAAACAATTTTGTGGTGTATATTCAACAGTATAGTGTGTAAATCATAAGTTAGGGAGAACTTGGCTCTACAGATACAACCTGGCAGACCAGCATTCTTGGAAAACTTTCAGTGTGAGAATCTGCCCCTTTTCTGCACACAGGGCATAGTAAAATAACGCTGTCATTCTGGGTGTGTGATATTCTGCTATGAAAGTAGTAGCTGCTGTAGTGAATAATGTTGAAGGCGTAGTAAACTTCTCATTTCCCTGTTACAAATAGAGATGTTTCACCCCTAAAAGATCTCAGATTAAATTATCTGTAAGTATATACACAAGCATATATCTTAGTGCTATCTACAGACTGCTTATATTGGAAACCTTTGGCTCCAAAAGACCAAAGTTTGAGTGAAAGCAGAAAGTTAATAGGCTCGTAGTAACAGAGCCAATATCCTCATTCATGCCAGCCAGAAGGCAGCAAGATAATTATAAAGTCAAACTCACTTGACCGAGTTGAGGTCAGAAAGAAACATACACATGGGGCAGGTATTATTCATAGGCTGATGGATTTTTTCTTTTTTCCAAAAAAAAGAAATATATATTTACATGACTAAATTGGTCCATCCTAAGGGTGTTATTAAAAAAAAAAGGGGGGTCCTGGACAGCTTCTTACTGCTTCAGTCTGGCTAACCTGTTTCTCTGGGGTTAGGTGGGTAAAAGATTTCCTTCATCACAATGGGCACAGAAGGGTTTGTCTGGACTACCAGCAGTTTGACACTTTGGGCCCCAACAGGCTCTTCAAATTCTGGTTTCTGACATCTCATTGAAGAGGAAGGAACCGATCAGCATTTAAAGAAAATCTTAGAAACCCCTGAGAGCAGTCACACCCTTTAGTGATGAGTCATGGTGCTTTACATTTGCCTGCCTGGAAAGCCTGTGACACTTCTGAATGCACCCTAATTATAGGGTAAGGCCCATACGTATTTTCCATTATCATGTCTGTTCTACAACAAAGAAACAATACCTTTTTTTAGCGTATAAAGATCAAGATTACCAAAGACTCCTGTGGACTATCTTTGTGGCATCTTGCTTTTCGACTAGGAACATTACTGTCTGCATTTACCCACTCCCTTCCTGCTGTAGGATCCCTAACCTCCCACAGAAGGACAGGAAAGACAGGTCAGGGCCTGATCACAATAAATCACTACTGCAAATAACTGAGCAGGGCTGATCTTCCACAGCCTGGACTCCTGAGCTTGCTGGGCAGTCTCTGCAATAGGAGTAGGTGTTGCAACTCCCAGCAGTCTCTCTTGTGCCCTGGTCAGTAGGAGTTGGTCCCACAGCAGTTGCACCAGGAGCAAGCGTGTGTGAGGAATGGATCTCTACAGTGGTGATGAGGGCTGAGATGGGAGGACAGCCCTGGCTGAAGAGCTTCCCCCTATTTGCTCTGTTCCCTCCCCCGCCGGAGCAGTCACATCCAAGCAGAGAGCTGGGGTGGTGCTGTCTTAAATAACTGTAGCTAAAGCCATCTGAGATGGAAAGTCAGGCCCTGGAGATATACACTGGAAAAACTCAAGGGCTGGAATGGATAGAATCCTGCAGGGTAGGTGGAGGGTTTATGTTTGTCATCGAGCACGTTGAAAGGTTTCTCTGAAGTATTTGAGTGGTGAAGTGGTGCAGACTTAGAAATGAGCTGCTTTTAGTGTTACAGTCATTTTTATCGCCCCCATCTGTGTGATGTCAAGATGTGACTATTTTCAAGTAGCTCTTTTAGTATCACCAGCCAGAAATCTTAGCACAGGAGAGAAGTTATGATTAGCAGGTGTGAGACCAGTCTGATTTTAGTCTTGTCCCATGGTTTCAGCAATAAACTCTTCTTTCAGCTTTTGATTCTTTTTATAATGAGCATTTCCATTTTACACTTTTGAGCAACATCCTCCTTCCAAGTGAGAACTGAACCAGGCTCCCTCTGGAGTCCCTCATTACTGCTAGGCTGGCTGGGTAGCAGCTGATGGATGAGTGTCCTTCCTGGCCAGCCATGTGTGCTCTCTCTACTGCACTCCCAGCAGAGAATGAGAGATCAAGGATGTTCTCCGTGCCCCTGCAGAGCACAGCTGCACTGCCGAGTGCAGTTATTTCTCAAGTTGCTTTTGTCTTAAATACTCAGTGTGTCATTTCCCTACCTTTATTCACGTGTGTCAACAGAGTGACTGTTGTGTATTTTCCAGTGCAGTAATCCCAGCTGCTACTGGAGCTCTCCTTCACAATGCAAGGTGGCACTGCAGTGTGTGCTTCTACTTATAATGTTTAATAAATATGTAAATTAACCTACTCTGTCTCTTCAGGTAGGAGGGTTGTATGACTGCGCTTGTATATCCCTGAATATGCTATTCATGAGGAGGCACAGTGTGGAGGGGCAGGAGCTTGAAGTGGAAGTTTGAAATATAATTAGCACAATGAAAGTGTGAGTTAAAGCCTAAGTTCAAAGTGGTTTAGTGTTTCCAACCGGAGTTAAGCTGAAATGATGCTCCTGTGTTCTGCGCAACGGTGGTGAGGAAGACCAGGAAATGCAAGCTTAATTGAAGCCAGCTCTGCTTGGATCGGTCTAACTATAGCATTGCCTATTCATACTTGAATTTCTAGCAGTTATCTTTTACTACCGCGTTACTATGTTCTCACTAATATTTAATGTGAATATTAACATACTATGTTTTCAAGAGTGCTTTTTGGTTAAATAAAAATAGCGGAGACTGTACTATGCCAGAACAAATAAGAACATGGTGCTAACTTCAAAACACCAGAAAAAATACGCCAATGAAGCTGCTTCCACTCATCTAACATCAAAAGATTACTTTACTTTGTACTGTATCCATCATCTTGAAAGCCATGAAAAAATCTCTCAGGGGTATTCTTACTCCTAAGTTACCTTACGTTGTTTTAATTAATTAGCTAAATGGAGATCATCATTCCTGAGGTCTGCTTATTTTTGTCCCTGTTTCAGCTATGTGTGAGAATGAACTTTTGGCCTTTGCTGTCAGGCTGATCATGATTTTAAATAGTAATGTTCTTGCTA
The DNA here is from genome assembly GCF_000737465.1 of Haliaeetus leucocephalus. NCBI lineage: Eukaryota > Metazoa > Chordata > Aves > Accipitriformes > Accipitridae > Haliaeetus > Haliaeetus leucocephalus. The sequence goes on from NW_010972437.1 coordinate 8,311,259, forward strand.
GTAGACTGTATTAATCCTACCAATGGAAACTTTAAGATAGGGAATGTCTTGGTCGATGGAATCGAATTAATCATCTAATTTAGTGTTGAACTGGGACGCAGGTATTTAAAGATAAGTGTTTAAATGCCAGCACATAAACAGGTGGCCAGATTGTTCAAAAGAAAGCTAGTAACTCCCATCAATATTTTACATATGATATCTTCTAATATCCGGTATAGATAGCTGACGTATTGGTGTGGTACCTTCCTGTCTCAGCATCAAACCAAGGATAAAGAAGATGTAGAACCAAAATGGTTCCATTAGTTGTAATTGGTTAAAGCATAACCATTTAATAATGGACATTTTGCAATGTACATTTTAAGCCTCCAGAGTGCATTTTAAGTCTCCAGAGTACATTTTTCCTATTTAATTGTCTTTCTCAAACTTAACTTTGAAATAGTATGGTGCTAATATAATTCTGGCTGAAACACTTATTTGATGTCTCTTTCAATGAAGAAACACAGTGACATTAAGATTCATTTTTTCAAATTGATAGCTATTAAACTTTGGTGACATGGATAAGTGACTCAGAATGTGTGAAATCCTGAAGCAAACAAAAATCTTCTTAATGATACATTATTTTTTGTTGGTTCCTTGCACCAAAGAAGCAGCGAAGTCCATCTTTATATTCCCAAATTTATCTTTCACAGAATCCTACCCAACGAGTAGACGTGTACATGAAAATAGAGTTTTAAAAGTGCAAATAAACTTCTTTTCTTTGCATTGTTTCTTAGCAGTTAATATGCTATTGATGGGGTCATTCTGAACTATCAAAAAGCACAGTTCATACAAATAATGTCCAGCAGAATAGGAAGAGCTTTTGTGCTGAGGCTCAGGGCTAACAGGTGATAAGCTGTGGTTCTGCTCCCAGAAAAAAAAAGGAAAATGAGAAACAAGTGGGAGAAAGCACCTATCTATCACTCCACAGTATTCAGATATATAGATCTCCGTTAGCATTGTCCTTTACTATACATTGATGCACATAAAAACCCTACAGAGGTGGATAAATGCACCATTCTCTTGAATAATTATAGATGAATTGATTATGTCTCTTTCTTTTTGTACTTTATTAACAGAAAACTCATGCTGTTGAGCGCAAGATCCAGAACCTGTTGAATTTTGACCTCAGAGCTGATCTGCAGCTTCACCCTGGCCTTCATTAGCAAAACCAGATCGTATGGTGCCAGCTAGCCAAAGTCAGTCCACTGGGCTGTTCAAAACAGCAAGGAGAGAAGGTATGCTATACTATTCAGCCACAAATGCTAAAATGGTAGTAGCATCATTTGAATATATCAAGCCAGCTCTCAGGTCTCCCCACAAGAGAGGGTTGCCAAGATTGGTGCTTCTAAGTTTCACATGCTGGTGAAGCTCATTTCCTAAGGCACTTTGATATTCCCACAGACTGTACTCAGACATTCCCAAATCGTCTATCCAATCAGTCACATGATTGTCATTCAGGTAACCACCTTAGCATACGTTGGTCACATCAGAAACTCAATTACAAACATAGGTGTAGCTTGAAAAACAAAGTTGTGCAGCTACCCTGGTGTGTCTGCCCTCAAACTGAAAATCTTTCAGCTCAGGTACTTTAAAGCATCCAGTAAAGAAAAAATCATCCATTTTTTTCTGAGAATGTGCGGCCTCCTGCAGGTGAATATCACTTGTAAAAATATTTCATTTCTCTTCCAGTCTCTTCCGCCATTTTTTTACCAGTGTTGTCAGATATAACAAGAATAAAGCAAATCCAATTTGTGACATAGTTTACAGGTCATGTAATACTTGCAGCTAAACTTGCAGATAAACTCTATTGCTGAGGTTTCCACAGTCTGAAATTCAGCTCTCTGTAGTATCTTGAGGCTGTAGATTAATTTCTCAGACTGGGCTGAATGCAGTGAACTGCAGAAGGACTGTACTGTAAGGAGACATGAACATACTTACCAGAACAGGTCAACCTTCTTTGTCAGGCAGTAATCATGCAGCAGGCACAGGACTTAATATCCTGCAAAGGCGTTGGTGGGTTTCTGGGAAAAGGCACTCCCTAGAAATGTACAATGTGCCTACTTGTGATTTTGGGTGATACCTGTCCACCTTTGCTGCAGTATGGTTCATCACCTGGCAAGGATGCTGCAAGATTGTCAAGATCGTATCTAAAGAAGCAAACTTATATTTTGTTCAGCACTGTGCTCAAGTTAGACCACTTTTCCTGACATTTCCACATACAACAGAACTTCCAACTAACAAATAAATAGTCTTTTTCCACCAAGCACTAGAAAGGGGAGAATTCTATTCTGTCTTCAGGTGTACTTGTTCACTAATAGTTACCCTGCTGCCTGGAATCTCAGAGGTTTGCTTCCCTCTGTAGGCTGGCCCTCCACAGAATTTGGGTCAGTTTCAGAATATCATTATTAAATTTAAAAGCTTTGTTTTCCACTACCTAGAGCAGTTACTTTTCAGACAATGATGTTCTCTCCTGCCATCTACTTTACTTTAGATTTCTCCTAACCTCAAGGGTAAGTCTCATGACAGTAGAAGACATAGAAGACTTTCAAACCCCTTGCTGAAACAGATAAGAATGGTCACAACTTTCACAGCCTTCAGGGTAAAGTATAACATGTTATTTTAGCCCTGCTATCCCCACCATGTACACAGCTTAAAGCAGCAATGGAGAAAAAAGGAAAGCAGGAAAGGTCAGAATGGAGAGGGAGAAGAGGAAACAAGTTAGATAAACGCTGTCTGGGGAAAAGAAAGAGCGAATTTAGACTTGTGGCCTGTTGTAATATTGTTATTAATTCGTGAGAGAAGATCATATACTATGGGAAAGGGCAGCAGAGATTGACAGATGAGATAGATAGCAGTGCTATACTCTGACCCCAGCAGTCACAGAACTGTTCTGTGAGTTTCCTCATCTGTAAAATGAGAATTGTTCTTTCTTACATTTCAGGGTCCTTGGAAGCATTAATCGGTGCTTATTGTTAAGGCTTGTTGAGACCATCAGTTGGAAATACAGAACAACCTGTGTCTTCTGGGCTGTCTTTTCCATCTCTATATATTCTTGCCAAATTCCTTTAAAAACAGGTACTGTCAGTTCAGATGTTCTTGGAAAATAATCGACTTTAAAAATGTGAAGAAGGAAGAGCTGTTGTGAAACACATGCCTAATTTTGAAGCAGAGGAGCGCTGCTAATGCGCTCTCCTGTCTGCTGTGGTGCTTGTTCCCCTCTCCCCATTCCTGTCAAGCACAGCCAAGCCTCAGAGACTGCTCGGGCTCCTTGTGGGACTGTTCTCTGGAAATAAAATTCTTTTGAAGGCAAGAGATAATTTCTTTACAAGAGCTGAAAATAAGATGCTAACCTTGCCTCTTCGCTCCATAGCATGTACTTACCACCAAAAAAGAGGACTGTTCAGCAGCTGCTATCATAGGGAAGGGCAAACTATGGCATTTCTTCTTCTGCAGAAGGTGCAATAGAGAAGTGGAGAGGTCTCACCTCTGTAGGGGTAGGTGATGAAAACAAAACTGCAGCCCTTGTGCTCCTCTCTTGATGTCTGCCTTTCCACAGTTACGCAGGATGTGATTTGCGCCAGTGTCGTGGTTCTGAAGAGCATGGTGGGCATGGGCAGTTATGGAGGGTATTGCCTTTTACATCATCTTCAGCACTACCCACCATGATGCTCCTATTAGCAAGGAGAGTACCAGAGCTGATGAGACGGTCTGGTCCTCATTAAGCCAATGTCATGAAAGGATTAAAATCATCATTGCATTTCTAGGTTTTAAATTAACATTAAACCCACAACAAATTACTAAATAAAACCAAAGACCTTTTCATCCTCAGATCAGGTTAATTTTAATCTTTAAAATTATTTCTATTTTTATAACATTTCCAATCCAGTTATAGTGTCAGTGGCTACATACAGTTGCTCATTATTAGTTACTTATTAGCTGTCACAGAGCTCTGTAACTTCTCTCACCATGACCTCTTTCCCAAGGCAATCCTGGAGCATGAGCCTTCTTTTACTGCAGTTTCTTTTCAAACATCATTCAAATATCTGTGCTGAACAGCTTCTCATTCTTGTAGTCACACTATGCAACATCCTTCTTTTGCTCCCTCTGCTCTATCTTGGAGAGTATCAATGATATCCAGAGCCTGTGATCACTGCCATCTCTTATGTCACCTGAAATATATAGATTTTTTTCCTTTTGCAGGTTCCATTGCTTGCATCATTCCTCTGTGCTTCCACAACTGATATTCTCCACAGGAGAGTTCTTCAAACTGTTTGTTACAGCCCTGAACAAGCTTCCAGTGGATCACAGGAGCTGTGAATTTTTAGACTCTTGAAGGAGCAATGAACTACTTTGACTTCTTGGCAGTCTACATCTGCAGCTGTTACATAAAGCTAGTTTTCACTTGCTTGCCTTGGAAGCACTGAGCAGATGCTGTTTCCTCAGAGAAGTGGAAGGACTGAGTGGATAACATCTCCTCTGAGATGCCCTCCTCTTTTTCCCTGCATAATTTGCATGAAGATGAATGAATTTGTGCTTGCAAATAATTTGAGACAATGTCCTCCAGAGGGACTAGTTGTTAAGCAGTGTCAATCTTTTCTCCCCAACAAGCCAGTTTTTACTCTCCATATTCTCATCCATTCTCCTGTTCTCCTCCATTTATTCCTCCTTCTCTTCTCTGATTTTCTCTCGCATCTTTCTCTCTCTTTGTGTTTGTCTGTTTTCATCCCCTTAAGTTCTCATTTGGCAGGTTTGCCACCCACCTCACTGCCTCACTTGACCTTTCATTCCAGATCAGCTCTCCCCTTTTGAACACCTGCTTGTCCAGCCTTGTTGCCTCTCACCATAATGAAATAACTGCTCCTTGTTAGTGCTTCCTTCATCTAGTTTTAGGCCTGGTTTCTTGAGGAAACAAAATTTCTGTGATTATACTGTATGAATGCATATATTTACCCTTTACTGTAAATAAAGTATTAAGCCTTTGGCAAAACTTGCAAGAGGAGTAGAGGGATTTAAAGTGTCTTTAAGTTTTATCGAAGAAGATGGCCACACAGAAGAAAAGGAGTTTATTTCATGTTTTTCTGAAAAGAAAGAATGCAGCTTGAGCTTATTCTTACTAGACAGTAGAAAATCCACGCAGAGGACTGTGGGACTCTTGTTGTATTAAGTATTCCATTATTAGAGATTATATTGTTAGAGCTTCAGTCTGTGTTTCTCTCCTCTGTGGACTCTCCATATGCAAACTCTGATTTTGGCTTTTCCCACAGTTGCAGCCTGCAAATTATTTCTCTCCTGTGTGTACTCTTTGCTGTCCAATAACAAGTGAACTCATGGTATATCATTAATATTGTTCAGTAACAAAACCAATCAGTCACAATGTACAACTCCAATGGAAACAAGACCTCATGGATTCTGATATTCACAGAACTTCTATTTTCTGACACTTGTTTCTTAAATCTATTGTCTGTGTATTGTTTAGATCATAAATATTTGGGATAGCGATCATCTCTAGGTTTTTGCTGTAATACTATATTTTATTGGAATAGTAAGCAATGGTTATAGTTAGAAAAATGGTTCCCATAGTTTTAAAACATTTCTGTATGTTAAGTATGTTTTAGGAAGATTAAAGAAAACACATGCTTTCAGTTGCATTGCCTTTTGACAGTAGTAAGTTGAAGCTTCCTTAACACATGCTTGGAATATTTCAGTCTTAACTTGGCACTATGGAATTCTTAATACAGGCGTTTCTCAGAAATACAGAACTTACAAGTGTGAAACATGTTGTAAGAAATAATGAGCAAAGATAAGTAATAGCATCCCAGTTGAAATCAAAGCAGAAAATAGCTAAATCATTTGAAAAGAAATGAATTACAGTAAACTAGCTGTGCAGTGTATAATGATGAGAAGTGACTGTGGCCTACAGTAGAATGGACTCATCTTGAAGTGAGCAAGCCCAGGTCCTACAAAAATGGCAGGGAATCACTCCTGGCCAGAAATATTGTCGTGGTTTAACCCCAGACAGCAACTAAGCACAACACAGCCGCTTGCTTGCTCCCCCATGGCAGGATAGGGGAGAGAACCAGAAGAGTAAAAGTGAGAAAACTCATGAGTTGAGATAAAGACAGTTTAATAAGTAAAGCAAAAGCTGTGCACGCAAGCAAAGCAAAATCAGGAATTCATTCACCACTTCCCATTGGCAGGCAGGTGTTCAGCCATCTCTAGGAAAGCAGGGCTCCATCATGTGTAACGGTTACTTGGGAAGACACACGCCATAACTCCGAACGTCGTCCCTCCCTTCTTCTTCCCCCAGCTTTATATGCTGAGCATGACATCATATGGTCTGGAATATCCCTTTGGTCAGTTGGAGTCAACTGTCCCAGCCAGGTCCCCTCCCAACTTCTTGTGCATCTCCAGCCTCCTCACTGGTGGGGTGGGGTGAGAAGCAGAAAAGGCCTTGGCTCTGTGTAAGCACTGCTCAGCAATAATGAAAACATACCTGTATTATCAATGCTGTTTTCAGCACAAATCCGAAGCATAGCCCCATATTAGCTACTATGAAGAAAATTAACTCTATCCCAGCCAAAACCAGCACGTTCTCCACCCCTTATTCCATACCATTTACATCATGCTCAGGTCCCACACTATCCTATACAACCTCATTAACCACCACCCCCCTTCCCATCCTTTGATATAATACACAGATATCATTCTCTTAGTATATGGACCACCCCTATAAAATGTCTTTAAAATGTCCACAAATGACTACAAAATGTCCATTGAGTTCATTTAGTCCATGACTTTGGGCTCCATCTGTTATGGTGGTCACTCAGGACAGGAGAGGTCATGGGTTGCATGTAGTTACTGGGCACCCAAACCAGCTCAGGTTGGGTCACTGCTGCACTTGCACTACTTCTTGTAAAGCTTGTCCTCCATTGGTTCAGGTGGTTCCTGCTATAGTAATTCCTATAACATGCAACTTAAATCCCAAGTTATGACAATTTAAAGGTATATTTCCATTACAATCTCCACCCCTGGTCCCTTTGGACCAGACCATTGGCTTTAATATCGCAGTGAACTCATCTCCTTGCCCCTGATCCAGCTTGGACTTATCCACAGACTGCGGTCCCTTAGGGGGGTACCTGCTCCAAGTGGAGCTTTATCTATGAGCCACAGTTTCTTCAGGGGTATACCTGCTGCAGGATAGACTTAGGCACAGCCACAGTCGCTTTGAGGTGCACCTGTTCCTGCATGGCCTTATCCATGGGCCACAATGCCTTCAGAGATGCACCTGCTCCAGTGTGGCCTTACCCACAGCCACAATCCCTTCAGAAGTAAACCTGCTCCTACACGGCCTTACCCATGGCTGCAGTCCTTCCAGGGGTGTACCTGCTCTGTCATGGGCTTATCCATGGCCACACGGTTTGACATGCTCTAGCATGGCCTCATGCACAGCCACTGATGCTTTGGGGTGTACCTGCTGCAGCGTGGACTTATGCACAATCACAGATGCTTCAAGGTGTACCTTCTCCAGCATGGACTTATCCTTGGGTCACAATCCCTTCAGAGGTATACCTGCTGTGGCACAGACATAACCATGGCCACAGACATTTTGAGCTATACCTGCTCTGGCTTGGGCTTATCCACAGCCACAGATGCTTCAGGGTGTCCTGCTCCCATGTGGACTCATCCACAGGTCACAGTCCCTTTGACAGACAGCATCAGAAAACATGTAAAAAAATCTGGGTTTTGTAAAGATAATTTTATGCAATTATTCCTGGAGGAATCTTGATGCACCTGTGTAACTCACCCTATTTTATCCTGAATTATGTAAGACTAATGAGTACAGAGAGATAGTTCAAACACACACGCACACAGAAGAAACCAAAACCAAGGCTATGAAAAAAATTGGAAATTGTACTTAGGTGGATTTAGTGACAGTTAAAAATGAATCTGAGTAAAAATGGGAAAATTTTTGCATCCTGTGCAGTCTGCTGTACACTCTGTGTCCCGTGTGTAATTAATCATTTACACCTGTGTGGAATGTCACAATTCTTATTTGGTAACATTTTGCACTGGGATAAGTAATACAGTAGCTGCAGGGGTTAGGTAAAGAAATGGCTTTCCTTATTTACTTATTATCTTTTCCCTCACCTAGAATATGTTAAACATGTTTCAGAGCTGACTTGGTTTCAAGTATGAATAGGTTTACAATAGCAACACCGTATATCTTACTTGAAGGTGTGAAGAAAAGGAAGTAACAAAAATGTTTTAACTCCAGTGCACTGTTTTCATGCTTTAGCATACTTAAGTCCCCTAGGTGTCATATAGGTGATAAATGAGCACTTTTGACAGCAAACATACTCTATATAACCTTCTTCACAATAAGTGACTAGTTATGAAATTTAATTGCTAACTATTCTCTGACTTTGCAAAACTCCTTGAACACTATAGAATTTCATGGACGGGTTTGCAGGGAAAAAGGCCTGACTAGATCCCAAGAGGGGGAAAACAAACGTATTCTGATTCAGTGTTAACTAAGTGGTTACTAGAGATGTTTACAAATATAACCAGTTTGTTTATACATACCCACCACCTTGTCAGCCCCCACCTTCAGTCAATAGATTGCTTTTCCTTTGAGGATTCCTTTTCTATGGAAAGAGCTGTATGAAATGTTCCATGTGGGAAATTAACCCACAGCATATTACTGTTTTATGGAGCTCCTGGTAGACTACAGTGAGAGCTGAATCCCTAGCACTTTTCATTTTAGCCAGGAAACAAAAGTAGTGATGATGCTGTCACCAATTCAGCACCTCCATGAGCAGCACAGAAGAATTGTTAAGAATCCCGAAGTGGCTGTTACTCCATGTCATCTTCCCATGGTGTTGATAGCACTTAGACCAACTGTTGTTATCGTGGGAAAAAATGAGAAGGCTCATTTGACACTGGTATAAAACCCAAAAGATTCAATTCAGACACAGTTTACACAGTTTAAATGGTTGATTTCCATGGAGCTGCAATTATACTGCAGCAGGTCTGGATCTGGATACAAGTTCCCTGCCAGGAGCTGTTGTATTGCCGAAGGTTCTCTGCGTTAGTGTGTGTCAGCTGTCCCTCCTTTGTCAGCTTTTGGTGTCACTAAATTGCCAAATTGCCTCGATGCAGAAATATAGCTCTGTTTCTGGGATGTTCTGCCTTCTTTATTTTTCTCAACTATATTCACAGTATTGCGTGCTGTTATCATCCCTCTGGACTGCTGAGACAGTGAATGAATTTAGACCTTCAACAACAGCAATTTCAATACCTTTATTAAAGATGAGATTGTGATCGCTACGTCCTACATTCATCCTACATTGATGTTTTTGATCACATCCTCTCTATCCCAGCCAAACCTACATTACTCTTTTCTTTGAGGACTGATGTGCAAATTGAACTCACTGTTTCTGATGTAAAAACTTACTTTAGTCTGAGACACCTTCTGCCCCCTAAGTTTGAAATCTTTTCTGGTCCACAACGAGCAGTGCTGGCCTGTATATTCTTTTCTACATTTCTTATCCATTGTTTGTCATGTTTAATCAGTATCCAAAGGTATAAAATACAGCAAGTAAGAGCTGTACAAAAAGCATTTGACCAATTAAATGTGGTCATCTCTTCCTGCAGAAAAAAAGTCAGATATTTTGATAAACTACTCAATTAGCAGGGAAGAAACATAATCTTTCAGCTGGTGTCTTTTCCATATGTATTTCTTCTTTGATTATGCCAGAAACAGCTGTGTTTAGGAACCTTTAACCTTAGGAAGTGTAAAATCTCTAACTTACCTAAAATAGGAAATCATCATTTTCTGTCAACAAATGCTATGAAAGCAGTGCCATTGCTAGATGTGTTCTGCAGGAATCAAGGAACTTGTGCCATGTGAATTTTTCAAAGAGACGTTTGAGAATATTCTGGTCTTTAATGTCTATTTGTATGTAGCTGCTGCTTATAAGGGACTTTCTCTGTAGGCTGTTCAGCACATACGGATAAAAGTTTTTAAATGTGAAAATAAAAACATTGTGATTTTTCCTTCAAGATCTAATTTATATTATATGCAAACAGAAAACATTCCATGAATAAACCCTTCACGAGATTGTATATTTGTATTGTATTGTGTACAATATTGTATATTGTATCCTGTGTAAAACTGAAAAAAATGAGTAGTAGAAAATTAGATTTTATTAAAATTTGGACTTTATTTCCCCCAGGTGAATGTGTCTTTTTCAACTAAATGATCTCTAGTGAAAAATATATACCGCCTGTCCTGTAAGAGTAGCACACTGAGTAGTGGTGATGTAGCTTCACAAGTCACCACATCATCATTCACTTATCATCTCCTGCTGAACATAGTACTTTATCTTTAAGAGATAAATTCAACATAATTGCAGGAAGAGAGATTTATGTTAGACATCAGGAAAAACTTCCTGGCCCTAAGTGTGGTACAACAGTAGGGCAGGTTGTCTTGTGAGATTGTGGAATCACTGAGGATTTCTGAGAACGTGTTAGAGGAGAATATCCATCAGAAATAGCTTAGTCGTGTTCTGGAGTAGGGAGATACATTCCCGTGATTCCACTCATGATTGTCTCATCGTGACCAGAACACCATGATTCAGCATTGGCTCAAAAAAATAAAAAATTGAAGCATTTGCCTTCTGTGAGAAAATTTGATTTTTTCTCTTTTAACCAGAAATGAAAACGTCAGCTGTCAGAATGTCTGATTTGTTTCACAGTCTTCAGGCAACACTTACAGAAAAGAAAAATAGCGGGCTTCCTAGAGTACTCCACCTTGCCCAGAGAGGCCTTTCATATTTGGAGGAACAGAAGAAATCTCTGCAGAGGTCTAGCTTCCTCCACGAGCAGTCTAGGTCTTGAATGGCAGAGAGGCAAAGCGGACCTATTTCACGTGGTGGCTGCGAAAAGCTACAGAGCTGATCCGTTGGCCCCGCATATAGGTCTGCAGGTGAAACTGTTGTTACTTCTGAGAGGAAACAACCTGTTGAAGGGAAAACTCCCAATGACAGGCTTATGGCCTTTCTTCTCATCTCTGCTGCATTTCTGCCAAAGAGTAAATCTGGTCCTATGTTAGCATAAGGTTTTGTACACACAAGTGGAGAAATTGTTTCCTAAAATAACCTTAACTTGTGCTTACATAGTGCTTTGTATTGCTGTGCATGCTGCTTGCTTTAATCATTTAATGTGTGCACTTCTTAATGTGTTAATCTCTCTGCTCAGGGCAGCATTACAGGTGTTGAGGATATAATAATTTTTAATTTACTGACTTAGTTTTTATAAACTTACAGTCTTACTCATCATATCGACATCTCTTCCTTTCATTTCCTTTTCGTTGGATACTGCCTCATCTTCTGAACATACCTCTTAATGCAGGAAGTGTAATATTTATACGCGCTGATTTGTCAAGCGTGACATTTCCCCTCCAAAAAACTTTTCTAAAGTGTTTGCTATTAAGTTAACAACGGACTTGAAATATTTAAGCTGAACCAGTGAGCATTTTAAAGCATTTTCAAAAGCTTTAAAAGTTAGAAGCACCTGGGTAGAAAGGCTTAGAAAATGTCTTCTCAACCATAACTCTGGGGTTGCTATAGCGATGTTATAATAGTGCCTTATTAATAGAAAACTAGCTAAATATGCCTTAGAAAATCTGTGCAAATGTGTGCAATAATTTTTTAATGTCAGTGGTGGTAACAAGCTTAAGAATCTGAAGACACTAGCCCCTTTGTTTCGGGCTGCTTTAAGCCAGGATGGAGCTTCCTGGTTTTATCTAACTGTTTTGCTTTATCTGAGCAAAACGGTTATCTAAGTTTTGTAGGTAACAGAAAAGCTGGGTTCTATCTTCAGTTCCTATTTACATGCACCAGCTACATACCCAGCTCTGTACATCCTCTTCTGTGCACAGTGTTCCCTAGTTTTGTTGCTTTAGGCGGTGCATGGCTATGTCATCCCCCTGTTAGAATTTCAGTTGCAAAATGATCTGTTACCTCTATGCCATGTGCTCATTTTTTCTTCTTCTTTTGATTCTTATCCCTCCCAGTGATGTTAGTGACTATATAAACCCCTGGAATTGAATTGAACCAAACCATCGAACACAACAGTATTCTACTAACTTTGGCTGAAGGATCTGTTCAGGTGGGTTTTTTTCTGTAGCATTTCCTATTCCTGTTACTGAATTTAATAATGAATAACAGCAGGTAAGATGGGCATGAGAAGTTAATACATTTTTCATGCTCTTCACAAAAACCTTTTGAATGTCTACCATTGCTTTGAGGTCGTGTCCTTTAGGAAGGAAAACGGCCACTGTGACCAGAAAAACAGTTTGTCCTGAGCCCTTAGAAAGAGTTAACTCCATCATCCACAAGGCTTGATTCATAGGAGCTATTGCAATCTTGATTTTTGCTATTGTGGACATTATAATATAATAGTTTGTGAGCCAGGCTACTTTTTCAAGATTTTCATTACTTCCACTGTTTCATACTCAGTGTTTCACCTGTAAGAAAGTAAAGCAAACAAGAAAAAGTAGGAAAAAAAAATGACAAGAACTGTTGATGTCATGACTCACTGATTTACTCAAATTTATAAAGCTCTTTGGTAAAGGGAAATACATTTTTCTCTTTTTGTACTGAAAACAGTCAGAATATAGTGTTGATGATAGGCTCATTCAGTCTACTTCTTATTAAAAAAGTTAACAAGTACTGAATAAGATAGATGTCTTTAATTTTGTCTCACAAGATTTTACACATTAATGAGAAGATATTTAAGTCTCTTCTGTAGAATAGGACACCTTTTCAGGAATGTCCTTCTGACTGGTCAGACTTCTTAAATATTGCCATTCTTTTAATTTTACAGTAAAATCACTCCACTACTTTTCTCAAATGTTTTTGTTTAACAATTTGTCATTTAGCTTAATTTTTTTGCCCTTCTGGCCAGAACATTTTCAAATGGTTTCTGAAGGTGATGATCACATGTTACAAAAAAAGCAGTGCTGGTACGTAGAATAGTTGTTTTCATTTTCATGGCTTTCAAGTTAAGATTCCAAATACATCACAGGTAATGATTAAGGTTGATGGATGAAAGATCACTAAGGTGATGTATCTTTGTGACTGAGGACTGATAGGGGGAAGAAGGAAGAATTTCTGTCTGGCAAAAACTAAACTTCTTTTATGGTTATTTTTGACACTTACTCTTTAGATTTGCCTTAAAAGCTTTTTCCAAATTACACATTCCTGGATTATCTGTAAATTCTGGTTCAGATAAAGTTCTTTGTGCTCAGGTAATTGCTTTCATGTTTTCTTAGATCATTGTTCAATTGTTTTTCTGCAACCTCTTTCTCTAATCTCTGTAGTTTCTCTGTAGTAGGCTGACCTTTTTCATAAAAGATGCTGGTTATATCTTAATTTCTATGAAGTACATCATTTAGGCTATGGAGCTAAATCATTTTAGCTTGCAGTGAAGTTAATTTTCTGTTGATTTGCCTAAGTTTTTCAGAGTTGTATTCTGCTGCCTTGTGTATATTCATTTTTTGTGAAGCTTTTTTATTATGCTGTTTTCTCCATGGAATTAAATAATATTTCAGTTATTTTTTAATCCAAAGGCTACTCATTACATTCAATGCTACTTTTTCTTTCCTTTGGGGAAATTTTAAGAATTTGACATTATTTTTCTGTGAAATTCTTAGGATTAGAGCTAAAAAACAGTCCTTAATTATTGACTTAATCAATGAACACTGTAGTGTATTCTCTTTCACTTTTTTGTCCAGTCTTCATATTTACACAGTTTCTGAATATTTACTAAAATTTCACAAATTTCAGAAGATACAAGTATTCATCCAGACATACATATCAAAAGTGTATTTTTCTTTGTTATTTCATCTCTATTTTATTTGGACATTCTAAGGCATCCTTCAAGAATGGAAATTTTGGCTTGTGAGCTAAATGATCAGTTACATGCTATGAATAGTCAATATGAGCGATTCGCAAACAATGCAGAAGATTGTGGCATGCTTACATAGAAGCAATTTGGTGTATGCCTACAAATAAAGAAAATCCGTTCACAAATGATTCATGAACATTAAACTTACAGTAAATCTTATTTGCAACGTGTAATTTGACCTGATATACATGAAATCAAATTTCAGTTGATGTTGCTTAGCCTTGTTGTCAGATTTAACATTCCAGCTTCCTGTAATGACAGCAAAATGGATTTTATTTTAGAGCTCAACCTTCATAAACTGTTTCCATTTTAACTGAATGACTGCTCTATCCAGCTGCATCCTACCTGTTCTTCACTCCCAGTATATATAACTCCTATCCTTTAATATCATTAACTCGTTCACTGTTATTTCAGAATCCTCTGCATTTTCATTTCCAGTCATCACACGTCTATGTCCTCCAGCTGATGATATGCAAGGACCTAGTGCAGGCAAAACTGTGTGCTTGGACCGTGCCAAGGACAGCAGGATAGTGTAAAGTCTGTGTAGGAGGGCCCCATATCTGTTTGCTGCTGGTGTGACAACAGCAGTTGCTCTCCACTGCAGCACAAAAGTGTTCTGATGCCATGTGGCCACCTGGACCCACATAGATCACCTCAAGGGAGTGTAATGTTCTGCGTCTTCTTCTCCCTCCCTATTAAATGTTGATTATGTGGACAGCCTGGGACAAGTAGGCTGTAAAGATATTTTTCCACCAACCTGTGGGACCTAAATTTGTGGTTGCATTTCCAGGCCAAATTTGCTAAGGAAAACTGAATCAGGTAGCTGGCCATTTTCAAAAGTCAGTTTTCAGCTGGTCTGCAGCTGTCTTTTTATGTAGCTTGGCCTGTGACTCTCTAAAAACGCATTCAAGGATATTTCTGTAATTGGGAGACAAAACTGCAGGGAGCTATCTGGAAGGAAATGGAATTTTGTAATGGCCAATAAAACACTCTTATATGCTGTAAAATGACTGAATTTATTATGCCACAAATTAATAAGAAATGATGTATTTATTAGAATTACTGTACTAATATGAATATTACTTTTTAGGTATCACAGAAGCTATTCTCTATCCTAGAAGGTTTTTTTGCATTAAAGAAAACCTACTGTCGACAGCAGTTTTGCATGGATAAACAAAATGCTTGTGAAAGCAAAAGTACTTGGCACCTAGAAAATTGCTGATTAGAACAATATTTCTTTGTGTAGGATAATGTTACCACCATGACTTGTATGCCAATAGTAGCGTTTTCCGGACTTCTTTGCAATCACGCTGTACAAAAAGTGTTGGCAATGGCATTTCTGACTTCCAGTTCTTTAAACGTTGACAAACACAGTCCTTGCAATTGTTTTGTGGTGCTTATATAACTGTGTACCCAGGCATGCTCTGTTTAACATGTATGTTGATCAAACACTATGTTCATTCCGTGTGGATGTTTTTTTTTTTTAAATGAAACAGGCAAACCTAGAAACTACATACCCTTTGAAGCAAATGCTTCTCACCTAAGGGAAAGAACATACTTGCTGCCTTTTACACTCACTTGTTCTGTGGGTGTTAGAAGGCAAAGAGGAGGGAAGAGCAGGTGAAAAATGGTCCCTTTTTAAAAATTTTAATTTAAACATTAATTAGCTTCAAAAATTAAGTGTTCCTCTGGCAATGGCTGCATAGGCTCTAAAGGGGCATGGTGTGGCAATGAGACATGAAAAGCTTTGAGTTTGTACTCCTTAACAGAAGAGCAAAAACATTTCAGTTAGCAGTCTCCTGCATCTGAAGGGAACTTGCCATTATGTACATATGCATACATATATGCCTAAAAAAAATAGCCATAGTGCATCATTACCTAGCAATAGAGCATAGAGAAAAAATGCAACCCTGATACACAATTATTATGCAGATGTTAAGTATTTGTTTGAAACCACTGCTTGTGTTCACCATGTCTCAGCATCAGTTGGCAACATCCATATCAAAATCTAGATGATGATAACAAGTTAAAAATAATCAATAGTCATTTATCATTTAATTTATTACTACTTTCTCAAATTCTAGAAGAGTGCTTGATATAATCAGCTGAAGATATATCAGGATAATTTAATACATTAATAGTTGGAGGCTCCAACTGAAGCTCAAATTTCTTTCTGGGCTTGATTATAGATCTGTAAAATATTTCTTTCCAGCTACATTAATTGGTAATTTGTCAGAAGAAATTACGGCAAATTAACCTCTAATAATCATATTTTACTAAATGTGTTTGTATCTTCTCATCTGAGTATAGAAAGACAGAATACTTAAGTGCATCAGCCCTAGTCCACAGAGGGTACTACAGAGACTGTGCCCTTGGACCGCTGTCTGGACCCCAGCCTTGGGGCCAAATGCTGTGTCCTGCGGTGCTAGCTCGCTTACGCAACTTCTAAACTTCATCTAACTACTGTCCCTGAATCTAGCCTTACACTTAGTTGTTTGGCTTCTTCTGGACTCATCCCTACCCAGCTAGAAAAATTGGCTGGTGAGTCAAATGACAAGGTCACAAAATGAAACCCACTTTTAGGAGGCAGGCAGGTACTAGCTGCAAGCGTCTTTTGGTCAGTAGATGGAGTTCAATAGGTTTGAGTTTGAGACTAGGTCTGTGGATCCAAGCATTGGATTAAGTTCTGCTGGGCACTTATGTAGGAACACAGCTCTGACTGACTAACCTGAAGAAAATGGTTAGCAATTAAATAGTTAATTACCATTATCCATGTGTGGTAGGTGACCAGAGCAACACTCAATTTGCTATGGGATTTGAATGGACTTTCAAAAAGAAGTTTAGGACTAGAGTTCTGCATTTAAGATGTGACAAACAAATACTATTTTTTCCTTTCCCTCCCTCCATCTTTTAACACACATATAAAAACCAAAGATCCCCCAAATGCTATGGCAACAGGTGAAGGAAGACCTGGAGGCTAGGCTCCCTCCAATAGTTGAAAGTGATTAAGGAAGAAAAGATAACCTTCACCATTCCGTATCTGCCAGGTGGTTACTGGGTAAGCTGAAGTAGCAAAGTTGCAGCTTAATAGGTCACATTCTTCTTATTTTCATGTATTTACATGTCTGGGGCAATGAAGCAGATGATAATCCAGACAAACAGTGTGAGGCAGGTGGAAGAACCAGATCACAGGAACACAGCAAATACTAGGCAATGCTATTCTTGGCAAGTTTTAAAAAAAATAATAACCAATTTCTAACTAACATGAAAAAAATTTACAAACATATAGCTATATATGAATGAGATATTTACACTGCACTGGGACATTACTGTCTACGTATCAAAAGTCTGAAGTAAGAACTCAATTATTTTTATCTTGCCAGTTTATTATGTTTTAATTTTCCTACTCCCTGTATAATCTAAGTTAATTCAATGTGCAACACATAATTCATAACAGCTTTAAAGTATTTGCCTGTATCTCTTTTCATCATTGAATGTGGACTTTTTCATCTGCAGCAAATTTATACTTTTTTTTATTATGGATTCTTACAGTATCACATAGCATATTATTTTCCCAGATCTGATGGTATTTACTCTGGAGTTTGGAGTATCTAAAGTGAGTTTAACATTTAGAGTAAACGTGAATAGTTATGTGATGATGTGCAAACCTGAGAACAGCAGGGAAATAAGCTTCTTTGCAGCGTACAACGTATGACTACACAACAGACACTGGACTGACAAACCCTGATCTCCAGGCTGTCCTTCTAAGGGGTGTCATACTGAATTTGGGTGTACAATTTTACTGGATGACAACATTTGCTAGGTCTTTAACATGTCATATTTTGTTAATTGTCTTTAATATGTTCATTATTGGTGGTATTTTTTTTTCATTGAATTCTGCAAATTGTGCAGTGAACTGACTAGTGATTGCCAGTGCTTGATATGAACTTTTGTTGGTTAGTTTTGATGAGGCTCAATCTTCCTTGCATGATCATTTTCCCTGACTGAATAAGCATATTTCACAGAACAAACATTCTGGTGCAGATAGCATTACCCAAAAAAGTAAAACAAAAATAAAAACAACAACAACAACATCAAGATCTGATTTTTAAATCTAATTTTTTTTAGATTAGAAAAAACCCAGCAACTTGCTACCAGTATTTGGCAATATTTTCTGCCTTCTGAAATACTATAGTAGTACTGCTGGTAAGACCATCCATCAGGCCCACAAACAGAACTAGTAAACATTAAAAATGTGAACAACTATTCCTGGAAAAATATTTGCACTATTTATATTGGGTCTAATAATGAAAACTTATGGCAGCAAAATCATTCCAATTCACATTGAAGCGATTCACACTGAAGAAATGTTTCTGTGAAAAAGATGAACAGAATAGCCAGAAAGAAATGTCTAACAGCTACAAAGACTGTAACAAAAACAGACATTGTGGCAGCAGAAAACAAATTGCCAGCTATTGTAAATCCTATTATTTTCTCAATGTGCCTAAATAGCATACTACCAGGACTCCCACTGACATTACTAGAATATTATTGTGAATGCATTTTCAAAATATTATAGAAGCCAATAGGGTTCACATAACTGTCTATAGAATATGCAATATAAGCTATCAAG
Source organism: Haliaeetus leucocephalus (assembly GCF_000737465.1). NCBI lineage: Eukaryota > Metazoa > Chordata > Aves > Accipitriformes > Accipitridae > Haliaeetus > Haliaeetus leucocephalus. Next base: position 8,329,902 of record NW_010972437.1, read on the forward strand.
CTCTCCCTCTCCTTTGGTGTCAAAAAGCATGTTTCTTTCTTACACAGAGTGAGCCTGATTTTTGGTAAGACTTCTGTTTTACCACAATAAATATAAGTAAATGTGACTAGTGCATTTGCAGGTTTAGAAGACGTTTTTACCACCTGATTTCCATTTGAATCATGCAGTCTGCTACAGTTTTGACACGTTTCAGTTTCGTCACAAGACTTTTCCCTGCACGAGGCATGTTGTCAGGAAATGCGACATGTCATGGCTAAACATCACATCCATCTCTTCATGCTCACCCTTGAACTGTTAGAGATGATTCCAGGACAGTTTTCTTGGATACAAAGCAGGTGACACTCAGTGCTACAATGATGCTGAGCAAAGTTATCCAAAAGATCTGTACAAAAAAAGTGTTTTGCCCAAATCTGTCCTATCTATCAAAATTCTTTCCACCCTCCATGCTAAATTATTGATTTATACATAGCTTTCATAAGAAGTGAGAGGGCTTTTTAAAATCCCATTTCTCTTTTCTCCTGTATAGTTACATTGGCAAAAGCTCAGTCATACTTCATAAGACAAACAGTTCAGTTTGTTGGTGACACATTGGGGGAAATACATTCACACATGTGCATGCACACACACACACATTCTACACATCTTTACTCCAGAAAACTAAGCTTGCATCATAATATTTTGAAAAGTTCCTAAGTGATTTACAAGCCTTGATTATCAAAACACTTTGAAGATTTAGATTCTAAAGCAATCAGGAAAATAACAATTTTTGCAATAAAAGCTGAAGACTTAAGACACTGGCAAGTACACAGGAAGACTTGAGTTCACCAATAACAATTGTAAATTCAGGTCTTTCAGCTCAATTGTTTTTGCTGTTATATGACACTAGTTTAGATGTTATCATTCCCCATGGGAGTTTCACAGTGTATTAACAGATATGATTAAAAACAGTTTGCTTCAGATGTGTAACTTTTAAAAAATAAAACCAACAAACTGCTCCTGAAGGTAAAATGTACATTATTTTTAATACTGAATATTCATACACTCTGATACCAGTTTCTTACATGATCCTAGAAGTTTAGATTTTCCAGCTTTTTAACTTAACCCTATAAATTCAATGGGAAAAGCAGCCTCTTAAAATCATAATTTGGAATAGCTGGACAACTTGCTTGAGATATATGAATTTAAACTCAATGGCTTTAGTATTTCAGATTTCTCCATCATTTCCAGTGTAGAAGCTTTGCTGTCATTGTCAAGCGATTTAAAGAAATAAGTTTTCTGTAGTGGTGGCTGATTTTTATTTGGTCCATGTACATCAAGTCTTGCATTTTCAATTCTTGCTTTTCAATTTTAACATGAGTAATTTGTTGAAAATAAAGTTTAAAGTCTTCCATGAGTGTTTGCTGTAGGGAGCTGTATGAAAATACCATATATATTAAGACTTTTGAATGTTGAGGATTGGCAGCTCTAATTTTTACCATGTATACACATAGTACAAATTTCCAGAATAGGCTCAATTTATAAATCTTTCATTATGATTGTCAAGCCCATTAAAAGCTTCTCACAGAAATGTACCTAAAATCTTTTATGTGAAACAACGTTTCCATATGGAATAACATGCAGAATTGCACGAAGATTTGAGGAAAAATCTTGCTGCTACTGTAGGTAGTTAAAGTTTTGGTAAAGTCTGTAATATCTTCAAGATCTTACTGTCTGTGTGTGCATCTGTGTCTATGTGTTTGTGTACTGAACACATGATTTTGCTACAGTGCTACTGTGCTTTGGTAAAATCTGATCTCCTGTTTACAATTAAAATTTCATAGAATACACATTGCGAATATCTTGTGGGAGAGGTAAGTGGTACCCTCATGGTAAACTCAATGCAAATTTCTCATTGTGTAGCTCAGATTTCTCAGCATGCATATATAATTTGGAGCATTTAATACAGTCCCTACAGCACACCTGAGGGAAGTGCAAATATTCATATGAATAGCAGCATGCATGCAGTACCAACTTCACAATACACAGAGAACACATTTTCAATATGCAAAGCGTAATAGATTTTAACTTGCCTGATAAAAATTTCTCAGCCCATTCAAGAACACAAATTTAGTAGCATAAGTTTCATGTTGCATGCAAAATTAATTGCAAACCACACATGATTAAACTTTTACAGCAGATCTCGCACTTCTTTATGTTGCTGGAACGTTATGAGCCAGGTTATGTATGTTCCACATCACATTACATGTTTTCACAAAATACGCATTATATTGTGCCTTAAAAGCTTTCATGCAGAAGGAGTGTTAAATCTCATAATGCAAACTTCAGGGGATCAGTATGAATTTCACTGAGCAAGACAAGCTGCATATTGTAATATAGATTGGACACTCTACAGCTGAGTGAAACCTTAAATCTATGGATGGATTCAAAATAAATTACATGAGAGTATGTCATACTAGTATTTCTAAGAACATCAAACAAGTACCAGCAATCTTCTCATATACCAGCTGCAAAAGTTAATAGATTTTACATACTTGCACATCCCGTACCTGTACATGTACACACGTCTGCCCACCTGCAATTACTTTTTTATTTAAAAAAAAAAAACCGCCAAAAAAATATCCCACAAATACAGACTCATTATTAGAAATGTAAACAGTTCAGATGACAGACAAGTAGTATTTGGATTAGGGAGTGAAAAGCCACTATGGTACACTTACATACAGCGGTTAGACAGCTAATGTATCAAGTAAAATCCAGCAGCTTGGAAATGCTGGTAAAAAACAATGCAAATTCAACAACAACCGTGATGAATAATTCAAAGCATACCCTCAGTGCAAGGTTTCCCGCACAATTTTCCAGCTTGACACAAATTCAGATTTTATAGTATTTGTACAACACAAGTTTCACAGCACAAAAAACTCACATTCAATAGATGAAAATTGTCTCACATGGAGAATTTCCACACAATGTGGCTGAATGTACAAACTGTGTTTTGCAGGGCTTGCATGTGTAATAGCTCCAGCAGTGGGCTTTAAACTTTGACTTTATTTCTCTGTTGATATAATCTAGTAAATAGCATTGAGAAGTACCTGCTGGAGACGGATGTCACCTGTTCACTTCCAGTCATTTCACATGCATGCTGTGAACTTGTCTGCTCCTCCTGCAGCTTCTACAGTCTTGGTAGAAGACAGATTTTGAAGAGGACATCATGAAACATGTGTCGCACAACATATTTGCAATTTACGTTGCACAAATTTCTTCATGACTTGATGCCAATTTGCCATCAAAACAGACACACTAAAAAAAGAATAGGAAAAAAAAAGAGAATTGCATGTATTTATTACTGGTATCTGCTTTAAGTTTGGAGGGACAAAGCTCTCTTATCAGTATATAATCTTGCCACTTGACTTGCTATCTGTGAGTTCTCTGAATCCTAATAATTCTGAGGGAGCAATGGGACATACTAGAGTGCATTTCCTCCTGTCAGCCAGCCAAAGGATTAGAGCTGGAGCTGCTATTCACTACCCAACCTTAGCATCAAAACAAGTATTTTTTTTTTTTTAAACTACAGTTTGAATTTGCTAATGACAAAGGGAACTCCCAGTGGGTGTGACAATCATGAGATAATCAGCTTTAGAGGATTAGAGGACCCCAGGGGTGTGATTAGCTCAGGTTGGCCAAGCCCTCTGTCATGAATTAATTCAGAAATGAATATTTGCATTCCGCCACTGCATCTTAGTGAAACCCATTTCCAGCCTAAGAAACTTTTTTCCTTTTTTTTTTCCTTCTTTATCCTTTTTTTTCCCTTTTTTTTTTCCTTTTTTTTTCTTTGTTATGAAAAGCAACTCACATTGCACAAGACAATTGGCAGCTGTGGCTTATGAAATGAGAAATGATTAAGCAATAAGAATCTGAATTTTGTGCGATTTACTTCTGCCAATGATCTTTCAATGCAAAGAACATGTTCATTGTTATTTTTAGTCAGTCTTTTTCCTAGACTTTCGTTAAATGCTTGATGGAATATTTTCAATTCATTTGTTTCTGTGGTTGACAATCAGATAACTTTTCCTTCCATAATTAGCAATTATCAACTGTACAAAAATACTGAATGCTGTTGGGTTTGCATATTAAACAAAAAGCAGAAGTGATGGTAGCAAGTTTGCTGAACTGAAAATATATCTTTTGTGCACTTGACAGCTATGTGGGAATTTGAAATGGTGTTACATGCTTATGGATGCACTGGTGAAATGGCCTATATGTCTGACAGTTGCATTAAATGCAAGCAGGCAAAATTGTCACTTGACACAGATTTAGCTAATGCATTTGATAAAATAGGCCACAGAAACATTAATTTGACAATGCAGCAGTAACTTAAATCTGTTTTATCAAGTAAAGGAAAATAATTACATGCAAAAAGAGATGCAGATACAGATTTGTATGGCTAACTTTTTGCTCTGAGGCTTCATTATATGTATGGAGGATAATAGCTGAATAACAACCACGTGGGCTGCTTAGTATGACTTACATGTGCAGTATCTCTCTTCTTTATATCCATTTGCCTGCTGGTTCCACAATCTGTTCTTCAGCGTTGGCAATTTCTTGGATACATTTTTTTGTAATCTACTTGTTCTGATCATGTATCTCAATTTCCATGTCTATAAAATGAAGATGATAGTGATGAACTCTCTCTAAACAGTACTTTGAAATTTAGTTACAAAAAGCATTAAATATCATCAGTAAATACAATTAATTTTGCTGTTTTCTTGCCTGAACTTACTTTTCTTTAAAAACATTTATTCTTTTCTTTGGGGAAAATTAAGAATAATTCCATCCAGTACTGCCTATGTTCCCATCAGAAATTGTTTTTTAACTGAACAAAGATATCCTATAGTTCTCACTTCTGACTTTCTGCTTTATCAGTCCATTCCTCTGTCATATCCACCAAATCTTATTTAATCTGTTTATAAAATGTTCCTCTTTGTTGAATTTTGTTAGATTTTTCTGTTACATTCTCTGGAAGAAACTGATGATTATTTTTTGGTTTAATTGTCTGCATTGTCTACCTAAGTACTTCAAAGCACTCAGCAAAATCTGAACTTGTATTTCTTCACCAGTAGTAGCAATAGTCATAGTTGAAGCCCTGATGACACAAAAGCAGTAAGATTGTGTAAAAGCCAATACTTAAGCCTCTTAGCCTGAGTATTAAATTGTCCTATGCTATGTGGACCTGGAGAAAGGAAAGGAATAGAGATTGGAGTTGATGGGCTTTCATAGGCTTTGTTGAATCATAACACGTTAATCCAAAACCTGAAGGTTAGCTGCTACTTTGTTCTTAATATTTGCATCTGCCTTGTTTCCTTAGAGCACTTCTGTACTTAATATCCTTTATTAACATTTTAAAAGGAAATTTTAAAGGAGTGTCTATGGTTCTGTATCCCTGTCGACATTCTCCTCCCTTAAATCCCTTTGCAATCTGTTTTTCTCTCTTCCCCTATTAAAATATTTCCTTGAGTACCATCCCAGCCACTGACAAATTTATCTATAGATTGTATGGTTTGAGGACTGTGCCTTAAAAACTGAAAGTCTAAATGGAGTGGTGCAAATCTTATCTTATTGTTATATACTGCCATAAAGCACTAAATATAAAATGAAGTAGACTTCTTGTGAGCACTGGAGTCATTAATAGCCTGACTGTGAAAAAATTTTAGACATAATTCCCATTTGATTTTAGTGGGTGCATAAGTGCCTCCATAATTCTGGCCCCCAAAGACAGCTGAAGAAACAGCTTTTAACTGCAAATGGTCTTATCTTATGCAATGGAAAGCAGTCAGCAGTGAAGGCAACTTCATTGATAACATTGCAGTTCATCCATATTCAATATAGCACACTGCCAACAAAATTGTATTCTGTATTCTGCCTAATAAATACTAATAAGCCGGCATCCATTGTATAGGGACAGTACCTTCCTAAGGTGCACGTTACCAGTCTCATGGGAGAGAGTAAAGGAATAAATGGGCTCCTTCCAATATGACTCCAGCCAAAACAGTCACTCTTTGGGGTGATTTTTTTCCCCGTAGCCACAGTCAACAAAACCTGCAGAGCTGCTGGCTGTCAGAGGACAAGCTGCTGCTGTACACAACTGAGCAAATAATGCTGCCAAACCAAGAGTGCTTTGCACAGCTGGCTCTCTGCTCCTTCAGAACAGCCCGTGGCTGAGCCTGCTCGGATCCAGGCAGACCACTGACTTCACAAAGAAAGGCTGCAGAAACTGCAGAATAAGAGGGTGTAAGAAGCTGCCCTGTTTCCTATGTTGGCTATTTCTATGTGGATGTATTATGTTAGAAACAAAGGAATAGGGGGACCAAAACTTTAAGATGCAGACAGATGTGTCCAGCGCAACATTCATACTGACAGAAATGTGTGTTGAATGCATGCGTGGGGACTTCCAAAATTCCACAAGGTGCTTTTCTGTATCTTCAGGCACTGCTGTGTCTCAAAACTGGCCCTTAACATTTCCATTTCAGGTGTTAAAGTACTTCACAGGTTCCATTATTTCACAGTTCTAATTCTTAAGTATTGATTCCCTTCATATATAGTGAACAGATTTTTTTTTTTTGCAATTCAGCTCGAATGATTCATACCATACCATTTTAGGATGATAAATAACTGTGGTACAATAAATCTTTCATATTTTCCTTAAAAAGGGAAAGAAATCTTAAAAATGTTTTAAGATTTTTATCCAAATAAAAAAGCGTTGGCTGCATCTAATCAAATAGCATGGATAATAGGTCACTGAACTGAATAGATTCTTCTCAGGCCCCTAATGCTATGACAAGCATGAATGTGAAATTTCTGCTGCACACATTACAGATAATGGATTTTCAGCAGTCACTCAGAGAAATATCCATTCACATCCTGTATTTTATTTACAACAACAAATAAGTTTTAATCTTTTGTTAGAATACAACTTATGGCATGTTTTTATTAGATTTATTCTGTAAATGACTTCCTAAGCTTAACTGGAAGGGTAGGTAGGTGATAGTAATGCAACAATTATGATGGGGATGGATAACTGGGTATTGTAGTGGTGTTTTAACCATACTGCTGTTTCACAGCAAGGACCACAGAAAGGGTCATATTCAGCACTCACTAAACATACATGAAATCTGGCTTCTGTACTAAGTTAGGTTAAAAAAATATCTATTCTGGAATTTGCATATGGCGCTCCAAGTTTCTATTACTGAGCAGCACTCTCTTTTTACAGTCACAGCCAGAGGAGTCCATGCCAGCTAGTTGCTTCAAGGCATTGGATGCTGTAGTAATGGTAGGGACCAGCAGCTAAAAGGCTCTGAGTCCTTGAAGTCCTCAACCTGTGTTCACCCCATGAGCATGGTCCACATCTAGTTACTGTGGTCAGCCATCATTTCTGCACCAGTTCAGTGCCCCTCCTGATCCACATATTGGAAAAAAAATTGACTCTTGGGGTTTCATAGAGGAAGGGGGTACAGAGAAGGATTGAAAAAACAGGTACCCTGACCAATATTATAAAACATGAATTAAAGCTTCTGGTCCCCTGTAGTATGATCCAAGGTGCACAGTGTCTCAGGGAACATTTGCAGATAATCCGCAGCTAGCTCACAGGCGCTGGATCTTAACTCTTTAATACAGTTTCTGTGTCCAGGACTGAAATTTTCATTGATAAAGAGGGAGTTGACCAGATTTGCTTCCTGCAAAAGTAACTGTCAATGTGAAACCCCTTTGTAAAGCTGCAGTTCTCAACAAGGGGCTATAGAACCATAAAGAAAATGTCCTCACTTAGCAGTAATACAAAGGCCTAACTAATCCACACATTGTTTTAGTTGTCTGTATTTTCCCTATAAAATTGGTAGGAAGGTCTTCCAAAGACTCCTTTTTAGCTATAAAAAGTTGCTAACTTTGGATTTCGTGCAATATTTTTGCACTGTTGTTCTATTCTTCCCTTACACAAAATAGCAATTGGGTAAGCATCATGGACAACTAAACAGTCAGTCCCACATCTGACAGAACTCATATGCAGATTAACTTGCACATGTTTTGTTGCATTTCTGCCTCCTGGTAAAGGAGCAGCCAAAGTCAATGTTTCACATTCCCAGAAGATTTTTCTTAACTAAACTTTAAGTACCAGATAGCCTGCTATTCTGTATGTAAACACAAAGCTGTAATTAACACAAATAAATTTAAAACCAAGGATACAGGGTCAGTTTCCAGAAGGCACCCAGAGTATATGCATTTATGTGTCAGTTTGTAACATGAATGTTTCCACAACCCAGTCCTCTGGAGAAAAATGCATACTTGTTTTCACTCCTGTAAAATTTGAGCATGTCCAAACTGATGTTTAGCATGGAAACAACTCTGCAGTGTGCAGTGCTGCTGTGTAATTATGAAGCATTTTAGAAAGTAGTTGCAATAGCTATTTTCCAGATGTAAGGATCCAGTCCCTCTCACAGCAGCAAAAGTAATTATCCTTCTGTTAAGTAATAAGTGCTTGCTAACCAATATTCCTCGCCTGTCCGCCCCCCCCCCCCCCCCCACCCCCCCCAAAAAAAAAGAAGTTTTGGGTTAAGAGCACAAAAAGACTGACTTTGCTTGGTATTCATTAAATAATTTGTTCTAGGAAAAGCTTTATAGCAGTTTTTTATATTTCTGAAAAGGACATTCAAATGTTTGCTTCAGTGACAAATCAAAACACCTTTCGTGAGAAGCACTTTGCTGGGCAAACACATGTCTTGCAAAATCTTACAAATAAATGTAAATATATGCATGGTACAGTAATTTCAAAAAACCTCTTGTCTCTTCCTAATGTAAGGCTTCTTTTAAAAAATAGAAGTCTTCGGAGATGTATAACCTAAGATAAGATATTGCTATCAGCCAACACCCGCTTCAGAAAAACAGGCAGATTCACCACCTGACAGCAAGGTTAAAAATGAGATTTGATCAAAAATTTTCCCCTAATTAAGTAACTGAAGTGTTAAAGCTTACTTTTCAAGGCTAGACTTTCTCAGATTGTTATACATTTATTTTCTGTGTTTTTATTTTATGATGACAGCTCTATGCCTGTCTGCTAGCAATGTCCAAATCCCTTTTGATTGCTTTTAGAAGGAGCAGGGTGGCTGCTTAGCTGCAGGGAAGGAGCGGAGGCACAGAACTTCCCAGTCTCTGCATTGCCTTGCTTGGACAGGGAGATGGTCAACTGTGGATCTTATAGCTGCATTTTGGATCTTCCAGAGTGGCAACTTTCAAGAAATCTCCTCCCAGAAAAAAAAAAGTTATTTCAGTTGTCTTCTTACTCAGCATTAAGTTTTCTCCCAGATCACACAGATTATTGATTATTTTCCTAATATCTGTAAAGAAAATGAAGGTACAGATGCAAACTTTGCAGCCTAGGCCTGTATCTACTATGTGCCTATTGAAGGAAGAACTCTTTGCAAATGCATTGAATACTTGGGATTAAAAGTTTAAAGGTAAAAGTAAAACACAAAAGACTTATGCAATTCATAGAAATATATCTGAGAGGAAAGAAGAGGGGGATTTCTTGACAGAAAGCAAAAGGTGAGGTAAGATAAATGATGCTAAGATTCTTCATAATAATTAAAAGTTCTAATTGCCATGTCTATATCCAGAAACATACTTTTAAGCAAAAGTGTTGTTTAAAGACAGGTGGTCATCTGGTTAGGGCTCAAAATAGAAACTTTTTTGTGAGTTTCTGATTTTGAAGTATGTCTCTACTAGTATTGGGTGATGTAATAAATTAATGTAATAGCATCACAACTTAGTGATTATTATATTACTGATTTATATTGTTTCCTTGCAAATAACCAGTGCTCTAAATTCTCTGAATGAAATTAAAACTTATTAATATTAATGAATTTTACAAAAGATAGTTGTATATCTTGCAGTTATTCATAAATCGAAGTAAAATATCTTCAGAACAAAATCTGTATCACTCTAAATCAGCAAACAAAATCCAGGGAACTAAATGAAATATCTGCCTTCCTATTGAGGGAGTCTAGGCACAACTTTGTGCATATCAGGTTTCTTTCGCATCAATTTATCAATCTTCTTAGTGACAGTCTTACTATTGGAATGAAGCCTGACGTTAAATGGCTGAAGTTCATACTGGCCTTAATCTCACCAGTTAAAAGGAGCAACAATAGAAAAGACACTGCTTAAAACAAATAAACCAGCCATCTTAACAAATATACAGAAAAAACATATATGAATTTGAATGTCACTGAGTGATTTTAGATAACCCTGGCATCTCAATTTAACCACCATTTTTTAATTTTATTGCACATACAGCTTTGATTTTAAATGGTAAACTGCACTTGCTTTTCTTTTGCCCTTTGTTCATAAAAAATTTGGGCTTAAAGATTCTATTTCTAAAGGAAATGAGGACTGTGCTAGCACAAAAGTCTGGCAAGAGACCGTGGGTAATGTTGTGCATGGTGTGATGTAATCAGAAGTTATCTGCCAGGGCTAGCTGTAGGTGTTCTAGTAAACTGGACCAAGTGGAGCCCATAACAGGCTCAGCAATATTACATCAACATCCGTGTTTGCTGGAGAGAGGGAAGTTAAAGTATGACATTGATTTCTGACTGCTGAGATGGTGGGCCGGGAGCTTCCTGGGAAGGGCCAAATACGACACTGATGTTGCAAGTCTGGAGGGCTTTACCGCTGCCATCGCCAGAGAAAGGTTGTAATGTTCAGTACCATACCACCACCTAGACATCTTCACCAGCTATCCAGTTTGCCTAGTGTTAGTATTTGTTCTGAAATATGAGATCACCATGGAAACTAGTTAGTGTGTATAGTATAGAGGTAACATGCAGTTATTACAGCTTTGTAGTCCATGCTGTTACGTGTGAACACGTTTCTGGATCTGCGGAATACTTCAGTTTCTTGCATTTAGCACAGTTATGTTTGATCAGCAAAGAATGTTAGTTATTGAAGATGTCTTTTCATGTGATACAGTGGTGTTTAGTCAAAAGTGAGATGTGTTAGGTTAGATCTCAGATAAGAAAGTGAGGTATTAATCAAACTTAGAGCATCTTCAGTTAGGTCCTGATCCTAACATGCTGAAGCATGACAAAATGGTACAAACATGAATGATTGTAGAACAGAAATAAGGGGAAAATGTTCCTAACTCTCATAGTAGTGAGATTCTGGAAGAGCTTTCCACTAATAAAAGGACTGTTTCAAACACAGAACTCTTTCTGGAGGGCATTTATTTACAGTAGTGTTTCAGTGTTGGAAGACTGACCTTGATTAACAAAGATTTTCCTTCCTTGTGTTTCTAAGGCTGCCAACATGCAGGTGTATGTGTAATTTCACTCATCTGAACTGCAGCAATAAATCAGTGGGAATATTCACAGTACCGTTGTTAATGTGGTTAAAGGCTGGGAGGATCAGGGCTTTGATGTTTCATAATTTAGCAAAAGGATCTTATGAGTCCAAATTGGTAAGTATTAGAAAAAATACAAACACTTTGAAAAGTCAGCTGTGATACATACAGAGAAGTCTGTGGTCCCACAACATAAATCAGAAATCTTGAGGAATGCCCTTAGACTGTTTTGGACTTATTTGCTTCATCCCCCAAAGGAATGAGGGAACTTGTGATCTACAAAGTTGTGTGACCTTTGGTTTTTCTTGAATGCTGCATTTCACTTGCACATGTTCCATGCGACTACTCATATCAAGGAACAGAATGCATACTTAGTAAGCGTCTTCAGTCAAACTCAGATTTCGCAAAGATGATTTAAAAGTACATCTCCAACTATAATCACACATTACTTCATATTAATACAGGTTTTAAGTCTGAGTAGATTTTATAGTATAAAAAAGCACCTTCTTTATCTCTATATGAGTCAAGTGAATAATTCACCATGAATAATTTATAAGATGAATTGAGGTTCCTCTTTCATGTACCACCTACATGAAATAATTTCATTTATTTTACTTCTCTTTTTTTTTTTTTTTTTAAATTCTGAGGTAATATGCACATCTGAAAGCACCTATTGGTGCCTGGTCAAGTAAGATCCATGTTTCTGTATCTTGAATGGATGAGCAGAATATAAATATGTTGTGGAAGCAAACGTTGTAATTACAGATTTTAAATCTGCTTTTGACAAACACTGCTTAATATGAAACATGCTCTCTGAAGTTATTACCAGGAGTAATGTGAATAGGATAAGATGATTACATAAATCAAACACAACAGGGTAATCAGAATCATCTCTCAATTCATGTGCAGGTATTTTTATGGTGAATCCTCTTTTGGAATAGATATACAGGAGGTACGTTGTCTATCTTAAAGGACCCAAAGTACCCCTGAGCAACAGAGCAGTAAGCGCAGGCAGAGAGCATGCTTTCTGGCTCTGTGGTGCCTTTTAGGAAGGTCTTCAGAGGGAGGAGCATTATAGGGCAGAGACAGCATGGCTGAAGCAGTCACATTATTCCCTTGGTGCATCAAAGACTGTCTCCGGTATACAGGTTAGGGCAGTCTTGGTCTCTTTTTAATGTATGCCAACAGCTAGTCCAATTCCAAGCTGTCCAAAAGTGAGGAAGTAGGAGCTGCCTCCCTCCTATGTCTGTGCTAAGCTCTGCACCATCTCAGGATGAATCAGGCCTATGATACTGACTTTATAGAGAATTTCAGACTCTTAATCCTATTTAAATTTTAATGTGAAGGCTTGTTATAGTTTCTATAATTTGAGGCATTAAAAGCAGATGAAGCATCTTTAATCATAAAAGCTCCATTGCTCTAATTTACGATACCTGCATTTTAAGCCCTACCATAAAGTGGATTGTGTTTGGGGGATGATAGTTCACAGTAAGGAAATGTGATCCATCAGGAAACCTGTTTACATTAAAACATTTTGACAGCGGCAGTAATTAAACCTGTTTCCCAGGTGCAGAGCAGTATTTTAAATGCCCCTCTGGCTACAATACCATTCAGGTTTGTCTGTCTTTCTCCCTTATCATCTACTGCAAAAACAAGGTAATGAGAGGAAGGCAAAATATAAGGAAAGCTGGACTAGCAATTAATAATCTAAGTATATAATCAGAACATTAAAATCTCGTTTTCACTGATTTGTGTATTAGTTTGTATGACACTGAAAAATTATTTTTTGCATTTCCATGTGCCTCAGAAACAGTAAATGGGAAACCATGGCATCCATGCTTGCTGCTATGACAAGTTATAGCCTAACACGATCATTTCTGACTTTGAAATGTGAATTGGCTTTAGAGCACAGCTACGCAAACCTTTTTATGCAGACAGCATGTGATTTTTTCTGTGAACTTTTCTTTGAGTAACAGTGCATGAATACTGGCAAATCCTAAAAACCTGATGAACTCATGAAAGCATAATTTGGACAAGTACATTCTTGTGCCATGAAGCCAAGGGTAAGATCTATTTGACTTACACACAGCATAGATCAAATGCTGCTCCCTGTCAGACTGCTAAAATTCTTTTAACACCCCATGCCCAGGCTAACTTGCTTCCTATCAGCCTCCTCCTCAAAAGCCCCAAACTGACAGGTGAACGGGTCCTTAGCCATCCACTTACTGGTATCTTTTGGGAGTAACCAGTCAGTACTGCTCTCATCTTCATCCACCAGAACAACTGGCCACAGTGCTGCATTTCTGAACCATGCATCTGAAATCTTTGGAGGAGATCTTCAGAAGCAGGGTCCCAGGCATGGGTCTGCTCTTGGGACTATAGCTAACATATAATTTTCTTCTCCCGAAGACATGGCCCTGGCTCACCTAGCTGTTTAACTTTTTCCTGGGCTTGACCGCATTGCCAAGGTCATTACATCAAAAGTGGATAGCTCAGCCTGGGAAATTTGATTACGTTGGAGGGATGTGGTGACTCCTGGCAGCGGACTGAAGGCAGGAATAGCAATCCACCCATGAGAAGTTTTGAGAGCGAGCAGGACAGTCACAGGAGGTCTGAAAAAGAAAGGTTTTAATGCCACCCTATTTCACAGCCAAGTGGGTCTGCCCACCCTTTCCAATGCAGTATTTTCTACAGCAGATGAATGGAGAATTATCACCATTTGTAAATGCTTAAGAGCGTATCATGTGCTTAACTGAAGTATTTATCATTTAAGGACACCTTTAAAAATATCAGAAAGCCATAATTATCAAAATACTAAATGTCATCGTTATTGTTCCTACACAGCTTATATGCAAATACCTGCTGCTCCCTGGAGCTTGAATTCACAGGAAATGAAATGGAACAGCTTTTTTCCTCTTTCATGTATTCTTTTTCCCATATTGTGAAATAAGGCATTGCACAAACCTGGCATGTTACTTGTACAATCTATAGTCATTACAATAAAATCACCATCACTGAATCAGAAACTCTGGGAACACCTTCATATTCAGTGCTAATTCCAATCATTTCTATGGCTGATCACCAGCTCTGCACTGTGGTCAGGAAGCTATGTAGAAATGTTAGTAGCATGGGTCTGTGCCTGGTGTAAATGAGACCCACTTCAGAATAAAAGGGATTTTTGAGTGTTTATTACTTTCTGTAAATACACAAATATATAGAAATATTTGTTAGAAGCAAAAGCCACTGTTCACCATCCATTTTATTGATAATGGAAGTGATCTCATTTAGCACAGCTATAGCGATGACATTTTTATATGTCTGGTCCAGAAGCTATTTGTTTAAAAACCACAGTAAACCAGATCACCTGAGACATTGCTCATAAAACAGAAAATATAATCATTATTCATATAGTTATTGTCAGAGGGCATACGTGGGCATAGCAAGTAAACTGTTAATACTCCATGTGTCCTAATGCCTCTGCATGCTGCTCAGCTGAAGCACAGCACGCTCATTTCTATCTGGGTTTCTAGGGTAAGAGGCTGCCTGGATCACTGGAGGACTGGCAAGGACTGTCTCTTAAGCAGCGTAAGACATATCTGTTAGGAGTTGTTGTAAAAACCTGTACTACAGGAAAGATCATAGTGTGCAACGATGACTTGTGTTACTCTTACAAAACTGCAGCTTGGTGCCGTGCTGTGTGCTGGTGCTGTATCTGTTTAGTGTTTATATACCAACAGTCAAAGTACTTCTGTAACCACAGGACTGGATGATGTCCTGTCTTGTTCATTGGAGAATTAATTGTACTTGTTTTAGAGTTAGCTGTTAAGGAGATTAGGAAGGTGAAGCATAGCAGGCTAGCTGTGGTTGCATGGCAACTGGAAAGAACAGTAACATCTGGTATTCTTAATTTTTTTAGAACCTATAGATCTTTGTGCCATCGTGAGAGTACTATTATTTCTACCACCATGCCTTATTTTTCCTATTTGTTAGCCAACAGGTAATATCCTTGATGTTACCAGTTAACCCAAGGGCAAAATTAGATATAACATTGGATGCTGTGATGTTAAAGTCAGCTTCCTAATTCCCAGGCACAGCTAGCCCTAGAGGATACTCTCAAGAAGCGGCATAGAGGAAAAGGTCTATCCTCATATGAAAGACAAGCTTTGAGGTTAGTCGGCCAGTGCTGTTAGCTACTTGAGTGTACGGTGTCTCTCCTGTCTGCTGAAACAATAGATCTATTTGAAATTTTGTTTACTTTCCTCCCACAGGGCCATTTCTTTCCTGTTAGGAGGGCAGCAAGACCAGGCCATCTGTCACAAGGATGGCATCTATAAGAAAAACTGCATTAACTGCACTTTAACTCATCATCCTTGATAATTTCCCCACTTGTGGCTCCAACTGCTTCATGTTTTATTTCTGACAAACAAGAGAGCTGTATTAAAGCAATTGTTTGCTTCATTCATTTTTGAAGTAAAAGCTCAGTAAGTGATGGGGTGTCAAGTGTAGACCAGACTAGTTTTGTTCAGCTGCCTCTAAGCATTTGACATCACTCACCCACCCCATGGTTTTCTTCAGTGGTTACTTTAAAATAAACAAAAAGGAACAACAGAGGGGTTTCCACAGAGCTTCCCACTGGGGAGCAGCAGACATCAGGCAGGCTCAGAAAGCACCACAGCCCTGGGCTGGTACAGGGCCTTGGAAAGCCTCCCCAGCCTTGCCACCCCACAGACAAGCTCTATTTTAAGCTCTTCTTGCCTCTGTGTAGGAACCCGAACCAGCCCATTTCTAGGGCAAAGCTGTTGACTTCATCAAGCCTGAATGGCAGTGGGGCTTTGGCAAGCAGGAGCTGCGAAGGAGGGTAGGCTTGCTCCCCACACCGCTCAGCACCCCACTCCTCTGGACCCACTGATCTGCCCAGTGCCGGACGGGAAATAAATGTAAAGGAATCCCCTATGCCAAAGCCCATTTTTCAACCTGAACACTTTGCTGGGAAGATCAAGCAGGGACCTGGAGTTTATGAATATCTTCGAGGAACCATTTTCCTCAGTCGATGAACTTCAGCAAACTCCAGGTGTGCATTTGCTTGGCCGCTACAATTCTCATTGTCTCCCAAGAAGGTGATGAGAGCATTCTGAAATAGCTAACAACTGTATAAACATGGAAAATTAATTTCTTATATTTTAAAATATTTACTAGACTAGCAGATTGTGTAACCGATGCATAAAAATTTTCTTTTGCACGTTCTGCCTTGAAGACTTCAGTTTATAAAACCACCTTTATGAATCCTCTTTTGCTACTTCCTATTCATCCTTTTGTTCAGATCTTTTTGAGAGTTAGCCCAGATTAGAATTCATCATCTCCAAAAAAATTAGATGCTAAAGGTATTCTTTCTTCGGCATGCATCTCCAGCCTTTCTTGACAGGCTGTCAAGAAATATGTCTCTAAAAAGCCAGGTTAGATCCTCAGAGACAACCAGTGATGCAGTTCTTAGTAATGTGCTAAAACCCAGTCAGAGTGCACCTTATTGTTGCTGTGTGCAGTGATGTGACATCTGAGTTATTTGTTTGCTCTGCCATAAGATAGCATTAGTAGATATAATGTGAACAGATCACTCATTTGCGGAAATATTTATGGTGCTGCTTTCGAGGGATCATTCAGTTCGAAAGCAGATGGCAAAGCATGGATATTCATGGACTACTTTAAAAGCTATCTTAGGTAAAATGTTTTCATACAGAGCAGCTAAAGCATGTAACAATCTGATATTTTACAACACTTATTACTTAATGTTTACATATATTTACAATAAATCTTCATAAATGCTACTCAGGCAAGAATTTGCTAGTTCCAGTTTTTATTATAGTATATCCCATGAATTCTTTAGCACTCAGGCCCCTGACCCTGCAAATACCTATGCATGAGCTAAACAACGCTCAGCTGATGGGGCCTACTGCATTCAGTCAGACTGAATGTTTGTAGCACGGCAAACTCCAGGAACATGTGGTGTGTATTGAGATTTTCAATTGTTTGGGGACGTGGGACCCCCAGCTTATGACAGCTAAAAGAAGTCTGGCTTTAGAAGCGATGAGCTTGTCTGCTCAGAACTGCAGGATGCTTCTAAGGTGTTATGTTGGGCATCCAGAAAACAAATCTTTTCTAAAGATGATGTCTAAAGGCTTTAATATTCTGCAAATATGAATTCAGCTAAATGTGAGGTAGCTCTTTAGATCACTTCATATCCTTCTTTCCCTAATTGCCCGAAGCCCAGCTTTCCATAGTTCAATGTTTAGAAAAATATGGTGAGTGAAAATCTGTTAATAGTGTTGAGTTGGAGGACTGGCCTTTTTCATGGAATAGGTGATTTAACGTGTATTCAGATGCCACACATTTCTCAGCTTCCCGACTGTGTTTGGTGTCCCTTACCCAGCACTCCTTGGGCTGCCTCTTACTCACTGCCTTCTGTCCTTCAGGGAACATCCACATGCCCCTTCCACATGGTGGCCTTAAAGACCTGTGTACGTTCCAACAGCAATATCCCACATGTCCTGTTATCCGAACCCACACACTTAAGTTTGATACAAAAGGAAAAAAAAAAAGAAAATGTTTTTTTAAATATTCCCTTAGTAAAACTTATGACAGAGGGGCTTGGCCTGGCTAATTTAGGTAGTCCTCCCTTGCAGTTCTCTTGTTCTCAGCTGCCCGATAGTTGAGATAGGTCTCCACTACACTGATGTACTTCGGGTGTGGGCTACGTGCCTGCCTTTGGCGGGGCTTGGCCCTGGGTTCACAGCTGGAGCTGTTTGGGTCGTTCTGCCTCTCCGCTGTTTGCCATGAGTGCTGTGCCGGAGGCTGCTTGGCTTGGGAGGGGGTGGCCGCGGGAGGGCTTTTCCTTGTGCCTGGGGCTTGGCCGCAGCACAGGAGCTGGTGGTGGGAGCGTGTGGGCTCTTGTCAGCTTTGTGTAGGCCCGTTTCTGCAGGACTGGGAGGTAAGTTATTGAGGTTTTATTTCGCTGAGGCTGCCAGGCTCTGGATGATGAGTAACTTAGAGAGAGGAGGTGGGGACTGAAGTGCATTAAGATACCACAACTGTTTCCTAAGCAAATATCTTTTGAAGTGCTTGGTTTTAAAGTTGCTGGTTTGATTTCTTATAGCTGTATGAATATGGAAGTATTGAGCTGGCTATGGGTTAAGGTTTTTGGTTGTGGTCTGTCCTGTCTCTGAAAGACTACTGGCACTGGGGGCTGACTAATTTGAAGTTTGCTGAGTTAAATGCACTGGTCCCTGCACTGCTGGCCTATCTTCAGGTGTCAGGGACAGGGGTTTTTTTCCTTTTTTACGGTTTGTGTGGGGTCTGGTCTTTTTACTAGTTCTCACGGTAGTAAAAATTATTAATAAGTATGCTGCTGCTTCTCTCTACCTATCCACCCCATCCTGAGTGTAGTTATTTCATGTTAAAGTTGAAACAAACCCTGTGACTGAATGTGACCTCCACACGTGCTGTGGGCTGTGCTCCTCCTCTGGCAGTGCCCTTGGGAAGGGGCTATCCTACAGACCTCCATCTAACTCGCTGTGTTATTTTCCAACTCTGTTTCCCTACAGCCTTGCAATGCTGTTCTCTTTACTCTTTGTAGTCCTACAAATCACACTCTTAGCTAACAGTAAATGCACTTGGTGGCATAGCAGGAACAGTAAATGCTCTGGGAAACATCCTACTATGAGCTGAAGGCCGATGCAAGAGCATGTACTTATATGCATATGTATGTAGTGTTTATTAAAATGTACTTGAATAAGTATTAATAATGGATACAGTGCTAATGTTTGCTATGGGGTTTCAAGCCACTAGGGAAAGGGGAGTGTGAACTGCAACTTGAAATAGTTCCCTGTTAAGAAATAGGTAGATTACAAGTACTGCAGTGCGCTCACTTTCCAGGAAAGAAATTAGCTAAATCTGATTAATGGTATAAACTGTCTGAAGGAGATAATACACATCTGAAAAATGCTTTTTGATAGGTAAACAATTGTGTCGAACCATATTAACAGCATAGCAAAGACCGAAGCTGTTTTTTCTGACTTAAATACAATAGCTCTGTTATCTCTGCTTGTAGCTGAAGATCTGGGTAGAACAGACCTGGGATTTTCTGTCTGTATTTACTTTGACTTAAAGTGCTACTGATTTTTGTAGAAAACAAGTTGGAAGCTTAGATTCAGATTTTCTTTGGTTGAAGCCTGGTGCCAGTGGTTAAGATGGTGTGCGGAGTTTGTGTGTGGTGTTTGGGTTAAATCATTTAAGCCTGGTTTTCACCAAGTTAGTGTGAAAGCCTGTGAAGTATTGCAGCAGGATTCTTTCAAATTTTTCATCTTGCTTGGGAAAAGGAATATTAAGGGGTAAAAACAAAACAAACAAATGAGACTCAGCAAAACTTACTGACTCTGCACAATGTTCAGACATGCAGTCTGTGGTTGACTTTAAATGAAACAAGAACACAGGGGACTATATTTAATTTAAACACCACTCATCCTAAAATAACTGAACCTGCAGAATGATTGCTGTGCAAACACTGTAATAATATAGCAGAGCTGTCACTTCAGTCAGTATTTAATGGTCTCTGGCCGATTTCATTATTAACACTTAAAGCACTTCATGAAAAGTGATGAAAATACAGATGCATAACCCTTACTGAACTCTCCGAGATTCCACAGAATGTGCTTGTAGCTACTGCCTGCCACTTCTCAAGGGGGATAGCAAATGATTGTGAACTGGGCTGTTAGCAGATTCCTGAACTCTTCCTGTTTCAAGATTGCCAACAAAGTAGATGAAATGGGCTCCTCGCAGCTTTTGCTTCCATGTGGTCTGTGTGGAAGCCTGGTAAGTGAGGTGTAATGTTTTCTCCTCCTATCCCAAATGGTTGGGAATTATTTTTCCCTTTTTTTTCTGTACTTAAATTTATATGAAGGCCAGGCTGCTATATTGCACTGGCTGGAAGATATATCACAGGAAAAGCCCAAGAGTGAATACCAAAAAAGACTGTAGTCGCAGAAAAAGTATCTGTAGTCATGCTGTTAAACTTTTGTTTTTTACTACCCTGTGTTCCAAAACTTCCTTACCCTAACACAGGTCCTGATGATTTTGGAAAGAGCCAGACTAGCCTAAGTTTTTATATTTATTTGTGTGTGTATATAGACACTACCATTACATGCATATATGAGAGAGTACCACTAAATTCATCTGAGTTCCTCTGTCTTCTTTAAGGCTCTACAAATCCACTTGCCTAATACTGGGAGAGAGTGTTTGGGCTTCTGCTTTTGTTACCATTGGGTTTTGGTTGAGGTGGTTCATGTGGCTGTGGCTGGGTTAATGGTTATAGCTACTAGCAGCTGGCATGGGGCTTAGCCAAGGGCTTGATCACTTGTCTGAAGGAGCTAAAATGGACTCTCTAGAGAGCCTCGATGTTTTCTTGGTTCCTGGCATAAACTCAAGCAGCAAGTCTCAACCTTTCCATGTTGAATTACAGCAGCTGGGAGGTTTGCATGCCTGCTGTGTATTTCCATTAGTGACAGATGAAGTAACCTTAATTTGAACTTGGAAGTCTAACTTTAGGTGCACCTGTGGTGGCATCTGGCCTGGAATAAGTATGAGCATGGAGCTCCTGGCCTCAGAGGCAAGGGCAGTAGGTGGGAGAGATGAGGCCAATGATGTGGGCGTCTCCATAGTTAACCATACAGAAAACCCCTTGGAAAAAGCATTCCTCTCTCTGCCTCCTTCAACTTTTGTAAGTATCTGGGAATGCCTTAAGGCATTTGACTGGCATTGAGTGGTCACTTGAGTTACTTCATTCTGATCTGAAGCTTATGTCTTGAAATGGAGAAAACATTGACTGAAAGGACAGAGAATTACTCATAACTGAATTTTAATTCTGAATTCCCAGCTGAGGTATCTCCACTGGGAGCATTGGTTGCTCTTTCTTGAGAAGTGCATTTCAGATGACAAAAAAAGCTCACAAGAGGGTGGCTAGATCCTTTTTTTCCTTAAAACGAAAATTTGTAAGATGTCCCCACTGTCCTCCTCTTTAATGTTGTTTGAATATGACACAAACTGTGGAATTTATGAAGTGCTGAATCTGTATAATGCATTGGTGCTGAATTTCTGTGGTCTAGAGGTTGGCTTGGGGGGGGCTTTCAGCTGATGCTCTGGGAGCACTTGGGCATAAGCTCTGCTTGATTTAAAGAAAAATTAATGCTTAGAGCTTTCAGACTTCATGTGATGTTGTTTTGGATGTAAAAAAATTCCAAATGAGCTTGAAGCTTAGATTAAAATAGATAATATTTCCTAAAGTTGCCAGTACCTCCAGAATGTGGACAGATAGACAATCATAGAATAGTTTAGCTTGGAAGGGACCTTTAAATGTCATCTAGTCCAACCCCCTGCAATAAGCAGGGACACCTTCAACTAGATCAGGTTTCTCAGAGCCCCGTCCAGCCTGAGCTTGGATGTTTCCGCGGATGGGTCATCCACAACCTCTCTGGGCAACCTGTTCCAGTGCCTCACCACCTGCATTGTAAAAAAAACCTTCTTCCTTATATCTAGTCTAAATCTACCGTCTTTTAGTTTAAAACCATTACCCCTTGTCCTATCACAACAGGGCCTTGTAAAAACTTGTCCCCATCATTTTTTAAAAGGCCCCTTTAGGTACTGGAAGACTGCAGTAAGGCCTCCCTGGAGCCTTCTCTTCTCCAGGCTGAACAACTGCAACTCTCTCAGCCTCTCTTCATAGGAGAGGTGCTCCATCCCTCTGATCATTTTTGTGGCCTCCTCTGGACCTGCTTTAACAGGTCCATGTCTTTTCTGTACTGAGGACTCCAGAGCTGAACGCAGTACTCCAATTGGGGTCTCACGAGAGCGGAGTGGAGGGGAAGAACCACCTCCCTTGACCTGCTGGTTATGTGTCTTTTGATGCAGCCCAGGATATGGTTGGCTTTCTGGGCTGTGAGAGCACGTTGCTGGCTCATGTCCAGCTTTTCCTCCACCAGTACCCCCAAGTCCTTCTCCGCAGGGCTGCTCTTAATCCCTTCACCCCCCCCAGCCTGTATCGATACTGGGGGTTGGCCTGACCCATGCGCAGGACCTTGCACTTGGCCTTGTTGAACCTCAAGAAGTTCATGTGGGCCCACTTCTTGAGCTTGTCCCTGTCCCTCTGAATGGCATCCTGTCTCTCAGGTGTGTCAGCTGCACCACTCAGCTTGGTGTTGTCTGCAAACTTGCTGCGAGTGCACTCAATTCCGCTGTCCTTGTCATTGATGAAGATATTAAACAGTACTGGTCCCAATATGGACCCCTAAGGGACATCACTTGTCTCTGGTCTCCATCTGGACATTGAGAAGAACTAGTTAACTCCATAACAGACCGAGCTAACCTGGTCTTAAAATTCTCCCCATGCAGCAGAACCTGGAGCAGGATGTGCAGCCCTGTGTTATGGGGACAGATTGGACAAACTCAGTGCCGTTTCCATATGCTTTCCAACGCCTCCACATGCCCTGCCTCTGTCCTGATGTACTTGTACTGCCTGGTTGGCTGTGTGCACCTGCTATCGCTTATTTCTTGATCTTTCTTCTCTGTATGTGTGTGTATACCCTCTGGATATACTGTAGGAGTTAGTATGCTACAGCCTTGCAAGTTGGGACAGTGCTTAGATTTATTCTGGAATTGAGGAACAAGGGATTTATTTAGTAAAGAGGGTTATCTTCGGAAGACCAACCATGTAAATTTGTTGCCTATTCATAGAAGCAGTTGGACAGTGAGAGCCCAGCTTTGTCGATGCCTGCTTACACACTTCTCTGTTCTCCTGTGGTTCTGGGCTGTCTGGCTCGTGTCATAAAATAAAGTTTGTGCAGGGCTGCTCGCACTAATAAAGGGTTATGGGATCGGCCTGTTAGTGCACTAACAAAGGCACGTGCAGCCCAGCTCTTGTGGCTGATGCTGGCTAAAGCAGAAGGGAACTCGTGGTGCTCAAAAGCAGAGGAGGCAGGCTGGGCGCTGCCTGTGGTGGGAAGGCAGGCAAGGGGTCTGGCTGAGGACCTGAGATGCGGTGCAGGAGGAGGCTGATGCCTGCTCTGGCTTGTGCTGGGGGTGAGGCTGGCCGTGGGGGAGAGGGCAACGGGAGGCCACTTCTTAATCTCATGCAGCTCTTAGGGATGCATCAACTAAACTGGGCTTGTTTGCTTAGTAAACTATTAAAGAAGTTGTCTCCAGGGTATTTATTTCAGGCAGTTCTAGGGAAGTAATCCCTTAATTCCTCAGAGTAAATGCTGATGAGGATTTACTGCAGGCTAGGTGGTGCGGAGGTCACTGCGCAAGTGCCTACAGAGTGTATTTGGGAGCAGTGTGGCTGCTGTGCCCTGGGGCTGGGTGGTGGGAGCTGCAGGGGGTCTCCCTGGCTGACCCACAGCAGGGCTGTCCTCCGCGTGGGCATTGGTGACGGTGGGTGGGTGCCGTGCTTGGGAATGCTTGTGTTTCCGAGCCTGGAGGAAGGGCCTGGTTCTGCTTCAACTTTGGCTGGATCTACTGCTCCAAGTGTTCTGCTGCTTCTTCCTCTTATGCTACTCTGCCTTTTCTCCCTTTCCTTGAATCTTCCTTTTTCTGGATCTTCCCAAACAATGAGAGAAGCCCCAACCCCAGCTGCAACTGTGCCCGGTTGCATATACTTAAACTTCAGTGCTGTTTCCTGTGTGCATCATCTTGCCCACAAAAACATAATGAGTTTTCACAGTTTGGACTAAACGATTTCATCACTCTCTACAAAGAGTGTTCTACTACTTTGGAGGCCAGGGGATGGCTTGTGCTCTTCTACTTGTTCAAAATGGATGTACAGGGCTTCAAGTAGCTAGGTTTACAAGTTAGGAATTACTTCTCCTCGTTTTGGTACTGTGGGAGCAAGTTAAAAGAAACCCAAGAGGGATCCCAGCCCATGGTGGGCAAAGGGACTAGGACTTCAGTGTTCTGTTCAAACTCCCCAAGGGAGCTGGTTTCCTGGGGACACCAGGGCAGAGGTTTTTAGGCTGCACGACAGTGAAACTCTGTGCGAGCAAATCGTATGCCAATATCTCAGATGGTAAGATGAATGGTTACAGAATGGCATATGGTATGGAGAATGATGACCTGTGTTATGAAAAGAAAATGGTAGCATGCAGTAGCAGAAAATGTAGGTGGAGTAAGCAGCTTATTTGCTCTGGAAACTCCTCTGCTCAGGGAAAATTTCTTAGTGGCCAGAGCGTGGCTGTGGTCTGAGCAGGTACTCCTGCTCTCTGCCTGGCATCACTCTGCCTGGCTGTTCTCTGACTCTCTTCTGCAAGATGTCCCTGCTAATGGTTGCAACACCACTTTGCAAAAATCTGATATTAAAAGTTTGTTCTTGAATAATACTAATCAAATAAAAACCTGAAAGTGTTGGAAGAGCAGAGTCATATAGGAACCCAAGGCTTGTAGCAACTTCTCTGCTGCAGAGGGAAAATGATGAACAACTACTGTGACCAATTCCAGGTTATTAAATAAAAACTTAAAGTATCATTTTCTAATAAACTGGATCTTTTCTGCTTCTTCCACTTCTCAGGATCTTGACTCAGACCTGGAGCTCATTAGCATGGGTAACTTGTTATATTAGAAGTTCCAGCATCTTGTTATGTTTTCTTTCCATATTCAAACAAAATATTGTATTAGAATGTTTCCTGAAATTAAGTATTTTAGAAGCTATTTGAAACTTCAAATTGACTAATAGACCACTGTAATTTAAAAATGTACAGTGCTTTATATATTGCTATTATATATAGGTTTTGCATTATTTCTGGTTAGGTACTGAGTAATTGTAGTCCCTGACAGGCCCCATAGTCAAAAGGGGCTGTTTTAATTTAATACTGGAAGCTCAAAGGTATTGAAAGCAGCTGCTCTTCTTTTTAGAAATAGAGTTTAATACTTTGATCTGGAAAATAACGATGTGTCTCATTACAGGGGAAAAAGGAAATATTTTGATCTAGAAAATAAGGTAAGAAGTTTCAAGGAGTACCGAGTAGCAGCAGCCACCTCTAAAGCTTTTAAAAATAGAATATTTCAGGTGTGCCTTAATCTGACATGTCATTATGATTATAAAGCTTGTGACATGACTTGGTACAATGATGTGTTGTATTAAATATTATCACTGACCTATGTCATAAAATAACATATGAATAATAAATGTAAAATCAGGTTTTATTTTCAAGTATTTTTCAACATGAAATAGAACCTAAAAATATCATCCTGCTTCTGGAAATTGTTCTGAAAGAACAGTGCAAATTCGTGCAGTTTGAGTGACACAAGACACTGAATATGTGCATGTTCCTGCAGCCTGCAAATATCAATGTGGCGTTGGAAGTAAGTCATGGCTGTTTACACTTCATAACCTCAGCAAAGGGTGAACCTTAGCCTCGTGGGGGTCGATGGCACATTTCCCATTGACTCCAGTAAGGCCAGGATTTTGGCAGTAGCTCCAGGAGTGGCTTTGTGTGAGCAGTCCCGTTGCCCTTGTGGAAGTGGGGACATGGGACCCCTTGTTCCGGAGGGGACTGTGGGTTGTGCTGTGGGCTGTCACAGGACAAGCCTGGAAGCTGCTGGGGGGTGGAGAAGGAACATGCTGCAGAGCAAGCGAGCCATGCTGTGACTTCCCTCTCTTCTTAGAGCAGCTAATAAACAGTCTTCATATGTAACATTGATAGGCATGGGAACTTCAACTTGGTATGTCTAAAACTGCAATACTTGATTATGTTTTGTAACAGAAATACATCATCTTTATGAGTATTTGAGGCCTAAACGCAGACCTTTGAAAGGGAGAACAAGGTAATGTTCAGGCCAGCATGTAGCAGCCTCATTTTCCATTTACCCTATTCAGATCAAAGCGTTGGGTTACTAGACCCTAATCAAGGCTTGATTATTGGGAAGTCTTTATTTGAGCTCTATGAGGTATTAAACTACTGTCTGTTAAATTGATTTTCCTTTTCCTCGTGGTAAAACACTAGCAGATTATCCTTATATCTTGGCGGGGAAAGAAGGCAAAACACCAAGGGCAGTGAAATTACAACTTAAATTATCATAGAATGGTTTGGGTTGGAAGGGACCTTTAAAGGTCATCTAGTCCAGCCCCCCTGCCATGAGCAGGGACATCTTCACGAGATCAGGTTTCTCAGAGCCCCGTCCAGTCTGAGCTTGGATGTTGCCAGGGATGGGGCATCTACCGCCTCTTCAGGCAACCTGTTCCAGTGTTTTACCACCTGCACTGTAAAAAAAATTCTTCCTTATCTAGTCTAAATCTACCCTCTTTTAGTTTAAAACCATTACCCCTTGTCCTATCACAACAGGTCCTGCTGTATGTATGTTAGCATGACAGCCGCCTTTGTCTTATGTACTTGTTGATGGTTCAGTTTAGTATTGGAGAGTCTTCAAGAGTTAGTGGATTCTACAATTCTCCTGTGTAGTTACCTCCATTTTTTTCCAAGAAAAAATAGGGAAAAGCAAGCATACTTGCGTCCTCCTCTGGTGCCTTTGCCTACTGTATACTCTGCCTTGTTTTAGGGAAAAAACACAGCTCATCTTTTCTCTATTTATTGCTGTGAGACATGTTTTTCAATGCATCTTATGGGAGCAAACTGGATGGCGAGCTAGAGAACATCACTACATGCAGAGTTTTTTTGCTGATGGCCTTAACTGGTGGCATTTATTACAAGGCCTTTTGTAAGGTTTGTTGTTATGACTTTTCCTCCACTGCTGCTAGTTGTTTGCCTAACAAGCAGGAAGAAATGAATGCAATTATCACTTAAGTAGAGAAACACTGCTTCAGGTGAGAAGTTATGATAGTTGCAGAATTTATAACCCTTAGGATATTTATCATTTAAGGTGGATAATATTAGTAGTGTCAGTAAGTGGTGCTACAGCTGCTATTTATTGTCACTAGTTTTGTGTGATGTACACATCTCAGCTTTGGTCTGCGTTTACCTTGCTAGCCTCTGCTCTATGTTTATGCCTAAATCAGTCCTGCTGAGAAATCAAAACAGCTGTAGTGTTAATATTGGTTATTTTCTCCAGGGTCTCTATCTCCTTCTGCATTAAGTATTTGCAGGGCCAGTGGCACTTAGAAATACAGTTCTGGGAGGAGATGCTTGCCTATGGCCACAGCTGCTACTCCAGAGTCTTTCTATGCCACCTTTCCCAAGGCTCAGCCATGCCCCACTATGCAGGTCTACTTGTTTATTCAGGACAGGATAAAGGCCAGGTATAATAATCTATTTTGATGAACAAATAGTTCATGCATGCAGTGGCATCTGAGTGTTCAGGAGCCTCGACTTGTTGCATCTCCCATACTTACAAGTTTACTAATTTCCATCATATATGATGATCTATATAACCAGGTAAGGCTTGTATGATAAAAACTGGACAAATTAGTATACCAGGAGTTTATGGTGTATTTTTTAAATGCTATATTTCGGCCTTTTTACATTTTCCTCTATAAAATGCTACAGGTGTCTTGGATACCTTCATTAGCCATTTAATAGACTACAGGCATTTTACTCATTAGTCTGTTATCTGGCTGCTTATCAGCCTTGCTCTCAAGTTCTGAACATGTTGCCCTGTTATAGTAATTGGGCTTTGTTCTTATCAGGTTTGTGTAGCATTGTTAGAGTAGTTATTTTTCTGAGCAAAAATAACAGAGGAGAATGAATAACACTTTCCTATGTTACAGAGGAATTGAGGATTACTGTGCATAAAATGCATTCGTACTTTTAACTGACAAAGCTATAACAGTGCACCACATTGACAAACTTGATGGGTTAGACCTGCTAAAATAGTAGGGAAAAACACAGGCCCACTGTAGAGATAAAAGAGGCTTAAAATGGGAAGGTGTTCAGTGTGGATACCCCTGCCTTTATGTCAAACTATAGAATTTCCTGCCTCGCTGGGGAGGTGTGTGGACAACCTGCTACTGTCTAACTATCGGGAGAAAAAGGAAATAGTAGATCAATTTGTGAGCCTGTGGTGAAGAGTGAC
Source organism: Haliaeetus leucocephalus (assembly GCF_000737465.1). NCBI lineage: Eukaryota > Metazoa > Chordata > Aves > Accipitriformes > Accipitridae > Haliaeetus > Haliaeetus leucocephalus. The sequence continues at coordinate 8,358,340 of NW_010972437.1, forward strand.
ACAGTCAAGTGCAAGGTAAAAGTAGCTATTGAAATAGGTCAGTGCTGTCAGAATTTGTTGGAGGACTCGGGGGTGGAAAAGTCAGGCCGAATAAAAAGTGAAAGCCCTGTACTGGTTCTTCCATATCCTAAATGCCTTTAAGTCTGAATTGGATTTTCAGTTTCAGTCCCCGCAGCAGTTCCTGGTGCTGTGTGGCAGAATGACAAATCTGTAGCCTGGCTGCCTGGTACGTGGTATTGCAGAAAGGTCAGAGCAGAGGGAAGGAGGAGGGACAGTTGAGCATCTGTGTTACTCACAAGGTTGCCTATCGGTGGAAGTGGGGAAAAGCTGGGGAAACAAAGCGGGATGTGGAAAGATGGAAGCTGAAAAAGGAAACCACAAAAAATTGCAGTAGAAAGGCTGTTTCTTTCCTCTGTCTAGACATATTATTACTAGTGTTTAACTGCATGCCACTGTGAGTAGGATATCACCTTAAAGAAGCAGTGTAAAATTATTGTAGGTGTTCTTGCTAACCAAATATGACACAAACAACAATTAAAAAAACCCCAGACTGGTATAGGCCCCAAGGTTGCATGCAAGGTCCCAGGCATCTTGTTTATCTTGCTGGATGTTATCTTGCTGGATGTTCTGCTTGTGGGGAGAAATAAGAGCTTCCCACTGGAAGCTGAAAAGGTGGTCATGGGGAGCTACCATCCCAAAATCTGATACACCAGGAAATTGCTTACCCTGCTTCTTAAAAATGCAGTCAAAAGCAATTGCATGCGACAATATAAATACTCCAAAGCTTTTGTGTAGCTTCAATGGTTTCAGTAATTAGTCCATATTCATTTAGACACGTGAGATGTGGTAAATCCACAATAAATGCCCAATCAACTGTATTGAAGATCTCACTTCTTATAGTGTGGTTGAATAAACAGAATGGTGTTAACACAGAATATCTGCAAAGAACTGTGCTAAACTCTGGCTGGCATATGGGCTTAGGCACAATGACCCTCCATGCTGATGCTTATGGGTACAGCAACAAAAGCATTAATGTACATCTGTAGTCTGGCTGAGAGTGAGAATTAATCTGTGCAGAGCCAAGAGCTGTGCAGAGACCTTTGTATCCTCTGCATGTGCATGAAAACATGTGTGGTCTGACTCTGACTCTAGGCTGTGTCCTTTCTGCAGCTTCCCATTTGTACGCTTTTCTCCTTTTGGGGGGAAAAAGTATATTGATCACTGTTGCTCTGAGACTAACAGTGCATGACACTTGATATGCAGAAAGGAAGGTAGTCAAGTCCTATGTTCCATTTAGATGGAATAAATGCAATTTAGTGCTCAGCTGACTGAAATACAGTTGATGATGAATCTGATTCAGCATTATCCGAAGCAGGAATTAGCCATACTTATTTAAGGAGTTTTACCTCATTCAAGAAGGGGCTTGGCTAAGCCAAAACTGAAGGGTTTTCCCCCTTTAAATACTGGTTTTGATTCAGTTGTTACAGGATTTAATATTTTTCTTTAATTTTTATTTTTGAAAGGCTAATCAATTGTAACCCTCCATTGAAAGGGTTACTTTGTGCTATTGCTCTGTATGACTGTTTCTTTTTTACAAGAACTGACTTGTTTGCCTCTGAATATTATATGAACTTTCTGTCTATATAGTAGATTTAAATCTTATCCTTTCTGGCAGAAAAATTTACTTTTGAAAATGTTGAAATAAGACCTTACAAACACTACTTACTGCAAAATTTTGAAATGGCTGTACTAAGTGTGTTTAATTTTTGGCAGTTGAACTAACTTTCAAGTTCAAATGTTCAGGAAAAACTAAAAAACCAGAAAATCTAATATTACCTTATTCTGAAGCTGGATGTTTTGAAAAGTTACTAGATAAAACAATTGGCTGCAGGAACAGAAAAGAAAGGCACTGTTTGTTTACTCACAGTTTGGAGGGCTTCCTTTATATAAAATTAAACTGAAAATCTTCACAAAATGTCTTAAGAAAATGCTTCAAGAACTATTTAAAAGCAATGCAAAGAATTTCTCCTTTCTATATGCTTTGCAAATATATTGTTACCACCCTCTGAATTACAATGCAAAACATTCTTGTTCAGTCTCCACATCTTTGAGTGGAGATGTATTAAAGCTCTTGCTCTGAGGCAGGCACCCCAGTTCCTCAATCTGGCTTTATGTTGGATCCCTGTAGCAGCTGGCAGGAGGCTTTCAGTGCATTCTGCAATACACATGTGAACTGAATTGTACATAATTCATGGAGTGCATTATTCTCCACCTAGTTTAAGTAAAATCTAAGTACTCTTCAGTGTGGGTTGAATTCAGTTCTCCAATACTTTGTTTGTAGGTTTTACAGATGACTCTTTAGTTTCTGGTTGCTAGTGTCATATTTGTGGACCATAAAAGGCTTTTCAACTCTTATAACTATGTATGTACCAAACGAGGTAGAAATTCAGAGCTCTCCTTTGAAAAGGTAATATAAAATGTTGCTTTCAGTCTTGCAGTACATAGGTATTGTTTCTGCACTATTCAATCTAAAAATGCGGATTTTTTTGGAGACCAAAACACTACTTTGATCACTATGTTCAGTGCAAGACTGACCATTTCCAAATAGGACTGGGAGTTGTTAAGCAGCTCTGGGGACAAAAAAGGAAACCATGGGATGGACCTCTTGAGCACAAAGCTCAGTCTGAAATTACTTGAAAATAAGAAAGCTGTACCATCTACTTCTGTGAAGCTTTTGGGGTTATGCCTCATCGGCTATGTGTGCAAAACATGACAGCTTTATTTCTCTCTTTCCTTCTCCCTTTTTAAAGCAATACTCTGCGATATTATAGGTGTTTGCACGTTATACTTACCAAAACTGTCATAATGCTAATTGGTTTCAAATTGTGCTCATTCACTATAGTACATGTTATTGCTGTTAGATTATTCTCTGAGGCTGCGTTTATCTCTGCGCAAGCTTCACCAAGTAGCTGTTTTATGGATTCAGATTACATGACTATGGGATCAACTCTGTCCCTTAGGCTGCCTTATACCTTTTTGCTAAATGTTACAGGTTACTTGAATCTCCCAGGCAAGAAAACCCTTTGCATGGACAACAGAGCCATTAGAAGCAGCAAAGTGTGTAAAGTTAGTTATTAAATACGCAGTCTTGATAATTTGGCTACTGTTTTGTATTACATTTCCTTGTAATCTGCGGAGTTCCTTGGACAAGCACTTAGCCATGTTGAATTGTTACTAACTGGAAGCTTGAAGTGTGAAGTAAGAAATGGGGCACAGTATTTATGCTTTGCTTTCTAAGTATGTATTTCCACACCTGGTTTTCACAACTCCAGATTGAGGGGGTTTTAAATACAGTTTAAAAGCATCTGTCTTCTAAAAAACACTAAAGCTCATGCTGAAGAGGTTCTTGGAAATCCTGTCAAGACTGAAGAATTGAGGTCTGAATGGAGAAGAACATAGATTAAACCCAGTATGTGCTAAATCTCCTCAGTTGGCATCATGGCAGTTATTCTCTGGCCAGAGTCTGCCCAGTACTACTTGGGAACAAAAAAAAGTCTCAACATCAGCAAAAATTATCGAATGACACTTATCCTAAAACTGTAATAGGCTATTTGTACCACTTGTGTTTACTTCTATTTTCACTGGAAATGGAATATTGCCATTTCTGTGGAACTCATGTAAGGTGCAGTTCAATTCCTGCATGCTGGCTTTGCGTTCGACAGGTACGGACCATTCTGTATGTGGCTACTCATTCTATAGAGGACCTTTAATGCCCTTATTAGATCATGTCTTTCTCATTCAGGAAATACAGGAATAGAGCCAGTTCTGACCTGGGCTATACCCCCATCTGAAACCGATGGGACAGTTCGGTTTAAATGAGGACAGAATTTGGCCTGAGTTCTGTGTGCTTTGGAGCACAGGAAACCAAGTGATCTCATCAGATATAAAACCTGTAAAATACACTTAGAGTTCATGAATGCTACCTTTGAAAAAAGTATTTACCTTAATCTTAGGACTTTATAGACAGAGTCTGAGTAAATTAATTAGCGGGCCTTTGTAGGGACCATTGCTTAATGTTTATTTTCAGGTACACCCTGAGAGAACTCTTGGACACTGAGGCCTGTTTTATGATTGATTAGTCGATTGGCCCAAAAAACGCTGTAAGAGTGCAGATCAGAAATAATTTTATTTGGTCTCTTCCCAGAGAGAGACCAGCCCAGGTGTGGAAAAGTGGAAAGTCTGAGTGGTAAAAGCACAACTATGCCAACGAGCTCTTGCTGCCACTCTCTCTTCCTCTTAACTACTATAAATCATCACTTTCCCTACTCCTACACTATCCCAGGATATTGTCATGCAAAACTATTTCTCTAGAGTGAGAGAGCTTTTTACCTTGAGCAAGCTAGGAATCATCCACCCTTATCCACCTGCTCAAATGTTATATTTCCCGACAAAATCCATATTTTTTCCAGAAAGACTTTTCCACTTGGTAAAGTGTTAAAAAAAAAAAAAAAATCCCAAAAGTTCTTCAGCTGCTTTCTTGTAATGAGCATTAGTCTTCCCCCCGCCTTCTACATAGATAAATGGGAAATCCTAGGATCCTCTAGGTCAAGCTGTTTCCATCCTGGGGCAGCAAGAAAAGCTGAATTCTGAGGTGATAGAGCTATACACTTCTTTGTTGTGGTTTGCTTATCAGACTCTTAACAAATTAAAATTCCTCTGGGTTTAGATGTCTTGGTTTGGAGTTTTTCCCTTTCTGAATAACTTTGTTTTGTGTTTTTTTTTTTTTAAAAGCGTTCTGCCTTTGGCTGGTTTAAGTGATGGGCTCATGGAAGCAATATAGCACTGATAACAAAATGAAGTGTCTAAATGAATCTCTGTCAACTACAGCTATTACAGAGTTGGGATAAGCCAGCAAGTAAAGCCGTTTCAGCGCAGCTCTCAGCTGGAGCTGATGGCTGTGAAGAAGATGGAAAGCCATGCCCCCTTCATATCTTGGGCCAGCTAAAGAGCCCTGGCAGCATGCCAGTCCCCATTCCCCCTGCTTTTGCCTGCCAGAGGCAGGAGAGCAACAGTAAAAGCTGCCAGATGTGGAGACATCCTGCTGTGTGGCTGTGTCCAGGACTGGTGATCAGGCAGCCTCTCTGGACCCTTCTCAAACCACCAACTGCACAGAAACTTGCCAAGCCATGACAGGCATGGTTTAAATAGTCCCATAGCCTCAACCCTAGGTTTCTTGGCTGCTGGGTGGAAGGTGGTTTCACATGGTAGTTTTAGCACACTTGTTTGTTTGGTTTTTTTGGTTTGGGGTATTTTTTTTTTTCTTTTGGTTTCTTGTTTTTTTAAAAAGCTTTCTATACCCCACACCTGAAGATTAATGTAGTCTGTAGCTCAGGTTAGGAAAAGCATCACAAATGATAGCTGTCCTGAGTAAAGAAACAATTAGGCTTGATTACTACCACTGTTGCTTTTTTCCAACATCTGGAAGCTGCTGCTACACCCAAAACTGTAGGAGCAAGTTGGAGAAATCCAAGCATCTTCCTAAGATGCTATGCCTCTCACTTTCCAGCTTGTTCCTTGACTGCTGGGCAGCACAAGAAAAGGAAAAATACCTAATGGGATTGCCCGTGCCCTGGAGAAGCAAAGTATATGAGGTGAGCACCCTGAGCACTCTTCTGGCTGTTCCAAGTTTGAGGTTTCTCCTCCAGAAAGTGTTTTCTCTTCCAGTCATTATATAATTCAGTCCAGGACACTAATCCTGGCTTCAGTGATAAGTGATATATCTTGCCTGGAGCACTCAAATTCCTAAGTTGCTGATGTATTTCTCATGCTGCAGGCTACCTTCCAGACCTTGAGGTATATGACAGTTTTACCATTGACTTGTAGAGGAATGGGAATTTTCACTTTCTTGATATCTGCACTGCTGTCTTAAAAACAAAGCTGTGCCCATAAAGTGAAGATTAGGTGTGATTTTTGTTGCCTGGCATTTTATGACCTCAGTGGTAACAAGAAATACTTGCTGATATAATAATAATGGCAATAAGCTTTAAAACATCATAAAAGTATAAAAGATGCAGCACCTGGCAAGACCTGCCTAGCTCTAGCATGTCCAGGATATGAAGATGAAGACAGAGCCATTACTTCTGTGAAGGTAGAGTGTTCCTGGGAAGCCCAGTCATCTCCAGGTATAAAAGCCTCCTTTCTCTCACTTTTTTTCCTGCAAGGCTGGCATTGTTTCCTTGAGTGCATTATGTCTCTGCCTCTGTTTGCCTGTGCTCAGTGTGAGTGCTCATTTGAATGATGCATTGCATGTACCCAGTTTGGAGAATATTGTTGCTCATTATTACAGTAGAGTTCTTTTCCACAGTTTTGTAAGTGCACTTCAGTAATTGCTGCTTCATATCTTGGGTCAAAGTGTTCTCCTAGTCAAAGGAATGGGTATTAAATTACATTCCCTACTTAGCTGTCCAAGGTTTCTGCTTCTGGCAAGCAGCTGGTCTATGCAGCCACTCTGGAGTTGCAGCCTTCAGCCTCCCAGAAAATAGCATTGAGTGTAATCTCAGTGTGAGTCTGCACAAGGCAGAGTAATCCAAGTGCCAAGCAGTATTGATATGATTATCAAAAAGAGCAAGGAAACATGCCCAGCAGCAAAGAAACCTAGCTTAAAGATGGGCAGTGGTTTCTCAAAACTTCCCCAGAAGTGCTCTGTAACTGAATGGAGTGTTGCAAAATACAGGAGCACAGCTGAAGCTCATTGCCTGTTTTTTTATAAGCAAGCAAGGTGACAATACTGTTACAGTTGTCCTGTGTTATGCCTGGGTCTTCAGGCCTGCCAGCAGCCTGTGAGAGAGCAGTTCTGCATGCTGGCCCGGGGCAGTTTCCATTGCACGCAGTGCTTAATTTTTCTGATACGGAAATGCATCTGGTAAGAAGTGGAGTGGGACAGCTGGCCCACTGGCTGCAGAAGGCCAAGGAGGATCACTGCCGATGGGACACGAGTTAGCTGGCAGCCTGCTGATGAAAAGCTGGTTTTCCATTGCCAATCTGTATTTCATTACCAATCCTCTGTATAGTCCAGTCCCTGAGATGGAAACTAATGCTTAAGCAATAAAAAGAAAGGGGGGGGGGGAGAATCTCATTTTATATGACACATTATAGATCTTATGTCATAATAATTCAGGATAGACATTTTTTCTTATGGTTGTTATTTTTATATTGATTATAATCTCATTTTTACCAATTTAACAAGCTCAATGGCTGAAGCTGTAAGAGCAAATAAACCTGCCTATAAAACACCAGATTGGTCTTTGTGATGCATACATCCCAGCTCTGCATAGACAGGCAATAGGCTTAGATATCAGCAAATCTGTTTTAACGTAGATTGTTTGCTAATTTGTGTTTATATTTCTAGAAGCAAGAATAAAGTCCAGTAGTATTACCCTTGATTTGAACACTTAACAGTTAGGGCCCTGTCTGTGCCTCTTGCTCCCCATTTTAGGTCAGGTATTTCAGCTTTTGTAGTATAAGCAAGAGGTCTACATCATGCAAAAATCTACTTGCTTGACAGTGTTTTCTGTCTTGAGTTCTCTTTTAAGCTAAGCAATTGGAGAGTGATGCCACTAACATGAGCTTATTTATAGGTTGCTCAAAGGAACAAGGTATGCTTACCCTGTTCTGAAAACACTTTTAAAATTTCAGGCACTTCATACTTTTCCTCACTCTTTTGCACATCCCTTTGCCCTTGTCTTTGCTACCTATTAATTGATGTGCCATTGAAATTGATACTGATTTTTTTTTTTTTTCTTGTCTCCACTGAGTTCACCCCAAGGCCAGTTTTTTTTTTCCTTCCGAGAAAGAGTAGGTCCTTGTATGAGATGCCAAGAATATACTTTCTATGCATTAGTTAGAGAAATCCATATGATTAAAACCACTTAAAGTCAACTTTTTATTGGTTAGCTTTGTTTCAGATGCTCATTCTGTTTCACTGAATATGGAGGGCTCATACCAGAGATCTGTATGAGGTCAAATTAATTAATTGTATGGCTAACTTGCTGGGTTTTTTTGGTTTGTTTTTTTTTTTTCCCCCTCCCCAAAAGCCCCTAAAACCTGCAACTCAGCAGCAGTGTAGTTTATACGTGTGTGAATGGTTAATTTAACTGCAGAATCCCATCTTCCCCCAGTGGTGCACTATAAATCTGCTCCTGCCCTGCCATGTCTATCCCCTTACTGCCTTCCTACTGTTTATAGATTCTTGAGTACACTGTAGTGGTAGTTTAGCTCCTTTGCAGAGAGGATATTTGGTTTGGAGTATGTAGCTCTGACCTATTGTCGTGGTTTAACCCCAGCCAGCAACTAAGCACCACGCAGCCGCTCACTCACTTCCCCCCCATCCAGTGGGATGGGGGAGAAAATCAGGAAAAGAAGTAAAACTCCTGGGTTGAGATAAGAACGATTTAATAGAACAGAAAAGAAGAAACTAATAATGATAACACTAATAAAATGACAACAGTAGTAATAAAAGGATTGGAATGTACAAATGATGCGCAGGGCAATTGCTCACCACC
>NW_010972437.1:8366910-8367633 GCF_000737465.1 Haliaeetus leucocephalus
CTGAGATAAGAACAGTTTAATAGAACAGAAAAGAAGACACTAGTAATGATAATGATAACACTAATAAAATGACAACAGTAGTAATAAAAGGATTGGAATGTACAAATGATGTGCAGGGCAATTCCTCACCACCCGCCGACCGGACACCCAGCCAGTCCCTGAGCGGCGATTCCCTGCCCCCCCCTTCCCAGTTCCTCAGTTCCTAAACTAGATGGGACGTCACATGGTATGGAATACACTGTTGGCCAGTTTGGGTCAGGTGCCCTGGCTGGGCATGAGAAGCTGAAAAATCCTTGACTCTAGTCTAAACACTACTGAGCAACAACTGAAAACATCAGTGTTATCAACATTCTTCACATACTGAACCCAAAACATAGCACTGTACCAGCTACTAGGAAGACAGCTAACTACATCCCAGCTGAAACCAGGACACCCATCAGTTGGCACCTGGCACTGATCTTTCAATCTTGGTCAGATGGCATCTTCTGAATCCTACAACTGCTTCCATTTAAGCTAGTGGGGCAGCTCCTATTAGCTATGCAAAGGCCATACTTTGGAAGAGGATATTACATGATTTAACTTATTGGTGGGCAAAAGAAACCTGTTTAGAGAGAATTGGGCAATAAAGAGGAAATGCTAGTTTTTAGTGGGTTTTTTTAGTTTAATTTCAGAACTCTTTGGACTTTACCTATGGCATTGTTCCTAGAAATGATCATAAAACTT
>NW_010972437.1:8367643-8496022 GCF_000737465.1 Haliaeetus leucocephalus
TTTTTGCTTCTTTGTCCTATCTTAATTTTCCACCTAAACAGCTGACAAGGGCGTTCTTAGCTAAAGCTTGCTTTTTTTTTTCTCTTCCTTTCAGAGTAATGAAAAGCACTTTTTGCCCTTTGAGCCAAGAGCTTCTTTCTTAGTCTATTTTCTTGTACAAACATTGCTTCCCTCCAAGGCCCCCGGCAGTCACTCAACCTCTGTGTTACAATTCTTTCTGCGGTGTAAAGTGAGGATAATAGCATCACTAATCGCACCTTCACAGCAGTGTGGTAAGAATTAGCTAGTTACAGTTTGTGAGCTGCTTTTATGAAAGCATGCATTATTGGTTCTAGCCTTATTTTTGTTGAAGTCAATGGCCAAAATTATGTAAACAGTATAGTATTCTTCAGCATTTTCCCCCACCCCCAGCCCTGCCAAGTTAAAAACCAAAATCTGTGAAGGCATGAAACTACCAAGAAAATAGAATGCAAAAAGAAAAATAGGAGAATTCCCTAAATTGTCATCAGGACTGTATGAATTCTGGCTAATACCATGTTGCATCTATGGAATTTGCTACTTTATTAGAGCTTAATGAAAACGTGGCTTGCTTGTCTTCTGAGCTATATAGTTTTTCTGGGCAATCTAAGAGACTTTAGAAAACAATGTAGAGTGTGAAGTTAAGTCAAATAATCCATACTGAACTCTTCCATGCAGCTTTCTGTAATGGTATAATTATTTGAAATATTTCCCCTGGCAAATAGAGCATACTAAGAATTAGCCTTGTGGCAAACCAAACAGCCACTGTATATATTCAGGTGATGTTTTTGATAACTGATCTGTAGTTCTTCAGCAGTAGCCTTTATATCATCTGCAAATAATTGAGCTAGATCGTTTCTCACAAAGCTGAAGATAGTGAAAAGAGGAAAGGCTGTATCTTTCATTGTCTTGAATCCCATTTCAGTTGTCTACAAAAAATAAAAATGGCCTTCCTGTAGTCTCATAATATGCTTTTGTATACGTTGCCTTGCAAAGATAAGGTTAGGTGTGCGGTGGTGTTACATCTGAGCTAAAAGCAACTGCGTTGTTGTTGGAGCTGCAGTTAGGACTGCTGGGAGCGGCAGCAGGGTGCTGCTGGGCACAGTGCTGCTCCCGGCCTCCATCCTCAATTAGAGAGAGGAATTTGAGAGTTGGGAGCTTGGCTCGCGCTGTCAGTTCATGCACAGGACTGTGTGCACAGATGCCTGCGACAGGCTTTTTATGAGTAGGACACATGCCTCTTAATTTGTTCTGTTTCTTGTTAAGTCACGAGACTGTTGGAACACAGCTAGCAGAGAAAATACTTGGTAATATTGTGCCTTTTCCCACCAGCACAGAAAATGCGTGTTCTCAGTCATTACTTGCTGAGCAAGTAAGTAAACTTTATTCTAACCTCTGGTGAAGGATGGTATTGAAGGACTCTGCAATGCCAAGGAAAGTTTCCCACACAGCCTAAAATAAAAATCAAGTGTGTTAGCTACAGAAAGAGGCACCAACTCATTAATGGAAGTGCCTTAACCTGTTATGTGATCCAGCACATGCATAAGATCATCTTGAATATTTGCAGCAGCTTTATCTGCCAAGACTTTACCTTGTAGTATAACAAAAGCTTCAGTCAGTTTTCAGGAGTATTTCACTTTATGAACAGATGCCACAGGATTATGATGTCTAGTCTGACAGGTTCTTTTTTTTTTTTTCCTTAAATAAAATGACTGCTCAGAGTTGTGTTCACTTTTGCATCAAATACCCTGTATGCTTCAGAGTAAGAGCATATAATTACCGATCCTTGATACCTTTGCAAAACAGGACTGTATCCATTGGACTATTCTATGTGCAATTTTTTCAAGCAAGTTAGTCAAGTGCTTACTATGCTTGAAAAAAGAAAGCTCTTTAAAGTGTAGTGGGTGGCTTCAATCTGAATTTAACTTTGGGGGAAACATAAGCAGTCAGTCTTTAAAATCTCTTTGGTACTGGCCCATGCCCCAGAGTTCAGCACTGCTTTTATCTACTTTAGAGACAATCCAGTTGGGACTGGATCCTGGCTGTTGTTAGCTAACGCAGCTTTATCAAACGAAGTATGCTGACATACACTTGCAGAGGCACTAACCCTCAATATTTTTAGGTCTTAAAGAAGCCTATTTGCAGACGTCTTAATGCATTGATAATAAAAGAAATACTTTTTAAAAAAAGTTTAAACAGGAACATCAACATCTTGGATCTGCCAGATGAAATTTTAGGTCCTTCAAATATTGACATGTGCAAATGAGGTGTATTTGGAGAGTGAAGCAAAGGGAAACTATATATATATATATAACAGTGGGGAGAAAAAAATGCATCATCGTGGAAATTAAGATAGTTCTCTGGCTGGTGGCGGAAGGGGAAGGAAGTGCCACTGACATGTTAGTAAACTGAATACTATTAGGGGTACAAACCTTATGCAGAGCTGAGATAAGAAACAATTTGTTAGAATATTATTGCAGGGCAAACTGAACTGTTGTGAAGCATTCAACCTTTCTAATGCTGTAAGAACAGATTAATTTTCTCAATTAAAATGCCTTACTAGTGTTTAATATGCTCTAAAATACTTTTGGAGTATAGGTCAAAAATAGGGAATATGATGGCTGAACTGCTTCATTAGAGCTGACCTGCTGAAACCTTTGCAATCAGTCTAGTCTTATCCAGTGTTTTCTCACTATGAATCTATTCAGTGTGCATTACTGCTTCAAGTTAATTCAGACTACATTGCAGTAAGTAGACTGAACAATATTACCTGATCAATGTTGGGTATAATATAAGAGGAAGCTCAAAGCTGCAGCTGTTCTGATTTGTCTCTGGTACACCAACCCATTTTTACTTAGTCTACTGACTTCAGACAAAGTTCCTAAACTTTATTTGGGCATGAAAAGAAAGGAACGGCACTGAGCTAATTCTTGTTAATAATGTGACAGAAACCACCAGCATTGTCTAATGGTTATCCAACCTGGTTAATATATTTAAATCCTGTGAATAGGTGAGTTTTTCTCAGGTGTCAACCTAAGGCATAGTGACCATCTCGCTTCCTCCAGACAGTGAAGTCAAGTGCAGTGGGACTGATTTATAATATGTTAATTTGAGCTATGAAAGTGGATGATCTTGTGTTGTAGTAAGTGGAAGGCAGACTTTGTTGTAAGCAGCCCTCTTCAGTAGGAAGAGCTTGATGTTTCTTCCTGGAGATGTGCTCTAATGATTCTTTCAACACCTCTGTGGGGATGAGGTGATTTCAGATTGGGTCACAACTTGCAGAAGATGGTCAGCTCTTTTTTGCATCTTTCTGAGCATATTTTTAGAAAGGAACAGGTGAAATAATAGATGAAAAGCAGCTAGCTAATGCTGGGTGAAGAAAGACTAAGGTGATTCTGATGCAGTAAAGAAAAATTTTGGAGGTCTTTGGTTGCTGACATGCCACCAGTGTTGGTCCACTCTGCACACTCAGAATGGTCCTTGATCCCTGGTTTACAGCCTTGCATAAAACAAGGTGGGTTTTTTGTCAATTGGCTAGAACAATTACAATAGTCTCTGCTTTACACAAATATAGCTGGACAGGCAAATTATGAGATTGTTTAATAACAATTTGCTGGTAAGTGAAAACTGTTGCCGTGTTTTATAGTAGCAAAATGTGGTTCTGGAGGAGGCTGGAGAAGATCCAGGGGTGCTCTCATAGCCTGGCCTCTTGTCTCTAGGGGTTTCTGGAGTCCCTTGGTGCTTGGTGGCCATTTCAGGCTTGGGAGCTCCAAAACTCTTCTGATGGAGAGCCCAAGAGGCTTACTCTTCATGAATGTGGTTCTTGACATTTAAATACTGTTTTTAATCTGAGGGGTGGACTATTATAGAGTGCTCAGTGTTCAGGTATACTTGAATTGTGCTCAGACTGGAGCTAGCACAGAAAACAGCAGTTTACTTAAACACCTTCTGAGCAAGCACAGTAGCACCTGCAATCCCCAGGCTGCACTGGTAGCTTAGTGCCTACAAGATGATACTTACTGTGCTACTTCTGCCTTCTGCAAGTCCAAAATGAAATCCTCAGTACATGCTGTGTGTTTTTGTGTTTTGCTCTGCTTTGCCTGTTCCCTAGTAAGAAGCTCATGAGATGCGTGAGAGCTGGTGAGCACTACTGTTATTGTCCCGGGCTCTTCCTCTTCCGTAGCCCTTCCATCCGACTTGGAGATAGGCTGGTGAATAGAGGAAGCTTCAAATCCAGTTGTGTGGATTATGCCTTTATGGAGTTCTAATAGGATTTCCTGTAGCTGAAATATGATAGCAAAACCCTCCTCTTTCAAAAAGAATTTGTTGCTGACTTTGTTCATGGCACTGTATGTAGAGTTTAAGGAGGACAATCTTTTCATTTTTAAAAACCTGTGTTAGCACGTTACCCTCTGCATTGATCATATTGTAAGGATGGGAAGGGAAGATCCTATTGTAATTTTACAGGTCTGGAGCTGGCAAAACTACACCTTGGTCACTTGTTCCATGATTTTTAATTTTTTTTTCTAAATTGAGAAAAAGAAAGATGGAGATACAATAAAGAATGAACTTGGTGATACACTGTTTCTCTGGGTCTGCTTTTCCAAGCAGAACTGCATTTTGCACTTCTATGTATGAGGCTATAAAGGCTGGTAAACATTTTTGCTAATTTTGACATACAGTAAATATGGTTGCACACTCCCCAGGCCAGAAATAATATATTTTGCTCCTTAATCACTGTTTTTCTTTCTAGGGAGTAATGTTATTTAAATAAGTGGCACTTGAAAGCTGTATGTGAGACAATCTGTGGTCCATGAGGTAATTTCTGTATCGCTAACAAATATAGGTCTTTTAACTTAATATACACCCTGTATTTGAGGAAGCAATGCAATGAGAAAAGGCCTTTTGATTTTTCTGACATGCAGAACAAATCTCTTATGGAAAAAACCCTAGCTCAACGTAGTGCTGTTTCGGTGAGCAGCGTATATTGTTTGCTGCTGCTTTTTGCTCTGGACCTGGTGTTGTATCAGTATGTTTAACAGAGCCCTCCTGCTGCTGTTATAACGCTTACTGCAAGCAACGTTGCATTCTGTTTGTTTTTAAAGTTAATTCACAACAGCGTCTGTGTGTGTGTGTCTCAGCAGGGGAAGCCTAGCGCTTGCAGATGGGCAGGACCTGATAAAGCAGTAAGAGGCAAGGAGGGCTCCTTGAGGCAGGGCCCCCTGCTCCTGAGCCTGCCCCTGCCCCCCGTTAAGCCCAGGGATGTCCTGGCTACCCACCACCATGGTGGAGTGGTTCTTGCCAGTCCCTGTGCTCACTAAGCTGGGACTGAGGTAAGAAATAAACCAGGACTTGATGCCAAGCCCCCAAAAGAAGAGCAGGTGTGCCATGCATGTGACAGTCTTTAACTTTTTCATGTTGCTCTGGGCCATGCAAATGTTGATATAAATTAAAAAAAAAAAAAAGCTTTTATTATTTCTCACTAAAACTTCTTATTTTTGTTTCTCATCCTTTCAGCATAATTCTTAGTGAAATAGCTTTGTATAGGATATTGTTGCCTCTGTTCCAAGGAAATACTGGCAGATTGTTCTAGTCTGAAAATATGTAAGCTATGCTGAATGAAAAATTATACACTTCAAATACCAGGGCTGCTGTGAGCTCATCGTTTCCAGATCCCCATTGCTGGAGATGTAGGGAAAGAACAGATGAACCAGATTAATGTCACTGGTTTTCCATAACACCTAGGGATTTGCTTGGCAGTTTTTCTTTCCAGTGAGTTCCCTGTCCCTCTTCTTTCTTAACTCCTAGCTCCAATTTCCCAAGAAAGAAAAGCCCCCTTCTAGCTTCCCACACTCCTTTCTGGAACCCACCCCTTATCCTGGCACTGCAAAAATGCTGCCCCATGCTTTATTTCAGAGCTTGATCAGGCTTATGCTAGGTAGGGGCTCAATAGTTAAGGGCTGGTCAATTTGGCTGTGGGGAGAAGGGACCTCAGCTGAATTCCACATTTCAAACCAAGAGAAATTTACCCTATGTTCAGCTGTAATTATTGTGTGTGTATATATACATTTTTATATATATAAAAAAAGGTAGTCTAAACTGTGATTATTCCATTGCTGCAAGTGCATAAGTATTCTAGATGTGGCTTGTCCTTGAAATTGTCCCTGTGGGTGTAGTTTTGACAGCTTATTTCCATTTGATCACTTTGTTGTTTGGGGAAAAAAACAATGATGTCTCTATCTGCAGATATGAACAATTAATCATTTTCTGTTGGCATTAAATTTTCACTGATACCACAATCTGAATTTGAAAACTTCTCCCTCAGCCTTTGGCTGTCCTACCACAACTACTATTTACTGAAGCTACTCTATGCCAAAGGGCCTTATGTCTGTGCTTCCATGTGCCCTTGCTTCCACTAAGTCACATTCACCACTTCGCTATGAGGAGGCACCTCATGTATCTTCTCTATGTCTCATCTGTGCACCTTAATATTACTCAAGTGTTAGGGAATTTTTTATTTTACCATAGTGTACTTGGAGCTGCTTCACTTTCCAAAATGGTGGCTGGTTCCAGACATGCGGACAGAAACAAAACGCTTTTCTCACTTCAATAATGTGTTTTGTGACACCTTGCATGAATCCACCAAACAGAGAAAACCTGCTTCCCTTAGCTCATCCCACCTGGTGTATTTTGAATATATTGCCAAGTGATAAATAAAAATAATTGATGAAACCCTGTTCAGTGATAGTAAGAAGATTCTTTTTTTATCTGCTACCCAGTGCACTCTGCAAACAGAAGCTCTTCCTTCTTATGTTATTAAGGTCCCTAAGCTCCATCTATCTCTATTTGGCCAAATAGTTAAGCGGTCAAAACAGAGATTTGTAAGTCTGGCTTTCCTGCTTTTTGATAAGACATGGATGATCAAATTGCAGGTGCATAGATATGAAAACAAGGAACAAAGATATGAAAAGAAGGAACAAGTCAGTTAAAGTACATGCCCACATAGTCTTAACTCTGGGTCCTGGCACTGCCCCAGTATACACTTGCAATATGTAGATTTCTCACTTGATTTTTAACTCTGCTGCACAGAACTTGCCTTCCCTTTCATCAAGTCTTATCCCACCACAAGAAGGAACACCATGTCTGCTTAATTCTGCAATCCTTGTTGTCCTTTGCATCTCCAGCTCTCTCGTGTTCCATGCCACAAAATGTGAGGCTTTGCTACCTGTCATTAATCCTAGACATCATGTCCATCTGCCACCTGACTGCTGACAGTCCCTCTGGCAAAAACCTTCCTCAGCTGTGACAGATGTAGTCTATGTAACACAGGACTGAAATAAGCTGTTCATCTTCTGAAAATAGCTTTTAAAATTTTTTGCTTTTAATCATACATAGAGGATCTCTCCTTCCCCATCTCCACCCCATGGATTGCTGTTCCTCTGATGTTTCTTCACAGCATCAGGAAGCTTCTTAATGTAATCACCCTGCTGGTCTACACTTACGTCCCTCCCGATAAATACAGCTGGCCTGTTTGCAGATAATTACTTTTGGCTATTACCAGCTTCAGGGTTGGCTGTAAGAGGGCTGTACTGGGCTGCGGTGTGTATCTTTGCCCTGTGTCGTCACACTTTTGGTCTGAGTTCCTCTGCAGGTGTGTCTGCTGCAAGGCAGAAGGTACAGTTTCCTAATGGTGGTAACTTTTCTCCCTCTTTGAAGTAACAACATTCAGCAGTGAGAAAACATTAAGTAGAGCGGTTTTATATAGTTTGGCAAATCGTTCCTAATCCATTGCTTTATTAGCTGAATTGGATGGGGTAGCAGATGAAAATAACACTTTGAAGTCATCGGGGAGGAGGATTTCATGAATGAGACTTAAGAGCCAGTCTTGCTCAATGAGGGACTTGTTCATCACCTGCAAGAGATGTAGAAAGCTTCTAGTTTGGCTCTATATGCTAGAGAAATTAGCCTAAGATGGAATGCTGCAATGAAGGTAAGATGCAGAGTCAACCTGGCAGCTATGCATAGCAGCTCCTGGAATATGGCTGATGGGCTGCAATAATAAGGTATAGTATTGCAGATATAAGGTATCTATAGCAATCTTGGTAACCTGTGCCTTTGGAAAGCCTTTCCAAAGGGGAGTGAGAGAGACAAGAATCCTACTGAAAGAATATAAGCAGAAGAACCTGGCCTGACTGCAAGAAATTTTCCATTACTGTTGATTAACCCATTAATAAATTTGTCAATAAATACATCTGCACTATACATAACAAAAAACATCAGTCTTCCACAATGTTTTTAATCAAAATAGATGCTGTGCAAAAGATACTTAAAATGGGAGATTAACCTTTATTGCCTTCTTAGAGAAAGTTATTGTAAACATTCAGTCATAAAAATTGTAAATAGTAGATTCTCCTAGTCCTGCACTCTCCTTGAGCTGTCTGGTTGTCTCTTTTAAAAAAGTTATACAATTATTTTTGAGTATCCCGTTCCCTCATACGTCCCTAGTCACGCTTCCTGGAGCAGAAAATGTTTGCTGTCTCACATTTGTTACCTTATAATGTTTGATATGATATTTTGTTTGCTTTGTTTCTCAAAATACAAGTTGATAGCATGTGCTCAATAGTAAAAATCATCAGCTAGGGACACCTGGGTAAACAGAATTCAAGAAAGGGCTTCTTGGTGCGTAAGTTACTGACTCAAATTTTCAGACTACTTTCTTCCTTTGCCAGGAGTTGGGAGTGGAGGAGACCCAAGAGATACCTGAAGTACTGTGGGTGATTCTTATTTTTGCTTCTGTTTTCAGACAGCTAATATTTGTTCATTTCCTAAACTGGTGCTTTTCTCACCTTGGACTGAATCAAAATTATTTCTTACTTTAAAAAGCAAGCCTATCAAACAGTCTGACTCAGAAGATGGAACATTAAGCCACTGCCCAACTTTGAATTTTTTTATTGCATAGGTTTAACACTGTCACACTGCTTACAATAAAACATTCAAAACCCTAAAATCTAAACTGAAAAAGTTTTTATCAAAAGTAGAACATGAACTAAATCACAGAAGTCCTAGAACCAGAACGATGTAGATTCTGTATCACATGAAGCAAAAAACCCAGAGTTAAATTGGGCATGCAAAATGGCATAAGGACAGTAACCAATTCTACCTAAAGTAGTATGGTTCAGTGCAGGAGTATTGCTGTGCTATGGCAGTATGTGCACATGAATTAAGAAGATGCCTGTCCCAAAGTGTGTTGCTCCTATAAACAGTAACTGTTCAGAGTGATGGATTGGATGAAAACATGTGAAGGTAATGCTACATGAAGCACTGTAGTGCCACTGAAACAGTAGATCAAGGAGCAAAACTTCTCAGCTGTTCTGGGCAGCTCTAATTCCCTATAGGAAGGAAGCGTATAGCTCTCTGGAGCAAACGTCTCCCGGTGTCCCTCTTGTGATTTGCTGTAGGTGACAGGATCCCGCAGGACACTGTGCTGTAACTTGCTGGGCGCTGCTGTCATCTGCAGGCAGTGCTGGCTCAGATGGAGCAAGCATGCAGCTTGTCCAGGTTGTGACAGGGTGTTGTAGCCTTGACAGCAAGCGGGGCTGGATGGTGTAAAAAGATCTGTGCGGCCTTTCTCAGAAACTGAAGGTTTCCCTTTGCAGTTAACGCAAGGCATGCAAGTAGATAAATGCATGCGAAGGAGGGCTTTATCAGCCCTCACGCAGTTGAACAGGGAGACTGAAATACCCTTAAAATCCCAGAATGTGATGGAATAATGGTTACTATTTCAGAAATGTATGTCATACTAGTTCATACAAACTCAGACACTGTGTAATCATCCTATGCAACAGAGAAAGCTGGGGCTTTCATCTGAATTTATTAACATGAACTGCTTATGGAAGAGTTCAAAAATCTGTCTCAACGTTTAAACGTTTGAGCATATAACTGAGGACAGAGACCTAACTATTCATAGCCTACTATAATCAGCCTTGCACATCATAAAACATAAAACAGAATCCTTTCTTTTAAAGTAGTTAAACCTAGATCAAAGGTAGAGGATTATGCAGCATGCCCAGTTTAAGAAAGTGCCATTCAGGAGGCTAATGTAAAACTGCAAACACTAATGCTTTACTCTTAGTCTTATCTACTGTCTTTCTATTGTGCGGAAACATTGGTGTTTACAGCCTGCCATGCCAAACTTCACTGAGCTCAGATGAAGAAAGAATAAAGGAACCCTTAAACTGTGGGGTTTGTATTTTAAAGTGACTACCTAGAAGTGGCATCATGTTACTCAGCGTTTCTGATCACTGGGTGTTCAAAGGTTTGCAGTCTCTTACATCATTTTAAACAGTAAGGTGTTAGATACACCTGTCCACCCTGTGAATCTGACCCAGGTATGAAAAAGTATATACTGGGTGTTGTGGCCTAGGTGTCAATAGTGAAAGTGGTGATTGGGTTTGAAGGCTAGCTGCTCTGTATCCTCTTCAAATCCTTGCCTGTTCCATGCTCTGTGTGGTTCCCAAGACCGCAGGATTAAAAGGTGCATAAATGTGGTATTACTTCATGTGCTTTTTATCCACACTAATGGAGGTGTTTGCAAGTCAGAACTAACCAGCTTGAATTTCAAGTTTCTTGGGGAGTTTGAAAGAGCAGTAAATAGAACTGCTTTCCTGCTCCTGGAGCAATTTTGACTGCACTGTTGAGATTCAGAGATGATGGAATGTGGCTTTGCCCTTTAAACAAAGTCACTCTTCAGAGTACAAGTACATTAGCAGGAATTCCTCCTCTTCAGTCCTTTGATTCTCTGTAGTTATCTGTACTTCTTCAAGATTTATGGTGCCTTCTGTAATGAGAGCAATCTTATATAATATATGCAGCCTTTGTACTTTCTAGACTAGAGCCCAATCCAGCTCTTAGCCCTTTGAAAAATGCCTTTAGTTCTGCCTGCCTCTTTCAGATCTTGGGCTTTCACAGTGTGAAGACCTATATTTTTAATAGTCTTTGGCTGTATTCTTTCCTGATGAAGATTTGGTAAGCTTTTAAAAAAAAAGTTAATTGTGAATGAGATCCAGTCAGAAGACCTGGTGGGCTGAGTGCATAAATATGTATATACACACAGAGTTTTTAATGATGGTATGGAAACTATGTAGGCAATCTATTGATACAGTAATAAGTGTAAGGACTGCATGAATAATAGCTCTTAAGTTTGGTATTATGGCTGATTAGTGCTATCTTCTGTGATGATTCATTGTTATAAAGCCTAATCGTTACAAGCTACAGTAGTGTCTCAGGCAACTTGGCATAATTACCCTGTGTTTTCCTCAAGAAAACATAGAGCCTGCCTTTGTCTGGCAATCACTGAGTAATTGCTGAACGGTTACATGTTTACGTGATATGAAATAGAAATGATACCATAATATTTTCTTTTCTTCTGACTGCCCTCCCCAGTGATCAGTTTCTGGGTTTTGGTGGGGGGTTTATTTTCTGGTTCGCGTATAAAATGAGTCTCCTCTTACTGGTGTTTTATTGGTATAATACATTGTGCTGATGCTGCTGAGTTTGCTGCCCCACATGGTTTAGCGATTAAGACCTAGACTTGAAAGATTAAGTACTCTCCCTTGGGATTCAGTGACTACTAGTTAGCAGTGTGTTGGATTCAGATGTTGTCAAGACTTGTGCCGTGAAATGCAAGCTCTTCTTTTTGTGCTGTGCTCACAGTAATTGAAACTTCCACTGCTTTTGAAAGAAGTCTTCATTGCTGTATTTGGTATTTAGGTGGCTCTTCTCACTCAGTGTCTGATGCAGTCATTGGTTGGGTATGCATTTTCTGCCGGGTTTTTGGGGGGGCAGGGGGAAGGGAGGGGTTGCTTCTTGCATTGTGAGTGGGCACAGAGAGAGATTAATCCTGTCTTTATAGGAAGTTTGGAAGCAGATGAGGCTTCCCAGGTCTCAGTATCTTCTCAAAAATCTTTTGCTGCTCTTCAATCTCAGGAACATTTTCTTTCACAGAATGGAGTCTCATTCTGTCTTGTATAACTCAAGTTATAAACTTATATGGGGGTAAAACACTGTTACAGAGTAGCAAAGAAGCTGCTTCTGCCACATAACTTTTAAACAGACCCTTCATTTCATACCTAGGGTAGTGTACTACATAAAATGTAAAATATGAATATATGTGTACATTGGGTAGAACAATAACAAAAAAGACAAGATATGCAGTTAACGCACCAGAGTATTTGCCTGTGGGGTGTCGTGCAGACCAGCATGTGTCCCAAGGGGGGATTACGAGGAGACTGAATGGAGTGCAGAAAGGCCTGTGCAGGAGTTTCAGCTGGAGTCGTGGTATCTGGTCAGAGACAAATGCCCCTGAAAACATGACTGGAAGCATCTTCTCTTCCTGAGAGAGAGCATCCCCTACGCTCCATGGGATTTTGTTCCAGTTAACCTCTAATTTGGGAACGCCATATGGCATGCTGCCTTAAAAGCTGATGATTCCTGCTATATGTAGCAGATTTTGGAAAATTATTTTCACTGAGCAAGAGATGGAGCACTTCATATTTCTGATACATCCAGCACTTTTAAAGAAACATATTGGGGCAGACAATAAACACTGCTCAAACACCGGTGCTTTTTGCAGTACCTTAATACCACCATCTGGTGAACTGAAATCTTGTTACAATTTATTTGGACATTCTTTTATATAACTTAATGTGCTTATCTGACAAGGTGTCATGTTTTGATTAGGGAGCTGAACCTCCTAACATGGAATTGTGGTGTAATTGCTGAAACACTGCACACTTATCTTGCTTTGGTTCCTGATCATAGGTAGGTGCAATACAAGGGGAACAGGAATGCTCTTCTCATAGGTAGGATTTTGGTGCCCTGTTCAGCCCATTTCATGCTGCTGAGCCACTGGAAGGAAAAAATGCAGCTCCAATTGCATTCTAAAAACCCTATTGCTGAATGACTTGTAACAGGTTCAACTCATGAAGGTTTTTGGGTTTGATTACTCTTAAGCAGTCTCAGGATGTTTATCTAATCTAAACCTCCAAACCTTCTGAAATTCACCTTGTTAACCTGTGCTGTTCCTCTTGAGCCTTGTATTTTTAAGGGCATGCTAAATATCCCACATTGATTAATGTCATCATAATGTAAACTTACTCAACATTCATTGTGCTCCATTCTAATCGCTTCATGTGGTGCCCAACCCCCCCCTTTTAAGTGTTTCTTCATCAGTTATTGATGAATAGGGTTCTTAAACTGTGAAATAGCTTTCCCAGGCTGTCCTTCTGGTTCTGCTCCAGCTTAAACATATTTTTGGTTTGGAATAAAATATTATTATCCAACATCTTTAAAAAGAAATTGGACCCGACCTGAGCCTGGCATTAGTTGCTGCTGCTCCTGTCTCTCTGAATTGCATCCAATTCAAAACTAAGCAGCTACAGAGCACGTTGGCAAGTGCAGAAAAATATATCTAAACAATTATACGTTATGCTCAATTTTTCCTAATTATAATATTTCAAAATCCCATAGTATAAACTCTCAGACTAATGGTTAATTGTTCATAATTAGTAAATAACCCAGTGGAAAAAGAGGGTTTCTTTTGTGCTATCAGAAAAAAGGAAAGGAAACCAACCATCTTGATTCTTATCCTGTGGGGAAGATTGTCATTATTATGAATCAATTTAGATAATTTATTTTATTATTAACAAAGACAAGTTTAAGAGCAAGGACAAATGTTGATAGCCCCAGCCTGCATGTTCACACTTTATAATCATTACATGTTATTCCTTTGATAATAATTCCTCCTATGAACAGTAGTGACCATGTCCTTGTAGCAAGAAATCCTTTGCAGCTAAAAGAAAAAGCCGATGCATCCTTATGTGCTGTGATGGGAGGTAAAAGGTAAGATCAGTCTTAAACATCTACTCTCTAAAAGGTAGTTATTCTCATCTACCATGGGAGAAAAGAAAAAACTAGAATAGAGGAAAGGAAAATTACTTTTCTACTATTGACAGAATCATCTCTTTTCAGTGTTTATAAAATATAACATGATGATTTTGAATTAAAAGGAAATTAATTTTTCTGTTAGGCATTGTGAAACACATTAAAAGTTCACTGAAGTGGCATTTAGGTTTGTCCAGCAAGGCTTACTTTTTAAACCTGCTTGTTCACTATTCGTTCAAAATCAATGAGAAATAAATAATCCCATTAGTTTAAACATGTTGGAACAGTTGGGTATTATGGACATCTTATTCCATGGACTTACAGAGGAGATAGGCTTGCTAATTTGTCTTTTTTTTAGTAATGCTAGGAGCCCAATAGGAAGGGAGGACTCTAAATTAGGTTTAAGCCATGGTCCAATGGTAATATATAATAGTGTCCATCCCTGTTTAGATGTCCTTCCTCTCTTAAACATCTTTTTCTTTGATATTTTTCAAATTAATTTTCTTTGAAACTTATTTTCATATTTTTCTAATTGGTTAAATAGGAGCTGTAATAGGCTAATCATGCTTTGATTTTTTTATTTTGTATTTTATCTATGAAGCTTTTTCATGTTTTACTCCTTCCTAAGTTACCTATACATTTCCAAGTGTGTGTATGTTGTCTAATTGCTTCAATAAACTATAATGTATAATGCCTAGACCAGTTATTTACCTTGGTTTTCATAATTCTTTTTTGTCTCACTCTTTGCAAGTGGGAATTGCTCAACTGTCTGTTTTGTTCCAGTAAAAGGTGCTTTACTAAAAGATGGTTATGAATGCCCTTAGCCTAGGGATGACATATTCTGTTATTTGCTCTTTGGTAATATTGAGCTGCACTTGTATGCTAAATGTAGGCTGAATTGAAATTACATGACTGTAGAGAAGTGCTTTATGCTGCCTTGTAATGTAGTTTCCCCATCCCCAGCAAATGAATTTAACTGAGTGCCACTGCTGCAGTAGGAAGCAGGATCCCACCACGCTGGAGAATCTGGAGAAGTCACTCTTGTTTGTCCAGTATCAGCTGGAAGCTGGGAGGGACTTCATGTGGCTATAGTGTCCTGAGGAAGGATCTGAGCTGTAAAATCGCAGGTGTGGTTACTAGAGGAAAATGGAGCAAGAGTATGAGGTTGAATTTATCTTGGTCACAAGGGTCAAAGAGTCAGTGTTCACTTCACCTTTCTTGCTATGCTGAAGCGAAAGCCAGAAGTGGTGGAGGTGATTTCAGTGGCATGTGGTACTTTCCCGTGACAGATGTAAATGTTTTTATGGAAATAAAATGTTCGTCTCAGACCTTGGCAACACAAATGTGAGTAATAGCACTTGTGCTCAAATATTGTAGCGTGCACCTTAGCAAAGAAACACTGTATGTATCTGCTCCTTAAGCAGCAAACACCAAAAATCTAGAAAAAGTTTTTTCTTGTACTTTGACCATAGAGATGAGTACACTAAAGGCAGTTTGTTAGCAGGTTAGGAGGGCTCTCGTCATGTGGTTATGACTGGTATATGAGCTGGTGTTTCATGTGTTCTTTACATCAGCAGCTAAACTGAGCCAAGAGCACCTAAATATGGTGTAATATGCCCTCTGCTAAGTCATTTCCACCCAGATATCCAAGACAGAAACCTGAAGGAGGTGCTTTGCTCAGGAGTATGTGTACAAGGCTGGCTAACCTCTAGAAAAAGAGGACCAGCCCTTTATTTTTCTATCCGCTGCCCAGCAGGAGTGGGCAGTGAGGAGCTGCTCTCAGCATCTGCTCCCAGGCGGGTCTGCTAAATGTGTGTGTGCTAGCTACTGCCTGTGACTGCACAGGAGAAAGAGGGAGCTTTGTCTGATGGATGGCTAATTAACTGCCCCGGTTCAGCATTTCCTGTGGTTTGGTAGGCAGATAGTATGGTAAGCGGTGTAGTTTGCTCTATACTTTGCTATTTCTCCTCCCTCACAGGATAAACCATGTGCTGCCCCTTTCCTCTCCTTGCAGAGACCTTCTGCTGATGTGGAACAAATGCTTGTTCCTCAGATGTTTTCCCTTTCCCTTGTTTGTGTTTACTTGAGGCAGACATTGCGCTGTCATTCTGCTCATGTCCCTGCTGTGGCTTGTCCTGTGAATCATCCAAACCTGCTATTGACACCTGCTCTTGTATAGTGGGAAAAAGAATAATGGGGTAAGAACCTGACCTTGCAGTAAGTGAAAGTCTTACTCCTGCTTCCATTGGGACCAAGGTTGAAGCCAAGATTTTTTTTCGCTGCCCCTGTGTATTTTATTTAGTGTTGCTAAGATAGACACCCGAATTCTCCTTCCCTGCATAACAGTAATAAATGGGTAAAGGCAGCTAAAATCATAAAAGTAGGAAAGTCCCTTTAAGAGCTGGCATGTTTAGTGATGTTATCCATGGTTTGCTACTACAGCCCATGACAGTGGCATAAGAAAAATTTGACAGAGGAGAAGTGCATGAGGGAGTTCAGGCTGCTATCTGCCCTCCAATATTTATCAAGTTTGATCAAGTAATTAAGCAGTGACAGTGGGATTTATTCAGTGGATGCTTTTTTGGTGAGTTGGTACCCTTCGGTTCAAACTATAGTTTTACAAACAGAATTGTGCAACTAAGTGAACCAATATGTAGAAAATCACAGCTTATAAAACAAGGATTCCCCCTTCCTTTTAAGTAAAGAATAGTTAACGTGGCACTTACAAGCACTGAACACACAGGCAAGTGTGGAAAATATCTACTAGTATAGCACAGGGATTATAAAATATGATTTTCAAGGCACTTTATGTATTAGAGTGAATATATCTAACTGATATTGCTGCATATAATTCTCTCGGATTCGAACACCTGGTTTCAACCTTTAAAGGTTTTATATAGTGAATTTATGGGATACCAGAGGCATGTGTAGGCTCATTTCTCTGCACAGTAAAAATAAAGCCTTGAACTTCCTCAATGGTTCAATGTTTTTAATAATAAGAGATGAGAAGCATATTACAGGATCATTTCATATGCTGCATTTACTTTTTAATGGAAGTTAAAGAAAAGCATTGCACAAGAGTTGCGTGTTTTACAGATGTAGTCTACTTGTGGAATCCTTGTGAGGACTGGTGGTACTCGCTCCTCTCACAACTACGTATTATAGTTACTGGTAAATGTAATGAGCAGTACTCTTCCAGGTTTTGAGTATCTAAATATAAACACAAAGTTGTGCATTCGATCCATTTGACTGTTATATTTTTGTAATGTTAATGATAAATTTCATGTTCCTTCTATATAACTAGATAGTGAAATATTATCCTGTTTTTAAAAAGCAAAATGAATACTATCAACAGCAGTATTATAGAGTTATTCATTAAAACTGAGAAAGCTTACTGAAAACAAGTCAATAGAACAATTGTGCATTTAATTGCTAATCTATTTTATGTTTTATTAAATGCTTAGTGTTGTTTTCCTAATTCACTTACATGATAATGGATAATCAAGTAATGATCAGTGGCTTATAATTTAAAAATATCTTCATCGTATGGAACCTTGAAGGCTAAATGGGGCCTGTCATCTGGGTGGACGGAATATGAACATACATAACACTTTTTCCCCAAGAAACAGTGATTATTGTGTTGGTAGCTGGAGTTTGACTTAACATTATACCAGATGATTTCTTTCCAGTCTTCTGTTCTCAGCACTTCTGAAAACTGCCTTTTGGACTGAAAACTCCTGGGCTTGAAGTCTACTTTAAAGAAATTTTTTGCTTTCCTTGTATTACTCATGGGTGTAAAACTTAAAATACTGGAATCTAGCCCATTTGATTTCTAAGATGGTGCAGGGGAAAGACACACATGATGATTCCCATTGTTTAGAAAACTAAATGGTTATTGGAGTGTGGATCAGGCTCTAGGCATTGTTCACAGCATGGTATGAAGTGCTATCTAGTAAAGGTCTGAGGGACCATGACTCTCATCTCAAAGCCCAGTGGGGGGAGAGGGGAGGATGAGAAGCCGGCAGTGAATAGCAGCATGTGTGTTCAAGAAAGTAACAGTAGTGAAAGACAATGGTGTTGCATGTGTGCTAAAGTCTTTAAGGAGTAATTAAGTCTTCCAAGCATTGGAAAGCAGAGAGTCGCAGTGTTTCTACTGAATATGTGAATCTCCTATATGTTGCCGATTACAGGTTAGGTGAACCAGATGTGTGTGCCTGTGACAACCTGATGGTATGCCTTGTGTATCCTTGCTGGCCTGTACTTGGGTGGTCAAGTTGGTGTAACTGAATATCTAGCAATAAGAGCAACACGCTCTGAAATAGCCCAGACAACTGGATAGCTTGCAAAGGCACTCAAGATAAACAAGTTTTGAGGGTAAAATTTTCCATCATAGGCAGATTTCCTCCTGCACTCCTAACAATGAGGCTTTAAATAGCAGAAAGTCAAATTAGGAGTGTACTTCTGAAAACTGACAAAGTCAACTGAGGTGTTACCTTACAGTTTACCAACTCCTCAGGTAGCTATTTAGATGGGCCAGTAAAGGAGATAATGCACTGTGTGTAAGTCAAAGCACAAATTTCACTTCTGGTCAGTCTAGTAGTTTTTGTTTTCCCCAAGGCCAGAGCCCGTTTACTTAGCCTGGAGCACTTGCGTCCGAGGCTTCACCCTACATACCAAAATTTTAGCTTGCTTTAAGGAAAAGGATATTATTTAACAGCATTGAAAATGGATGATGGTTGGACTCGATGATCTTGAAGGTCTTTTCCAACCTAAATGATTCTATGATTATACTTCACACACAAAGCCATCAGGGACATCTAAACACAGTAGAGGTGTGGGCTGACAATCTGCAGAAACTCTCAAATGGGTAGTATGGAAAGCTAGCCACTGGATAATTGAATGTGAAGATGAATTGGTCATCACTGTATTTAAACAAGGAAAAAGAAGAAAACGTATGTGGCAAAATTCTAGTTTCCTTCCAGATGTGTAGCACAGCCAGGGATGCAATGGCCAGAAGTGCAAGGAAAGCAGTGGCTGTGCTGCAGGCTGCTGGCTGCCGTGTTTCTGTACGGGTGGCTGCTTGTAGAAGTGACCCAATACCTCTTAGTGTCTGTGTCTTTTCCAAGTGACAACTTTCATGTTTTAAGGAGGCTTAAAAAAGCAATACTTCTCTTAGGTCAGCCTACAGCACCAGATGTGTGGCCAATGAAAGGTCTCTGGAAATTAAATAGGATGAAAGAGGGTAGTATAGTTGAAGCCTTTGGCTTCAAACATGAAACCTGTTGAAGGTGGCTGAAGTCCTTTGACGAGCATGACCTGGCTGATTGTTAAGGTATTTAGAGACCTCTTTCCATCCTCAGTGAAGGGCTTCAAATAATACTTAGGGAGCATGGATTTGTAAGTAGGATGGCAATAGGTGCTTCTAGAGGTTATATTAATTTTGAAACTATTACCTTATATTGTCAGATGCTCCTGCTTTCACCTCTGTTCAGTGGGAGGAAACAGAGTTATTTAAAGTCTATCCTCTAGCAAAAAAAACGTGTTCTCATTCTGCTAATTCAAAGGTATACAGAAGCAACCAGAAAATTACTGATTATGACATGAATGAGCTGGAGAAGTTTCCAATTTCCTTAACTGTTTCTGTCTACATCCTTTAAATATGAGGATTATAACACTGAGACATTAAAATGCATTTCAGGGGAAAAAAAAACCCAAAACCAAAAAACAAAGCCAAACCAAATTACTACAGTGCAAAAGATGAAAATCTTAAGTAGGCCACTGAAGGGGGCAAGGGGAGAATGAAAATATGCCAGTGGCATTAACAAATTCTCAGAGTAATCTATCTTCCTTCCAGGGTTCAGGACCTTACTACAGAAGATGACAAAACATGTTTAACATGAATTGAATTGCAAACTGTAAAAGTCAGGGTACTTATTAATCTGTGACGTTCCTCCTAGCTATCCTTCTAGCTATAATATTAAATAATCATCTTTTACTTCGCAATTAAGTAATCACTCTTGAAGTGGCAGGTGCAATGGAATGTAGAAAAAAGCAAAAGGGTGATATGCAAGCCAACAACAGTTGATTTAGGTATGCAATATCTGGAAACAAATACAACAGATTAGATGGTAGTGAATGTTAATCAGTTTTGACAGTGAATTGGGGGGGAACCCCAAGAATGTAGAGTTGATATAAATGTGTGTGTTTAAGACATACTGACAATCAGGAAGATGTACTCGAAAATGTTGAAATGAGCCAGGTTTTTCTAGGTCAGATATGAACAAAGATTTTGGACAATATACTTGATTTAAAAAACAATAGGACGAACGAATCAACTGGCACTCAGAGGATTGCCCTTCTGTCAGTTAGTGCTGGGCCCAAACGCATTCTTAACTAAAATGCACTTGCCTTTGAGCAGCAAGCGAGGCTGACCTTCCTTCTCAGAAGTCTACCCTGCTGATGATCCTCTGATCCAGCAACAATGCAGTGCCCTTCTGGGATATCTTTGACTTAAGTTTCTTGGCTTCAAATGGTCACAGGTAGGTACCACACCTGTGTCTTACAGAATGAGGCAGAAGGCTTAGGTGAACCTGCAAAGAATTTATTCAAGGAGTAAGTCTTAAACTTCCTTCTTATGTGCATCTATTAACTGACTTAGCTATGGTTGTTCCACCAGGTGCAGGAGCATCGTAAGGGTGTAAGGCAGCTTAATGGAGTACTTGCAGTCGTGTCTGGTGCTGAAAACTGCCTGGGCATGGGCGGCTGCTTAGGCATGAGAAGGAGAGAAAATAGTTTAGAACATGACAAGTTGAGTTACAAATAGTGTTTTTACAGGACAGTTTCTGGTAAACTGTCACTGAACTGAGAGCATGACTTACGCTGGAATTTTGGTTTTCCCTGGAAGCTTGGCTAAAACTACAGCAAGTTTCTTATTAGTGCTCTAACAAATGATGGAGCTTGAGCCCTGAAAAACTGGAGGTTATTCCATAATCAAGTTATTCATGTGGGGGGGTGGGGGGCGTGGAGGGATATGTGATGGAAGCTGTTTAAAAACCATCCTGGCTTAGTGCTTGTATGCACTCACTATTCTTCTCAAGATTCACTTCCCTACAGCTTTTTTGCCCTCTTATAAATAAAATACAAAGAACTAATATTGTTATATTGTAGTGCAAGTATATAATGCCATTCAGGCTCAAATGAATAGTAGAGAAATTCTATTATTGCTTGCACTCTGACTGGATGTTAGGTGAAGATTAAAGACTTTGTGTGGCAAAGGAAGATTGCTGTTAGCAAAATACCATGGATGGCTTTAGTTTGTGGCACCTGCAAACTGGCCTGCCTACCTCTTGCTTTTAAAGATTTTTGAACTGTTTATTTTAGTGGTGTTGACTGTGCTGCTTTCAGTCTTGCAAGCTATGTGAGCTAAGGGAAAGTAAATGAGAAGTTCTGTATTTGAACTGTCATTGTGGCTTAGGTTTTTGTTTTGTTTTAACCTACACCTTCAAAGGAAGGAAATACCAGAAGCCTTGCAATGTAATATGCATAGCTGACCTTTTGAGTTCCGGATTGCATCAGGAGGGAGGAAAGTACTTCAAGGTACAAAAGCGGAAGGTTAGAACAAGGTTTAGTAATTCCAGTGCTTTGAGTCACTGGAAATAATAAATACTGCAGAGATAATTGTGGAGTGCTGCCAGCATAGATGGAAGAAAAGCACAAATATATCCTGAACCATTAAAATACTAGAACAGTATTTTCAGCATCATTGGAACTTTTTCATTGGTATTGAGTTGTGAAGTTGAGTACTACACAAGTAAATGCCAACTGTGACAAAATACATAAAACAAGAGAAGGAAATTAATACCAAATGGTATCATCCAAAGCTATTAAATGGGACTCAGAGCTACAGCATTCACTGTGTCTAATTCACTGGCATGCATTAATTCTGATAAGCAATTTGGCAGCATCTTCTCTATCCTGGATAGGACAAAGGGTAATAAATGAAATAATTGCCCTCTGGGTTTGGAAGTTGTATGTGAAAAGCAGGAATTGTTGTCTGTCCATTTTTTTGAACAGCAGGAATAAAATCCTGATTTTTAAATTTTTTTTAACTGAGGTTTGTGGCAAAACTCCTATTGATGTTAGTTTCACTGCTCTGTTAAAGTAGCGATGCCTCCTGATCCAGCAAGTGTGAGGCCTGTTGTGCTGCCAATACAGAAACGTGGAGTAAGAGACATTTGCTGCCCTTGGAGAACTTGCCATCTGAACAGTGTGAAATACACGGTGCACTAAAGAGATTTTGTGTAAGTGATATTTCTGTAGTGAGGAATTGTGGAGCTCCAGAATCCCAGAAAGTAGAGGGAGAGAGATAGCAAGACACTCCAAACCTTCACTGCAAAACTTTGAAGTAAAAGCATCAGCAGTGGGTTGGGAGTTCACATCATCTGTTTGGGTCAGTTTTGAGAGGCAGCTGCATCCCTCTCTCACACACCCATGAGGCAAACCAAACGGGAGTGCTGGTAGTGGGGTCCAGAGGCTTGTTTGGCCAAGCACCAAGTTTTGTGGGCCACATCCAGTGAGTCGGTCGTAAATTTTCATTTTAACTCTGTATGTACCACTTGCTGAGATGGGTGTGGGAGCTGCTTTTCTCAGAGAAGCAGCACTGGCTGTGCTGCCACGTTGCGTCGCAGGAACCATGATGGCAGCTGCTTGGGGCGAGAAGGGGAGCGCTGTGCTCCCAGCAGCAGGGCTCTGGAGGAGTGTTACTGGAGTTACCTGGACTTTGGCCCCTTAGCTGAAGGAGGGCTGTCTTTCATGCCCCAGTTTTCACCAGCTCCTCCGTTTGAGTCGTTTCTTCCCTTTCAGTAGATGTTGACGGTCAGAAGCATTCCTGCAATGCCTTGGAGCACTATATACTGCATTGAAGAATTAGAGAAGACCTTTCACTATTGGATGGGATTGACTGGCGTTCCGTGGGTTTTCTGCTTGCCCTACAGCTGGAGCACAGAGAATCAAGACTCAGGCGCTTCCTCAGAGTATAATAAAACAACAC
Source organism: Haliaeetus leucocephalus (assembly GCF_000737465.1). Lineage (NCBI taxonomy): Eukaryota > Metazoa > Chordata > Aves > Accipitriformes > Accipitridae > Haliaeetus > Haliaeetus leucocephalus. Next base: position 8,390,652 of record NW_010972437.1, read on the forward strand.
TTCTCGTGACTTGCAATTGCTAAGTGGAGGAGAGAAGTGATAAACATGCTTCCCATCGTAAATGAGATTTGAGACTCTCTGATCTTTTGCCGGAAGGGGACACGTGTCTAGCAAAAGCAGTCAAACTGAGGCGTTCTGTGCAGTTCAGTTTCCTCCTGCTCTTGGAGAGCAGGCTGCGAGGCCACCCAACAGGAGCTTTGCACCCCATACCTGAACCAGGTTAGGTACCTGATCACTGAAATTGCAAAGATACATACTTTTATCCAACACTTTTTAAAAATAAGGTTAAAGCCTGCTGCTTAAAACCTCTTCCAGAATCTGTTTTCCATTCATTTATGTGCCCTGAGCAAGTGCTTTGTGTCAAAATGATGTTTGCTGGTTTGTTTTGGTCTTTAATGCAACAAGTTAGATACTTATTTTAGGCACAAAGCTGCTCTAATTTTTTCCTGTGATTTCTGTAGCTTTAAACTCCAGTAGCCTGTTGTACCCAAAGCACTGCCACTTTGTGAAACAGAAAACACTGCTTATTATGCAGAAGAGACAAACCATACTCTCTCAGTAAGTCTTTACTCTTGTACTTGTGCTGTGTAGTTTCACTCTTGCCTAAAAGCAGTCTTGCTTAGGTTGAAAAATATACAGTTACTACTTACAAAAAGCTGTTGCATGGTATCAAGATGTCAGTCACTGCTAAGCTGGTATTTTTTAATAGCATTTTGTCCTCCTTGTAAATCATGCTTTTCTGTGCATCTTACTTATGGTCCACAGCCCTTGAGGTTTTTCAGGCACTCCCAGATGCTGTTGTGAACAGCACTCGAGTAATGAAATAACAATTTCCATACTTCATGATGCTCACAGGTGCATTAATACTGCACTGAAATGAGAGCTTGTGGCATGTTGGTAACCTGCAGGCCGGAGAGGCATGAAACTGTCCTTGTGTTCCCTGTGTATCCCAGTAAGATTCTGTAGTGCTAGGGGCACGCTTTGATAAGGAAAACTAAAATTTGAGCATTTGGGCTACTTTTTCTTTACAGTGGCTTTGTGCATCTTAGCACTTAAACTGTCTGGAAAATCACTCCAGACCTCCTTGTTGTCATGGCTTAGGTGGTCTTCCAAACGTGGTTCCCTTTCCACACCTTCCTGCAGCTGAGAGTCTCTTCTGAGTGCCTTTTCCACAGTGAAGGTGCCAATTCCTGGGATCTGAAGGCACGCAGTGAGGTTGGCTGCAGCGTTAGATGTAGACCTCGGGCAGTGCCAGCCCTCCTCTTGCTGGCAGAGGCGAAGTGTGGGCTGCTGTGCCATAGCAGGGCCACGGGAAGCCCCCACCCATGCAAATCTGAGAATGCTGTATAAATACCTGTAGAACTAAACCAAAAGCTTGCTCTGAATGCTCAGTCCAGAGCTTCAGCTCCTGTACCCTTCCTTGATATGGCCACATATGTATCTTTGAGTTTATCTTAATGGTTCTTCATTGATTTTTGCCTCCAGATGGATGGGCAGCAGTTGCCTGTGTATATTCTGTATTCAAAGTATGAGCTGTGGTAGGGTAGTTAACCACTTATATGAAATCTTTTTGTTTCTCTGATGGGGCAAATGTCAATAGCCGCATAGTTAGTGCTGAAATTTGTCCTTACTGCAAATTAGCAGCTGCCTGCAGTATGTAATGCAATGTTAATTTTTTTTCTGAGCCCTGTTGAAGTTATGTTGAAGAATGGAAACCATTCCTTAACAGCTGGAGCATTTCTTCTCTCAATTTCTTCTGGGTTTTGGTCACTTTCAGACAAAAATGAAAGTGTGGCTCAAAGTGCCAAACTCTATTAAAATTACTTTTCTGGGGGTGGAAGGAAACAATGGCAGATATTATAATAAAAATGTGGTGACTTTGGTAGGGTAAATTAAGCATTTTTAGACCAGATCTCAAAGGTAAAGCTCCCTTAAAAGAAAAGAGCTTTTCAAAACACTTAAACCCACAAAAACCCTCCAACGTAAAAATATTTATGATCTTCAGTTTGGCATGGGTGGAAGAATTGTATTTACTTCTTGTGCTATAGGATCCTCTTTGCTTGTTATTTTCCATACTGGGGATGTCTGCCAACTCTTTATTCTGAGGTAAAAATGATATCTCAATGATTAAGCTAGCAAACGTACTCTTGAAAAAAGATTGAACTCATTTCTCCATTATGCTGTTTTTATGCTTATTATATTAAAAAAAAAAAAAAAGGGCAGAGAAGTCAGACTAGCATTGGACCTCATACTACTGTCAGTGTTTGGCCATGACAGGTGAACTAGAAGCCTGAAAGACAGTGTCTTAACATCCAGCACATCTAGCTGGACTAGGGTAGTTGGATTTAGTTCATCAGTTTAACAGTTACCGCTGTTTTTAATAAATAAATGTAAAATTCAGTGGTTTAAAACCAGCTAAAGAGAATGTAATAGTTATTGTGGATGAAAGCTTTTGTGTAATTTTAAAGACCCTAAATAATCACATGCCACAAGGGAGGAGAATGTGAGTGCTAAAATCTGCCAACTGCACAACACATATAGTTGCAAAATTGCAGGGCTTGTACATTTGGCCTCTCCAGCCTGGTCTCTGGAGCTAAGAGATTGTCTTCATCCTGCATAACGTGGCGAGCAGAGTTTCTGGCAGAGCTATGACTATGACTTGATGGTGAATTTCCTTGAATTGTAAAATTAAGCACAACTTTACATGTATGCTAGCTCAGTTTAGCTAAACTTGATATTCCAGAGGATGTCTTGCACAATAAGGCTGGAGGTTGCTGTCATTGAGATGAAATACTGTTTTTCTGCTCTTTCAAAGAAGAGTATTACTTAAAAAGCTTGGCAAATACTTGCATTTAGTAACAAGATGTTCTCATTTACTAAATGCAGAAGACTTTTCCATTAACAGATGAGCTCTGACGAATCTTGCTTTGTCAATTTATGATGTTGCTCCCCATCTTTACTGAAGGTTATTGTTCTCTTATTAAAGACAACAAAATAGCCCATGCTGTAGTGTATCGGTTACAAAGTCTAGCATATTAATGGAAAGCTATGTTCTCCAGCAATTAACACAGAGGGGCAGGATTGACAGCTCAGGCCGTAACTTTGAAACCACTGTAGGTAGTTGCTGGGACATAGCTGCTTTGGCTGCACACACAACTAACTTCTCTTTGCCAGGCAGGTTCTTGGGTGTAGCAGGGCTGACTTAAAGGGTTAAGTACAGCCTAGGGTGTTTAGCTGGAAATGATTTCATTAAAGCCTGTTAGATTTCATTTGAAAATTGGGGGGAGATGACAACACCTAATTACTCATATAATCTCTAATGGGGAATATCTGTTCCCTGAACAGAATTTCCTGGTTAAATATGATGTCTTTTTGACTGCTTCTGTTGTCTCCTTTATTGTCTTTGAATTGGAGAATGTGTAAATTAAAATGTTAAGTTCTGCCACATTCTGCTCTCAGTTTGTTTTTTTTTCTGAGTTTAGGTTTTCCCCTTTTGCTGGAGATTATGATCAAGTATTCCAGTCAGCTGCTATGGTGTAACATGGGAGCAAGGAGATCTCAAGCCGATGTGTTCACACTTCTTTTGTCCATTCTTGCCCAGTAGTGCCCATCTCCTGCTGTTTTAAGGAGAAGCAAAAAGTTGATTCTGTAGAATGAATTTGTGGAGGGGAGGGGTGTGTGAGGCCAGACAGGGGTGAGGGAAGGTCTGATTTATCCAAAGCTGAGTAGGATGCTGTGGTGTTGCTCTGAATGTGTAATAACTGTTTTATTTGTCAAGCTCTGTAATCATTAGCAGTGCAAACTATACAAGTGTTGGTAGCAAAAATAAAGCATTTTGTGTAGCTTTAAAGAGATTATTTTTGTCACCAAATACTGCTTACTACAAAATGTATTAGTTCTTTTCACTGCATCAATATAATTAGTTCAGTCTGTTAACCAGCGTATTTCATCTAACACTTTCTTCTGCATTTGCTGACAATACAATTACAAAAAATTACAAACCAACTGAAAACAATGCAAATACATTTGTCTGTTTGCTGTTTCTTCTACAATGGCAGTTTGCCAGAGATGACATGCTTCACTAAATGTCACTAAATATTATGTACTTAGGACTTAATTATGCCTTTAAGGCACTAGCCCTTTCAGGGTAGAGAGTGGATAAAATCGCTTCCTTGAGAGCTTTGAGCCATGCTCTGCCTGAGAAAACATGACTGCTGGCAGCATGGTGGGAAATCAAAAAGCAAGTTGATCGTCTATTTGAGATGATGGAGCATATGTTCTTGCCCACACCTTCTCAGCTCGATGGGTGAACTATCTCAGTGCTCTGGCATTAAATAAACCTCTGTTAAAGCTACGTCTGCATCTGTAGCCTCCAATGCTCTCTCTGTCCCATTATCTAAGGCTCACAATATGAAGCCTGATACCCTAAATATTTCTAGATTTTCCTACACTAAGACATAGTATCAATGGTTAATGAAAAAAGAGAAAAAGACCCACTTTGCAGGCTTTTTGCCCAACACTAACACTGGGAGCCAGGAGGACTGAAGGGGTGAGAGTTTAGACTGGGATCTCATTGATCTCTGAAGGGACTGTCAGACCCAGGACACACAATTGCTGGCAGCTTCTAATTCTTAACTTCTTGAAAAGAATATATTTCCTAGCATATTTATAAGCTTCAGAATATATTCAGAGGCAATCCATGGGAACACAGCTAAATCAGGATTATATTGCACTGTGGAAGTATGTAGGATGTAGCTGTTGAATAATTTAATGCTGCTTTTTTCTATCATCTTTTTCATCTATCTGTTCTCCTTAGCATTTAGGCCACTCTCAAAAGCCCTTTTTAAAGTCAAACTATTACAAACTACTGCAGATGTGAGTCAGCGCTATCAGTAGTTGCTGAATTTCCCAAGAGCTGTATCTCATGTCAGGTAATTTTGTTTAGCGTTTTATCTCTTTAGACAGTTACTCATTAAGAAAAATAGTATCTCAGTTTCAAAATCTACATAATCCAGGTTACAAGAGCAACTACCCGAGCTGGGTAATGTCAGTGTCAAAATTTCTTCTTCCAGGGCTTCCTCATTGTTCACAAAATCACTGTGCCGAGTAACAGGTTGTAAGTTGGAGCCAGCCCTGGCAATCACCTTTTCTCTCCACCTGTAATGCGAGCTTTCTCCAACTCACCTCTGCTGTATGTCTTCACTCAAGCTCTACTCCTAGGCTGAAGTTTTGAAGAGATGAAAATGGCACCTGCCCTCATTGGCACTTGCTCCCTGGTCCCCAGTCAATGATTTAGCCTCCTCACTGATTTCTGGAACTTCTTTTCTGAGTTTTTGGGGGTACTTAACTCTGCTATCCATACATGTATAAAACCAGAGATGATTGCAGCAAATCCTTTCATCATCTTTGCCATGTGTGTACTCAAACACATCTGGGATAAAATGTTATAGCTTAGAAGAAGGTAAGCCACATATGCTCTAGTCTCAAGCAGTGTCTTGCAAACCAAAACAGCAGAGTCTGAGTTCTAATAAGTGAAACATCAAGAGCTGCTGTTCACATGGGTTGCTTGATTTTACCCTTGACTTCAATAGAAAAAATGTCCTAGAACTGTTATATCTTCCTTGCTGTAACATACATAAAACACAAATGCGTTCTAACTTACTGTCATCAGTGATATTTATATAAAGCACTGGGTTTAAAATGGTACATAATTTATTATTGAAATGAAATTTAATTGCACTTAAATATTACTCACTGTATGTCTTTTCCCATTCTATTATAAATGCATCCTAGCATGCTCCCTGCTTGCAGCTGAAATAATAAATGATTTCATAATTCGAGTTATTTGTGGGATACCGGAAATGGATTTTCTGTCAGTACAGAGTCATTTTATGAACTCGTTAAGGTGTGGGTATTCATTGCTTCATCTTTTCTTGCAGAATAAGTCTCTAGACAGTAGTATCTAGCATTTAAATGTTTTGGAGGAGCTCATGTTGAAATGAGAAGAATATTGAGGGTAGATATCAAGTGATGTTTTTGCCCAAGATCATAGTTTTAGTGACAACACGTTTAATAATGCTTCACTAAATACCTTCAAATGTGTACCTTACCTTTACAGCCTTGTTCTTCTGTTGTAATTTCATTGCTATCAGTGCTTCTAAAGCAGATTTTTCTTTCTCTATCCTAAAGTTTATCAACATGAAATGCTGCAATAGACTTAATAATAGGAAAACAATATTTCTGGTATGATGGTCCTAATGAAAAATGTTGAAATTGTGCCAGTTCTTGCAGGAATTATTCTCCTAGTACTTAGGTGAAATACAAGATAACACTCATGCTAAAGGATTTTCAATTTTTTAGATGGTAGATTTCCTATGTAGTAGTTTTACAGAATGTCTTAAATGCTACATGACATCTTAAAAACAAGCTACTAACCCCCCTTCTTAAAAAGCTATTAGGACTACAATGTGAAATACACAAAACCTAATAAATTTCAGAGTTCAAGAGGGTTATGAAACCCTAACTTGGTATCCTAGTATATGGTGTGATTATTCCTTTTTCCATTATTCTCTTCTCCCTTCCTTCCTTCTCCTTATTTCTGCCTTATTCAATACTTTCTGTGAAAGGTATTTTTTTTTCCTCTTCATCTTTCAGTGTGTGGTCACATGCATTATTAACTACTTGCTATTCCAACCCTACAATAAAAAAACCATGTTAATGTGTGCCTAGACTTCTGTATGGCACTGTCATCAATTGTGGTATTGTGACAACTATTAATGAATTCATCCTTAAATCGGATCTATTATGGGAGACAGTGTGTGTATGAGAGAGAAAAATGTGTGTTACTAGATATAGATACTATCCACATTGCATACATGAGGCTATTAGGTGCAAGGTTAATACTATAAAATTATCTGACACTGAGGGCTCAGTTTGGAAGCGATCTTATTTTTCAAGTACTTCATATGTTAGGAAAAGCTTTTTTTTAATCATAAGGTGAGTGCATGAGTACTTGTGACTTCTGCAAATCAGTCTGTAGGTATTGGTGTTATTCAGTGTCTGTAGGTGTAGCTGGTGCACAGAAAACAGGAAGGGCTGTTAAAGGACTGTCAAAGGCAGTTAGAAGTGGTTCAGAGCTCAGGGGTCTGCTCCTGGTGGGTTAATGCAGGGCCTGGATAACAACCTGGGACCCAGTCAACCCTGTTAGAGAGGCAGTGCTGTCAGCATGGTGCTGTGCCTGGGCATAGGCATCAACCCAGCCCTGGAGCTATAGCTTGCCTCTGCCTGGTGTGGAGTGTAGGCAGAGGCAATGGTGTGATTAAGGACATGGTAACAGTTGCCCGAGCAATGTTATCCTGCCTGCTGTTGACTTTTAAAAAAATATTCTAGACTTGTATGCTCTTGGATAGAGCTTCTGAAATGATAAACTTTTAAGAAATTCTGCATAGGAAGAAATCCCTTCTAGGAAGAAGCCAGTACGAAGATTTGCAGTGCAGACCTGTACAGTTTAAGCTAATGGAGTAACCTGTTTATGAGAACCAGGTACTAAAAAAAGATGTAACGTGCTTTTGGTTTTGTGAGAAAGGAGTAATGAAAGCTGGGGCTCCTGGTTTAATTTACAATTGTGTAGCAGTGCAGGCTTCAGCAGGACTTCTGCTTCTGCCACCATAACTTCCTCATTGCTTAAATCTGCTCTTGTTCCTTCAGCTCCCAGTACCCGACTGTGCCCTTTTTCTGTGGCTTTCTCCCATGTCCTTTGCCAAAACATCTGTATTTTTCCATGGTGCCTGTCATTCTTTCCAGACTTATTTCTCTGCCAAGCTGTCCTGCACATCTTTCCTCACTCACTATTTCTTGTTTTTCTGTGTTTGACTCATGTCCTTCTCTGCCATTCCTCTTCCTTCTCTGCACTGCTCTGGTGTCAAGAAAGGAGGCAAAGTATGCTGGCCCTTCTCTCTTCATTACTTCTTGCTATTGAAGCAGTGGGGCTGTTTTGGCACAAACTTCAGAAGGAAAGATAATTGGGCTCAGCAGACAGCAGCATGGGCAACTGCACTCAAAAATTTTAAGTTTGGGATGGAAGATTACTAGAATGGAACAATTTGAGCAGCTTTAGTGGTAGACCTCATCCTTTGACCTACCTAAAGCAATGTTTCTAGCTTGAAATATGTCTGTAGTTAATGATCCTGTTTCTCCTACGCTTTTGGCCATTTTAAGAAGGGTTTAGGACTATATTGCTGTAGGCATGTGGATGCACAAACTAAGTCATATTTCATACCCAGACTATTTTTTTAAACAATTGCTATGATAATGTGATGTGATTTGTGCTATAGATGCTTTAAATGAAATATAGGGTTAAATTTAATGCATTTCAATGCTAATTAAAATCTTACACTAGAGGTGGTAACAGACAGTGGGTGTCCTCACTGGGCGAGTCAGTTCCTTCCATATTCCTACCCATTTTCCCTGGATCTCACATAAAAAGACTCTTCTCTGATCCCATAATCTGTACTATTAGTTATTAGTAACAGCAATGCACAGAACTGAATGCAAAATGACCTTTTGCTTTACTGAAGCAGTTTACATTTGAATTTCTGCCTGCTGGTGGTTGTAAACTTATTGTATATTCTAACATTTCTTTTTTGAGGATCTTGACCTCCAATTCTTACCTGAAGTGGTAGACATGGCCTCTTCAGTTCCTATTTGTCACTAGTGTAAATTTATATTACCGCGGCATTAGTCTTGCATGTAATTTACAGAAATGTCATGATGGTCCACTAACATATATGCAACATACTAGAATAGAGTTTTTACTGAAGTTGTCGACTGTGCAATAAATTTTAGCTTACCAAACTGACAAAAACTAGCTATTCAGAGCCACCATGAGATGCAGTGTTACAGACTACACTGTCTCGATTTGTGCTAGCTGTAAATCTTAGTTTTCAATAGGAATACACAGAGATAAACTTGGCGCATTGTGTCAGCTAGTGGAAAATAGAAGCTATTATCTTTTCCTAAAAGCAATGGTGACAAGACCTGATAGCAAAGAGCAGCTCCAACAATATGATTAATAACGTATAAGGCCAGAAGGATCCATTGTTATCACATACAAACCATAAAACTTCAGCAGGTAAATTCTAGTTTGAACTAAACGGTATCGTAATTTAATAACTGCAGGCGATGGAGAGTCTACCACAATTAATATAGCTGCATAACAGTATTCATCATAAAAAAGAGAAAACTGTAAATCATGCCTGCGACTTAGAACTGCGACTAATTCATTGGTGATTAAATATGAGGTCTTTGTTACCGTTCATTGTTCAGCTTTGCAGAATTAAACTTTCTTCCACCACACTTGAAGATTTTGACCAAAAAAATTGGTAGGCAGTCTTTTGACTGAAGTGACTGTGCTCTGTTTTCAGAGATTAACAGCAGCTCTCCTCCCTTGCAAGCTGACAGATGCAGAGTCTGATATTTTAAGTGGAGACTGCCAAATATTTTGCTGAGCAGAAAAATTGCCATTGTCACAGAAAGGTGACCAGGATTCAGAGGTAATTATTCTAAATGTTTATTCTATACCTGCTCATTACTAAAAAAAGTCTGAATTGACATAAGCGAGTAGTTTTAATATTAATAAACAAGTATTGTGTCAGCAAAACCAGAACACCTGTAACTGCAAATAAGGCAAAGGATCTGCTGTTCTATTGTAGTGTGAAAGTTTCCAAAGTAGGGACAAGCCTGTAGAAGGCATTGGAGGGGAAGGGTCAGAGCCAAGGGGAGATTTTGTGATTAGGGGACTTTTTGGAAGGAAGATTAGAAATAATGGAGGGAGGGGAATGCCTGATTTTTTTTTTTTTTTTTTTTTTTTAATCTGCTTTGGAAAGCATTTTTCCTTTGCTACTTTGAAACAGAGCTTTTTGCTGTAACTTATCAAGCTGGCTTTCAACTTTGAATGTCTTCTCTCATATAACAAGTATAAAGATCTGCATTCTGAAGGAAATGATTTGATTTCAGTGAAACAATGTTTTGACCTGAAATATGTTGTTCCGGAAGCTTGTGGGATAGGAAATGGTAACTCCACGTGCTAATAGTTCTTGGAGCTGTGCTTGACTGAGACAAAAATAGGTTTGGCGGCTGCTGTGTTTCTCCAGCAAGACTGCACTTTAATCAGGACGAAGGGGATTGTGCAGCCAGGGAGCAGGATGATGTGGTATGAGTTTTACCTAATGAATGCAGGTTTGCTACCCTGGGCAGAGGGGCAGCTCTTCTGCTTACCAAAGGTGCCCACGAAGGACTGGAGCAGGAAGAGAGACTTTCCCCTTGGCAGATACTTGTTAGAAGACGACTAAAATCAGTCCCTATGTTCCTGTCAGCTCAACCACAGCATGGGTAAACTGGTGCTTTTCCTCTCCCTTCTTCCATGCAGTTTCCCTTCCTCTGTCTCACAGTGCAGAGAACAATAACCCTTTGCTCTGTTCCTTTTGCATTGTCTCTGTGGCCCTGTGTGTCCTTGCCCCACCAGCGCTCTCCTGCACAACGTTTCTAAGACCTGGACACTCCTCCATGTCCGTACTCTTTCACATCTCTGTTGCTTAAACGTCCTTGTGTTTGCCCCCAACACCTGCGGAGTTGTTCTTGGTTATACACCTTGTCAGTTCTGCTAAAAGCACTTTCTGAGCTCGCTGTGCTGCTAGTGCTCCCAGCTCCCGTTCACCTTCCTGTCTCTGTCTTGCTTTCAGTATCCCATCAATCGTGAACTAATCATCTCCCTACCTTTCAGTACACATTCATTACTGACAGTTTGTCTCCTGCCCTGATTGTCCTATGGCTTTGAGAGGCAACAGTACTGCAAGAACTAAAGAACAACACGCAGAGAGCTTGTGGACAGGACAAAACTGACAGTGAGGCAGACTACTGTGAGGAACAAGAGAGGATGAAAAGACCACCACCATGAGGGTGTTTAGGCAGGGGGGTGGTTTGGAAACCATGATATTAAGGACCAAGGAAGAGAAAGGAACAGGACTACTTTCATGGCTGGCTTATGTGGATCTAAGCCAATGCTTCTCTGCTGTAAAGGGATAGTCATGCATTTGCCTCCAAAGGCTCTCCCACCCATCTTGCATTGGCAGTAGCTTTCACCCAGCATGGGTTGAGTTGGGTCAGTTTGCTGATTTGACAACAATGAGCTGCTAAGGCAGGGATGAGGGAGGGATAACACTTTTTTCTCCTGGTAGTTTGGCCTTAGATTGGTTTAAAACTACCATAAAACCATCTCTTTAGTAAGGTGAGTTTAGGGTTCTGAGGAAAATAGAGGTGGAAGAGTGCCTGGAGGAGAAAGACTCTGTGTAGGAGGCAACTCTGACATTTTACTGGGTCTTAATAGAGAAGGGGGGGGAGGGGGGGGAGGGAAAGATATCATAGTTGGGAAAGGAGTAAATACTGCATCCTTCCTTCTCCTCCCCAAAACAAGGGGAAGGAAAAGAGAATAGTTGTATTGACCGAGCACCCAAATAAATTAGTCAAAATGTCTGAAACAGTTGTCAACTTCAATTTTGCACATGACTTCAATCTAAGTAGGAAATTATTTTACTGATGCTTTGACTGCCTTCTCCGCCTCCTTTTCCTCATTTCATCCATCTGTTGTGCTCTTTCATTCCTGAAGATCTTTTTTTCTGTTTCTTGTAAGAGTAGTGATCCTTTAGTGTATGATTATGAAATGCTGAAGATAACAGGACCTTGATCTCTGCCTGGGGCCTCTACCTGTCTGTAGTGATATTTCCAGTGAGTCAGGGTCTGTCCAGACAAGGATATCTCTGTAACCAGAGCCCCATTAATGAAAGACAGAAAAATAAACCGTACTCACCAAGGACATGCCTTAAGCTGAGACAAGGCCACTTCCAAACAAAAGCATTCATTTAGGCATATGGCTACTGTGAATGTTTTTTGAGTGTTAGTTAAATTAATAACAGATGTGCCCACTTTGAAGTAATAGGGCTTGATATAGAGGAGAAAGGAAATCTAATAGAAAACATCCTCAGAAAATTCAGTCTTCTCCCAATTACATTTTTATATAGAAATACATAGATAAATTAAGACTTTATTAGAAATTTTAAAATATTTTTGTCAGCAATGATGACGTTTTTAGGGTGTGTTACAAATTGATAACTAACAGGTATGTACCAAAGAAGAGGATTTGTAAATAAGATCATATTCTACAAAAGGTGATATAAAAATGCATTAGAGAAAATGCTAGCTAACTGTTAGTTCTGAGACAAGGCTCTTTTCTTAACTCTGAACTTTGTTTTAAGTCCAGATCCAGTTCATGTCTTTCATAACGATAGGGTTATATAGCTATCAACCTCAGTATATATATCTTTCTTATTTCAGCTCTGTTTGCTTTGAAACCTAATTTTCCCATAATCATAACTTTCAGTCTTTGTTTTCCTCCAGCACAATAATTGTGACAGAAATCCTTTAAAACCACGACCAAATTTTACTAGCAAATATCTATTTGTCATGTCTGAGTAGCTTCTTAATAACTAATAAATATATTGTTTGATGTCCTATCTTAATTGACACTTGAACTACCCTGTCAGCTGAGCTGGTTTCTGTAACCCAGCCTGCCTTCATGTGGAAAATCATGTCTGACAAAGCTGAAGCCCTTTACACCTTGCATATTTCTGGCTTTTAGCAGACTAGCTTTCTGTTTAAATAGCCTCTCACAATAAATCAAGACAAGCTGGCTGTTGGCAGCAGTACTGGAAATCGTAACTCACCTGCAATGGTGGGCTAGACCCTGGAAAAATCGGCATTGTGTGGATGCAGAATTGTGAATCCCCTTTGGGCCAGGAGATGGCCTTGCCCTTGGCCAGCTGGAAGGGGGGAGCTCCTCCTCCTAGCGGAGTCAAGGTATTCACCCAGTGTGCCTATGGGGTTTGGATTTGGGGATAAAGCAGCATCTTTCTTTTTGAGCTTCTTCTAATAGACATCAGCAATTAAATAATAGTTATTACCATTTGTTTCCTTTTTTTACTAGGCTTCTAAAAAACTTGAGAGAGGTTTCTGGGAGAGGATGGATTTCTTCAGAAATCTGAGGATTTCTCATACCCAGGGGAATTTTTGGGTGACAAATTAACCAGTTGCTCTTCTGTGCTGCCAACAATTTGAACATCTCAAAGTAGTTATTTGTCTTTCAGATGCCACAGATTCTCTTTCTTTGGTATGTGCTCATGACATTTGTTGGAGCTCTGGGCAGATTTAGGCCCAATATGTCTGTATTTTTTTCTCTCGTGCATTTGTTTCTTCACTAATGTTTGGAGCAGAGGAAATTCCTTGGTGGTTTCTGTGAGTTCTAATTATCTTGGAAAAGAGAATTTTATCTATTCAGATATGTTTGCATAGGGGTAGTGGGTGTTTATGCCCAGCAGACTGGGAAACTGCCAGGCTGTTCAGCTTGGGCACAATCTGAACCATCACTGGCCTGGAGGAGTTTGCCCCATGCTGAATGTAGTGCTGTGTATAATGTAACCCTTCTTCCTTTTGTTGAGTACATTAAAGGAGATAATTAATACATTGTAAATCATCAAGATTAAATCTTTACGTGTATTTAATGTCCTTAAATGTCATTCAAGAACTGTAAAATATATTTTAATAAACATATGATTTCAGTAGTAATTTTACAGATAAAAATCTTACTAAACTATGCCTGACTGTACATTCAGCTGCACCTTTGCATTTTGAATTTCTGAATGGACTAGTACACTGAACGGCAGTGCTAGAGCAATAGCCTTGCTGGTAGTTAAGAGGAGAGCTCAGGATTTGCTCCTTGCTGCTATTACCCTGGCAGATACATGCTGTAAAGCAGCAAACCATGAAGAACAATAAAAAAATCAGTTGGATATTACAGAAAGTCAGCTAAAGGTATAGAAACATAATGATCAATATTTACAAGTAAAAGTAAGAGTTAAGTGAAGTCGAGTTATGAGTCTGCTGAGCAGGATGCATTTGTTTCCCCTCAGCCCTCTTTTGCATTTTTTACTCGATAACATTTGCAGTATGTTCTATAACCTCCCCATGTACCAGTATTTTAATGCTACTTGTCTCTTTCTTGAAAACAGAAAGAAATATGATCAGTAGACAGGATGACAAGCTAAACAACTGCCTTCTAAAGTGATTTTAATACAGCAAGGAATTGAGTGCAGTGGTATTTTAATGGGACTAAAAAGATTTGTTGGTACTTTGTCTTAAGTATTAAGCCACAATGCTTGCAAAGTGGTGTCCTGTGTTTTGGAAGCAGGAGCTGGTGTTTCTGAGACGCTTTTGTTGTAAAACCAATTACAAATAAAATTTGTTGTCCTAAAAAGTAAAATCTGCCATGTCATATACTCATTTTCTTACCCTGTCAAGCAAATGAGACTAATGGTATCAATAAGGCTGCTCATGATGCAAGTTACATACTTGGTGCAAATGCAAGTGGCAGGTTCTGGTCCTACAAGGTAATGAACTTTTGAAGGAAAAACACATGATCTGATTTATGGACTTTTTATCTTTAAATGACTCTTCTAAATACAGCCATTAAAAAGGTTTTAAATAAAACTAATAGCTCAGAATGCAAAGGATTAGAGAAATTGCTTCTTTATGACACAACCATGTAACCTAAAGATATTTTTTTTTCTTTCCTAGCAGAACCTTAAATACTATTTCCAGAAGAAAACTAGAGAGAATACTAAACTTATCAGTTAATAGCTATTCATACTGTTAACACAAATATGCTGTCAGGAGAATGCAGGTACTGTGCAAGGTATCCATTTTAGAAAGCACGTATGTCTTCACTGGAAAACAGGAGCACCAGACTTTTCTTTTTTTACACATAAATTTGTTGCAGTAAATTGTAATTCTGTTGTGACTACCTGATGTCTGGACCTGAAAAATAAGTATTAATGTTGCCTTACTGCATTGGTGAAAGTAGAGACTTAAAATTTACATTCCTTTCTCTCTTTCCATTTTTAGCATTAAGTTTCACTGAGATAATATTTTTTTTTTCCGTCTGCCTTTTGAAGGGCTTACTGCAAATTCAGAGAATCTCAAGACATCAGAAAAATACTTTTTCGTGATCCCTTTTGTTTATTTACAAAAGATTACTTAATGGAATTCATTCTTTCCAACTTGGACACTTATTTAAAAATTGAAATCCAGTTGCCAAGCAAAATAAATGCAGCAGGGTAAGCCGCTGTGGAAAAACAAGGCATCAATATGTAATTTTGTTGAACTGACAAAGTGAAATCATAATATTAACCTAATAATAGTTTCATAGAAAGCCGATCATAACATTATTTAAATATTGTAATAGATTTTGAATCACAATAAACCTTATAAGATAAATTCCTTTGGTTTTGCCATGGAGATGCAGGTTTTCTTCTTCACTTAGAGATGTTAGTGATTTATAAATCAAACAGCTTGTAGTAAAGTAGGTAAGGCAATCGGCTTTGTCCTAAATATTCTGTAATATCCTTGGCTGCCTGGTGTGATGGCAGTCTTGAAGGCCTTGCTTGGGAAATGGTGGTCTGTGGAGGTCCCTGCCTGCTTCTCTGGGTCTCCAGGAGTCTCCAAATGGCCAGGGTCAGAAATGGGGGGGCCCTTTTGATGTACCTGCACAAATGCTTTTAGTCTTCTAGTACTATACCTGTAGGAGCACTTCAGTGTTTCATACTGATCTCAAAATTATTATTTTTTTTTTAATTGCCATAGAGAGGGAGATAGTCTGGCAGGATACAAAACTCCACTGTTTGTTGCACAGCAACAAACCAACCTGAACATGCAAGTAGCAAAACTATTTTGCTAGCTTACAGGTATTAAATGCAATTTTCTTTCCTTCTGATCCAATTTATAACACCAAAACCTATTATAAATTGATCTGTCAAAACCTGGCAACAAAAATTCTTAAAAAAAGAGATTCTTGCTGTAATGGAGGACCCTTCCCCCCCTTTTTTTTAACATAAATTTTATTGGGAAGCTAAGTAACAGGTTTATTTCTTCTGACCTGTGATAGATTAACAGGACACTGAGCAAAAGCAAGCAGGAACTAAAGCCTTTACTCTGTTTTGGGAAGTTTGAGGAATACTACTTGGGTTTTGTTTTCAGGAGCTTTTCAAATGCTGATCTGGAAAAAACCTGTGTTCAGGGCTATAACGTGGGATTTGTATTCTTAGAAGATAGCCTACTTTATTTTTATAGCTATATCCATGCATAAAACAGAATACTACCTCTCCTTGTAAATCTGTGTTAAAGGATTAAGTCATTCTAAATACTGGCGCTGTGAATTATCAGGGTTCAAGCTCTGCAAACTCTTTGAGATGATGAGCAGAGTGTTTTGCATAATTAAGCCCCTTCCTGTCCATTAAATGTGAGCACTACTCAGCGAAACTTCAGCGTTTTTCCTCTGAAATGTAACTGTGTATATTATCCGCTTCCAACATAAGTGTGTAGACCTGAATTGTCTGCCAGAAATGGTGAGCCCAAATGTGACAACGCTACTGAAATGTTCCCTTTAGCTGGGGTGTCTTTAGGGACCGCAAAGGGAGCTCTGGAATGGAAGCTGCTGTGTTGTCCTTTACCACAACAGGCAGCTTGGGCAGCTGGCGTACTGACGCAGCGGAAGTCCGTTTTCCACAAGATAAGTGTGTTTACAGAAAAAACGATCATCTGAGGACTTTTCATGTCGGTGAAAATATGTTATCTCATTAACTAATTCATTCAGGATTTTGGGGCACTAGGATTTAAACGATGTGTCTGTTCTCACGAAAGTACATAGCATTGCTCTGTGTGCAATGCTCAGGAAAAACAAGCTCTTAAACTCTTGTTTCCTTCCCTGCTCTAGCTGGTTGAGGAGCGCGTAAAGCACCAGATCTTTGGTGTTTCTGTCCTGGCAGCAGAACCGACAGAGCGTGGTGCCTCCTGTGAGTCAAGATGATCTCATGATCTCACGCATTGGCTTTCTGGGATTAACAGAGCCTTAGCAGTAGCAACTTCTGTCACTGTAGCCCAGATAAAACTTGGCTATTCACTGGGAGCTTTAACACGTGAGATGGAAATGCTTGGGTTAAAAGCATAACCAGAAACTAATACTTGAGAGGTTGTGCAGGTGGTTCTGCTAATCAAAGCACTAATGCCTTTCATATTATGCAAATCCCATTGTATTACATGTGTATAAACTGTACAAATATTGTAATTCCTGAAGTAATGGAAATAATGTGATTTAGCAGGGAAGAGGCCTTTCTTAAAGTGATAAGGCGCTCTGTATAGAGCTGAGACCAGAATAAATGAACATATCACAAGTCTTAAATTACTCTTCATTGTCAACCACTAAACTGCAAGTTACATTAGAACCTAATGTTTTATGATTTTTCTGATTACTGGAATAATATAAAGCTGCATTCTTCTACCTTTCTGCCATATCTTAATCATGTGCTACTCCATGAGAGATCTTCAGCTGTCAACCGCTGTTGGCTCTCTGCAAAACCATGACACAGCACAAAGGACGCAAGTTGAAAATTTTTCTCCGGTGTTTCTTTGCATTGCATTGTAAGAAAGGGTGACAGAATCATGCTTGTAATCTTTGTAGCAGCAGACATGCAGTTTGCAGTTGAAAACACTCCCATACTTTCATGAACTTACAACTTTGTCAGTGAAAAAAGTAATTTTATTTTCCCCATAACTAGATTCATTTATAAGTGATTCAAAACACACATATTTGTTTTATTGCATTTCAAATTACTGGTACCAGAGAAAGAAGATGTTTTCTTATCAGAAAAATAGATGATCTGTGAAACTAAAAAATGACTGAGCTCTTCAAATATGAGTACATTTCTCCTGTAGCTACTGTGTCTTGGCACTTGACAAAGGGTTGACAGCCCAAAATATTCGGTTGACAAATCTTTCCATTCTCTCCCTGACCCCTCCTTTCATGATTGCTCTGCAGAGTTCAGACCTTGGCAAGCTGCAGTACCAATAAATACTGAGTTATGTAGCTGAAGGGCAGAGCAGGCGGCACAACCGGCACCAAATGTGAGATGCAGACCGTCAGGTAGATGACCTGGTGTCCAGGCATATTTTATTTCAAACTATAGAAAAAGGAGTGGGATTTGGTTTGGTTTTGTATGTTTTGGGTTGTTTTTTCCCAGGATATGAAAAAAAACCCCAAAACCAAAAAACCAAAAACAACAAACCACCAAACCAAAACCAAACATCTCACCAAAGTAATCCACAGTCCTTCTCCAGGCCATCAAAACTCTGCTCTCAAATATTTATTTGTTAAATTAATTGACCATTAACAGAACTCTGTTACCGTGTGGGTCATGCAACAATGAAATGTGCTCCCACATGTCTGGTGCCTATTTGGTTCTCCCTTCAGATGAATTAGCATTATAGATCTAGATGCAGGGACATTAGAAGTAGTTAAAATTCTACTATTGTAATTATATGACAGCATTTTCAGTAGAGAGAGAAAAATGGGTTCTTTGGACTAAATTTATCTCTTCTCTTTTGTATGAAGTTATGGTTGCTTCACAACAAATCATCCTCACTAACACACATAGGGTGAAGCAGTCTATAAAGACTTCTCATGGGGTCTTTTTGGTAAGGAGGGAAAAGTTATTTTGCAATGAGAACAATTTAATGTTTTGTTTTGGCATATAATCTGGATATAAAAAGGTCATGCTATGTAGGAAGTAGCTAATGTTTTTATTTTTAAAGTTATTGCTGTTTACAAAAACCATCTAACTTCTTGCTTTAAAATCATGAACTGTACATGAGGTAAAATTACCCACTGTGCTAAATTAAAAAGAATGTCTGAAGATTTGTGTTGCTTTAGAAGCCTGTATTGTCTTCAGATTGCTTCTCTGTTTCTAAAGGGGTCTGAACACTTTCAGGGCAGTCACCATCAATAGCTTTGACCACTTCTTAATAATACATTTTCACCCTCTTTTTGCAACCTCTGTTCTTCATATCAAGTTACAACAGAGATGGATTTTCTTTAAGCAGTGCTCAGTAAACTAAAGGCATGAACTCCTCTCTTTCGGTCCTGCTAGCCAGAGGAGGCGTGCAAAAATTCAGTTTACTGTCAAAGTGTGGAGCAACTTGCCTCTGGAAATGACTGAAGTGTTTTGGGGTTTTTTGGTTGGTTTTTTTTTCCCTTGTGGTTGTGGTTTTTTTCTTACTCCTTGACACCTTCATAGTTAGTTCCTCAGCATAAGTAAACTTAAGCAACTCAGGTTTCAGCCTTTGGCAGGAAAAGAAATTTTACAAGCAATTGGCTGAAACTTCACAAAGATTTTAAGGGAGAGCTATGTGGAATATAAATTCAAACAGCAGTAAATTGAAATTGTCCATTGCAAACAAAATGCCTTTTTCTGTTTTAACAGCAAGTGTTACCTGCTCCTGTGCAGTATGGCAACTGATTTCTGTAGAAGGGCGAAGGAGACTTTACTTACTGGCAGCTTAATTAGCATTTGATCTTTACTGAGGTTAAATATGTTAAGGAAATACAGGTTAATGTACAAAAAACCCACATCAATGGCTGTGAAATGCTTAGATACGCTCCTAATGGCAGATATATGTATTTCAAATTAGAGCTTTATTACAGTGCTAGAGATTCTTCTTTTATCTGAAGTGACTCATTTTTGACAGCCTGAAGGGGTGGATTACTTTTACATACCCTTTTAAAAAAATTTTAGTTGAAACATGGATAAGACCCCTTTCCAGTACTTAAACTCTCGGATAAAACTATTAAAGGAGTTTTTTAATAAAGAAAAAATATTCTAGCTCTAGAGTTAAACACTATTAGCTTTTTTTATACAACCACTACCAAAAAACCTCATTATCTTCTACCTTCTCATAAATGACACTAAACTTCAGGGTAGGTCAGTTAGCGGGCTAGTCAGATGCAATCAGAGCAGCTGATTTATGTGGGCCAGAAAACTGCTGATATATTATCTTGGCTTAAACCTTTGCAGGATTAATGATTTCAATGTGAAGTCTGCATGTGGAGGTGACTGCATTTATGTGATGGGCAAGGGAGGAAGTTTGTGTTACCTAAATTCAGACTAAAGTCCCTCTCCAGTCAATGAAGTCAGAGGGTAATTCAGAACAGGACTGTACTTTAGGGCTTCTTTATCCTCCGGTGGAGGAAACTCTCCTAACATGGACTAGGAGGAGTCAGGAGAGAAAAGCCACCAAGTTTGCTAGGTGGTTTAATCTTCAGCGACAAATTTCTCTAGCTCTTGACTGTTTTCTAGAGGGTACCACAACATGTTGGAGGAGGTGCTAGGATCTGGTCACACATAACCCAACACTTGAGGAAAACTTACAAACTGTAGTACTGGTCAAGAAGGAAAATACAATTGCACTAAGCACGCAAAGAAGAGTGGCGAATGGCCAGTCCTATGATATAACTATGCTGCAGATTGTATTCCTTGCAAGTGCGCTAATTAGTAGCCAGGTTTGTCTGTCTAAATCCTTAAATGTTTAATAGCTTACTTGAGCAGCAAGTCTGCTGTGAGTGTATAGGGAGTTTATAGCTTCATGGTGGATTGTTGGGCACTCTTCGCTCTGAGGAAGGAAAAGTTATTTCAGAAAATTAAAAAAAAAAAAAGTTTTTTTTTTTCTTTGTTTTGTTTTGGGTTTGGTTTTTTTTGCTAGGTCATTCTGATCATACCCATAGAGGTACTGACCAAAAACTTAGTATATCCCAGAAATTTACTGGTCTGTATGCATGACAAAAATCTGTCCAAACAAGTACTTGAGCTGTTAAAAAAAGCTTTAGTGGTTTACGCAATTGAGACATGTAGCTGTTTCCCTGTTCATCTTCTTCAATAAGAGATGCCTCAGACTGTCACTAACTACTAAAATTCATTTCCAGCATGCTGAGAGTGTGTTTTAATGAATGAGGGTATTGTTGCTGGCGAGGTTGTTAAAAAACTGTGCTGAAAATAACTGAGGAAATTATTATCTTGTCTGTCTCGGTTAGTCCTACCTCTCTTAACTTCTGAGCGTAGTGACAGTTTGAAGCATAACAGCTTTGCTTTGTGCATAGAATGGAGTTCAGTGGGGAAAAGAAATCCAAGTCTCCATAACAACAGTGAGACCTAGAGGAGAAGATCCAATTGGCATTTAAAAAAAAGCAGTTTGCTTCCTGAACCTCATTATGAACTACTTTTTGTATTTGTCCCATGAAAGATTGCCCAAGCTGATACTTAGAACCAAAATGGACATTTGTGTCCTTAACCAGCTAAATGCATTTCACTCCTCCAGGAGAAATTATTTGTACTTTTTCATTAATCTTTTAGGGCTTTTTGGTGGTTTGTGGTTTTGGTTTTTTTTTTTTAGTTTTCCTTAAAAAGGTATTTTCTCCAGTTTCTGGATTTTGGACTGTTAGACAAGGATGGCTTTGTTACTTTAGTTTTGTGACTTAATTATCTGCTCTGTTTGCTTTGCAGTTTAACACTGACTTAATTCAATATTATTATTAATTCACTGATTTTGTTATTCTGATTTCAGCAGTGACTTCATTTGGTGGTAGTTTTGTAACATTTCCCACCAGATCAGTCGAGAAGGACAGTAGTTCAAGCTAGGTGACGGATTTCTTGAGTGTTAACATCTGCTTCATTATTGTACATTTCTGAGAAGGTACTGAGGAAAACTGCTTGAGGTGACCAATTGATACAGACTCAGCTCTGTAAAAACTCAGAGCTGGTGATATCTTGCTGGACACCCCAACCTCATATCATGCCTCACACACAGGAGAAAGCAAACTCTGACCCGGATGATGCTGTGGCTCCTCTTCCCTAACCCTGGAGGCTCTAGCAAATGCTCCTTTCCTTCATGTACTCTGTTCCCATCCTGGTTCTCGGAAGATGTATGCTTGGCTTACTCGGTGTTTGGCTCCTTTTGCAAGGTCTTTGTCCGAAGCAGGCCCACTCTTGACTGAGGGGATTTAATCCACCTAAGGTTTCAATGTAGTTATGGTCATTAGTATGTACAAAGCTTTCTTTAAATCATATTTAAAATGCATTCAGTGTTTTGTGTCGGATAGAGGCTTTGGCTTTGCTGCTAGCTGCGTCCCTTGACACTGAAGAGTTGAACGAAATGCAAGTCTGTGAACAGTGAGGTTTGTTCTTGCCCTGGAAAAAAATCTTAAGTTTATATTGCCATCTATTTGTGGAAAAGACAATTGAAATATAACTAATTAGGAAAAAATTGTCAGTCAACATTCACAGATCAGTGATTATAGAAACTGAGCTGAGACACACACATTCCCTTTGGCACAAGCAGCGAGAGGTGAAATGAGCTGAATCCTTTGCTGGTATAACACAGGTGGTTATTTTGAAGGTACAGTAGGGATCTGTCTTGCTTGTTAACCCTGAGCTGAGGAGCAGGCTCACCAGTACACGCCACAGCGCCTGGCAGATAATAACCTCCTGATGGCAAAACGACGGTGTAATCCACCCTCACCAGACAGCAGGCAGTGTGTTAAAATGGATACGCTTTGCTGGAAATACCTCTTTGTAAAAGGAGAGGACGCAGGAAAAGCTGCTGGAGGGTTGTAGGGTGCCCATGCTGTAGATGGCGTGCCTGTGCCCTGGTCTCGGGGCTGGCGAGGGCACTGCCCGTGTGGCCGTGTGGGACGTGGCCGTGCGGGGTAAGGCACGGACTTGGGCGTCCTGCCCGGAGGCACGCAGTGCTGCCCAGCGGGGCCTGCCGTTGTCTTCTCCACAGCGTGCACCGTTTTGTTGTACGTTCACCAAGGTGCAAGTTGTGCTCGGTATTTCTAGCTGAACTTACTGATGCGTCAGAGCAACAAAAATGTCAAAGAAATCAATGTCCTACATTCAGTGTCCTCAAACTTGGCTTCCTCCAAATTTTTCAGTTCCTGGGTGTGAAAGCCTGCTCTTGCAAAAGATCGTGGGGCTCTTGCCATTGACGTTTTCTAGTCAAGCAGGGATTTCCTTTGAAATGCTTCCCAGCTGCTTCAAACAGGATAGTGCTTATTGATTGCATCCCTGTAAGACAAGCATTTGTGTTTCCTTTTCCCACCTTTCCCCTAGGAGAGTTTTATTTCATAGATGAAAAGATCAACAGGAGCAAGAAAAGGAAAGCACGAGACAGGGAATTCCTGTGGAAGATTAAGCAGTTACTCATGCAATTTAAATTAGATTTGTAATAAATTTGTACAGGAAATGAATTAGGATGGCTAGCTTTTATGGAAAAGGGATTGATTTTCATAGTGCTTTTTATTATTCGTTTCACTCATAGTTTTTATCTTCTTCTTTTTTTTTTTTTATCCACGTAGGATTAGTTTCCAATTAATTCAGACTCTACATAGATTGATTAGTAACTTTTAATCTTTGGTCTCTCCTCCCCCTCCATCTGAGGCTTGCTAGTTGGTTTTAATTTTTTGCTATAATTGCTCAGAGGCAACAGCATAAGCAATAAAAAAAAAGGTACTTTGCTGCTTTTCTGTGTTGTGAAAATGTGTTGGGCTTTTGTCTACTCGTTGCTGAAAAATGCTGCCCCCCAGGCCATTCCAGTACCTGCTAAATGCTTATACTGTTACTATTGGTGGCAAAGCCCTGTTTATAGGTGTAGGATATTATTCCTGCCTTGGTGCTAGGTGGAGCACTGAATTACTTTGACGAAGCAGCTTTATTGTTCACTGAAGGAGAAGTGTATCAATCACCTTGAAACTACAGAGAAATTGTCTTAGGACTGTAATAGGAGTGCCTGTCCAGTGAGGCTTTCTTGATAACGTTATCCCACAATACTGCTGCTGTGGTCAGCCGGTCTTAGTTGTATGCACCATGCCAGGGATGAGCGGTGTAAGCCCCTTGGCTCTGTTCGAGGCACGGCTGCTCGCCCTGTGGCCATATGGATCGTGGCCGTGGGGCTCGCAAGGTGAAGCTGCTGCTTCCCTCCTGGATACGTTGGTTTGGGTTTGGGATTCCCACTGCCTGCTGGGTGGGAGTGCAGACTGACCTCCTAGCACCCACCCTCTCATGTCCTCGAGCTTTGCACCCAAGTTCCTGCAGGATTCCTTTGATTTAGATAGACAATCTTGACTTTATCTGCTATCATATCAGACACAAAAACTCTCTAATGTGGCTGAATCTGGAGTATTAGTGCTGTTTTGTCCAAGGCACACCCAAAAGTTAAATGTTTGGACAATTTCTAAATTATTTATCCTGTACATGTCAGGATTTGGGCCACAGGCAATCAGCTGGCTCTCCTGTCCACCAAGGGGTAAGTAGGGGTTTGCTGGCAGTAGGGAACTAACTAAAATGATCAGCTATCGCTGGTAACGCCCAGTGTTTTTAATGTTCTTTTTCTGTTTGTTATAGGACAACTTTGGCACATCAAGGAATGATTACATAACATCTATTTAACATTGATATTCTGTGTTATAGTTGATGTGCACTAGTTTGTGGCCGGGTTTATTCATCGGTTTCAGTAAAAAAAAACGTTTAAAGGAATATGTTGCTCACCAGCATCCTTTCTGCTACCACCGATCATAGTACAGTATGAAACTGAAAGCTACTGTGATTATTGAGTTCAGGTTTCTGCATAATGGCTCCTATTTTATATCTACTGGGCCGGTATGTAGCATAGTAAATTGGAGTTGAACTTGGGCACATCTACTCAATGGATTAGAGCAGAACATAATTCTGTGACAATATCACCAGCCAGGTCATCTAGAAAAAAGGAATAAACCATGTAACGGCATGTATCATTTTTCTTGTTTGTCTAATTCTCACTTTCTCCTATGAGTGCCTTTTTAATTTCCCTGCAGTATTTTAAGATATTAAAAAAAAATAAATCATTTGTTTTCAAACATACACAAAAATGTAGAGCAGCTTTGGTAAAGCAGATGATCGCAAGTGTGACACTAAAGTTAAGGGTTAAATTTTTTTCTTTGAACACACAACACATCCCTTCAAAGTTATCCTCCTCTCCCTGTGAGTACAGCACCCCTATTGATATCAACTGGAGTTTAATACAAGCAGATATTGTAGAATAGACTTCAAGGGAACCTGTGTGATGATCAGAGAAAAGGATTTAACTCTTATTACTTAGCAACTGAGAAAATAAAAATTATATATTGGAAACTCCACTTGTATTCACAGCTGGCAAGAGCAGTGTTACAGGTACTCTATGGCCTGATTCTGCTTCCAGTGGAAAGAGGAGATACAGCAGTGGGCTCCAACTATCCAATTTTAAATGGGGCCTATAATATCAAAAAAAGCCACAGGAAATGGCAGGAGTATGGAGGCTGGTGTGGCTATAGTGTGAAACGGATGTTATCCTGTAGGAAGAGAATCTAATTACCTTTCCCAGACAGAAGGAAGCCCTGAAGTCTGCTTGTCTGCCCTTTTACATCTGATTCTTTAAAAGACAGTGGAGGCAATATTACCTCAATGTTTTTAATGATTACTTTATCCAAGCAGACCTCATACTAGATCAAACATCATTAATCTGAGTTACTCAAACTTTCCAAGGGATGTAGCATAAAACCAGTATAAAGCCAGCAGAAATGCAGTGCATGCCATGCCTAGTTGGGTTGAACTGTATTAGTTCTGCCTGGTACAGGTTAGACTGGTACCTCGGCACCACACAGATCTGCTGCCCATTACCAGGGATCCAGCCACGTGCGTCTTTTGCAGATTAGTAGTAGACGAAGCGTCACTGAAATTCATTCAGAACTGTAAGTAACTGTGTGCAAGTCTTATGAATGGGTGGCTTTGTAGAGGGCCCCGCAGCCACGACCTAATCGGGACAGGGTGTGTTTGACTACAGACTTCATGCAACTTGTAGGTGTGTAGTTAACTTTGGAAATTGCAATCTTGCATTTAAATCCTTGGGCTGTTGAGCTGCAGCAAGCCTCCTGGGGTAGAGACGTGCCTGTTCTCATGTCAGTAAATGCTTTTAATGATGGTGTTTGGCCCATGCATTGTTCACGTATTCAAAGTACAAAAATGGTAGTTGCCCAGCAAGTGAATCATAGAAAATCATAGTGTGAGTGGCGAGTGTGACATGTCTCAAGAGCCTACAGCTGGACTAATTAGTACTGACAAGAGAGTTGGGCTCATCCCATGCTAACTGTGGGCTTGTGGTTCTCGTATTGGGTTGAGAGTGGAAGGCAGGAAAACAAACCTTTCAGGGATGCAGTCGTGGTGGGAAACTCCAAATGTTTTCATCCCTTGCATTCGGTGACACTCTGATGCTGTGTGCTGGCAATCTCTATGAAAATAGAGCTGTATATCTTTTTTTTTTTTCCTTACACAGCTTTAGCATGTTTTAATAATAGGCAATAATACAAGTTTCCTTTCAAAATAAGAGGGAAAACAAACATTGTCTCAGCTGTTGCTGGAGGTTACAGTCAAAACATTATTTCTTTATCATTTGGTAGAAACAAAGCTGGCAAAATATTGATATGCAAGTTGCTTTATATCTTTCTTTGTCATTATTCATAGCCACCCCCTCCCATAATGCTAAATTTCCCCAAGTGCCATCTGTCACTATCCTCTGTGATTAAAAAAAAAAAAAAAAAAAATTAGAAATTAGTCACAAGATTACGTACAGCATCTGTGGGTGCAGTAGCTGTGATAAAACCATCCTTGCTATTAATTTTGATGGCAAAACCCCCAATGGGTAGATGTAAAGAATAACCTTCTTCCCATCATATAGCAGTGGATAGTTGGATAAATGGCTGTAAGATACAGCTGTACATAAAATACACGTCAATGTACATGGGTATTTAAGACCTGCTTTATCCTTGCAGCTTTTTATATTTCATCAATCTAGAGTAAAATTCAACAGGCTTTCATTAGGACTGCAATTCAATGGCAGAATGACTTACTGTGGGAAAAAATTCAGGATACCATAGGTTTTTAAAAAGTGCACCAAATGTAAGTTGACTTAATTTTTGCATATTCTTTTTGAAAATATAAAGATGCTTATTATGATTCTTCTGCTCCTTATTTATCACTCCTTATATATGAACTGCTACGTGGTTCAGTATTTCCTTTAAGATGGGGAGAAAAGGCCTGAGAAAAAATTCTTGATCAGAGTAACACCTTTACAAAGTGTGTATGATCGTTAGAGGATTTCTTCATTAACTTGCACAAAAGGAAGTGGCATAGAAAGATAGCAGTTGTAGTACTGTTTCTGACAACATATGAATGTAAGCATTACTTTATTTTTAGACTAGATTCTAATGATTAAGTAATCAGTCCCAGAAAGCAGATGCTTCTTAACTTTTAATAGTGTAAACATATTCTATACTTTTCTAAGAAAAATAGAAACATATAGGTATCTACTTCAGTAAAAAAAAAATACTGTTTACAGATATTTTCACAGATTTCTTGTAGTAGTTGATCTTATCCATAAATTTCACCTTGACAAAAATGCTTGATTATCAAATGACTTTAAAAACATTTTTAGTGTGGCCTGCTGCTATTGGCATAAGAGCGTTGCTTTTATCTCTTTGGTCCCTGATTAAATTCTGCTGTGAATAAAAATGCATAAAGGTATCCAAACCCATAATTTTTTAAGGTGGTTAGAACCAGACGTGCAACTGCTCTCATTGTAATAAAGCCAGTGATACGGTTTTCAGAATTAGTAGATATAAGAATCGAGGCCATGAACCTCTCGCTGATGCCCTTATTACCTCATGGATTAAATCAAATACCTACCTGTAAGCCCCTCTCAATTTCATCTACATCTTGTGGCTAAAGCCAAATGCTGTAACAAAGGGTATTTTTTTTCCCTCTTAAATCATCTCTGGTTGCCAGAGGAGGTTTCTTATATTGCACAGAAACTGAAGTCCTTTTACCCCTCTAATGTACATCTCTCCAATCAAATGAAAGGTATAGAAAGTAGGATCATTCCAAAAACCTTGGAGTGTTGAATCTGGGGCAAATCATAAGTTTATCTAAGTTTAAGCACCTAAAAGTGACATAGTAGTAGATAGGGGTTAACTCTAGCAAATAATGGAAGTAGCTTTCTTTTGCAGGCTGGGAAAACATGCTTAAAATGTAAAAGGTAAATTAAGTGAGCTTGAACAAAGGTGAAATAATATGGTTCATTGTCTTTTTCAATTTGTGTTGCTTAGTCATAAAGTAACTTAAGCATATTCAGTTTTCAACATTTATTATAGTTACCAGTGTATACATATCAAATTGAAATATATTTAAGAAAAAACATCAGTTTATTCTGCTCAACATGATTTTTGTTCAGAAGTAAAAGTTTGTATCAGATATAAAAATAAACCAAATTTAAGTTGCTCAGATCACTCATTTATCAGACTCATTACTCCAGAAGAAGTAATCCTGCAGGGTATGCTGAGATGCACTGTAGGTACAGCAGTCTCTAACAGTGAAACCCAAACCAAACTTCAGGGAAGTGCTGCTGTTTGTTGAGGACATTGAGTCCATAGGAGCCTCCACAACCAAAGTAATTCTGGGTCCAGCAGGTCGGAGTCGAGATGTGATGGTACTTTGGGCTCAAGTGACATAGTTTTCCAGCTCCAGCCAGGAAAGGCTGACTTTCAATGAGTGACTGGTGGATATCCCCGGAGAGGAGCTGTCATGGTTTAACCCCAGCCAGCAACTAAGCACCACGCAGCCGCTCACTCACTCCCCCCCAGTGGGATGGGGGAGAAAATCGGGAGAAGAAGTAAAACTCGTGGGTTGAGATAAGAACGGTTTAATAGAACAGAAACGAAGAAACTAATAATGATAACGATAACACTAATAAAATGACAACAGCAATAATAAAAGGATTGGAATGTACAAATGATGTGCAGTGCAATTGCTCACCACCTGCAGATTGACACCCAGTTAGTCCCTGAGCGGCCATTCCCACTGCCCCCACTCTGCCCAGTTCCTATACTGGATGTGACGTCCCATGGTATGGAATACACTGTTGGCCACTTTGGGTCAGCTGCCCTGGCTGTGTCCTGTGCCAACTTCTTGTGCCCCTCCAGCTTTCTCGCTGGCTGGGGATGAGAAGCTGAAAAATCCTTGACTCTAGTCTAAACACTACTTAGCAACAACTGAAAACATCAGTGTTACCAACATTCTTCAGATACTGAACTCAAAACATAGCACTGTACCAGCTACTAGGAAGACAGTTAACTCTATCCCAGCTGAAACCAGGACAGGAGCTTTCATGGGAAGTAAGGAGCTGCAGAGGGATCTGGGAATCCTGTTGATTGTGATATGGAATGGGGACAATAATGAGGCCAGGCCTGGGCGAGGGGTAACTTGTGTTTGCTGCCAGGAGCACTTACTGATGTTGGGATGTGATGAAAAGTGCTGTTACCAGTTACTGTGGTCTTTTCCAGGGGGCTTTGTTTTTTTTTATCTTGTAACTCTAAAGCCTTATTAGCTTCATCACTGCCCTTTACTATCCGCTCAAGCTTTTGAAATGGGCACTCTGATTTAGTGATTGTGTGGTTTTGCCACATGTTACTGTCTGAGGAAGGATGTTTCTCAGACCATTTTCCTTTTGTAACTGAAACACAGACTGTTGCTGAGCAAAGAGTCTCTTGACTGGGGGGGGGTGGAGGGAGAAAACAGAAATGAAAGCTTCCTTAAGAGCCAAACTACTTTGTGATTTTTAAAACAAAATAAAAATTGTATTATTCATCTTTGCATTAGAAACCTGCAGAGACCTGGTATCACTTGGGTAGTGGAAATGTTTACACAGTGTATTTGGGACACACATGAGCTTTCTCCAACTCTTCCTCAAAGCTGAAAGAAAGGTTTTGATGCATCAAGTATCCCTTTGATTAAATTTCACTTATTCACAAAGGAAAAAAACGCATTTGTGTAAAAGTCTAATGATTTTTTTTGAGCGGAGTAGAAATCAGCAACAGGAGCTTCTTCCTTTGCTAACCATTTCAAGCCTCTCATAGTGAGCACGTTAACACAAATCTTTTTTTTTTTAATCAGATAATGCTACTGGAACTACTCTGCTTCTGTGTCGATTTTCTGTTTTGTTTTTCCTTTCTTTTGGTGGTGGTGGGGAATGTTTGGAGAGGAATTTGGCTTTATTTTTAGGGGATGAGTTGTTTTGATTAATCTGCTTTGGCTGTCTTCTGCGTGTTTCTTCTGTATCCTTTATGATCACAGGCACATTGTTCCCTTACACAACTTCACCAGCTGATACTCTAGCAGTGCACAAGCCTTGTGCCTGCTGTATCAGGCTCCAAGAAAATACTGTCTTTGCTAGTTTTTTGGTTCTAACTCCTACGGTTCCAGGAGGAGGCTTGGGTTCTTTTACATAGATCCCAAAGTAGGTGCATACACCACTAATATAAGGAATCACGCTGATAGAGGGTAACCACCAGTACTCTGATTTGTGTAAACACACTCGTGTCTCAGAACATGCAAGCTGTTGACCTGCAGCACCTTGCACTGGGAAATGTTTGGATTCCCCCTTTCAGTCTCACATCTTGAGTTTATCTGCCATACTTCAAGCACTGTCATGTGAACAGCAGTCCCACAGAGCCACAGAAGTATGAACTTTTCCACACTCAGCACTTGTGCAAAAAAACCTGACAGACTCTGGGAAATAGTTATTCACTTTTCAGCAAGAAGCAGTGTTTATTTTGACAAAAAAGGAGAGTAGCAAAATGAAAAGTTCTCGCTATTAGTGTAAAAATTTCAACATACACTTAAATAAAAGGCTGGGAATATTGTGCCCTTTATACTGTTAGAAAAATGTCACATTGCCTCTTTAAAGAGCAGAAAATATAAATACTACAGAAGTGCTACACTATGTGTTAATAAGCTTTACAGTTAATTTTAAAAGAAAAAAGAACAGTGGGAATAGCCCTCCACAACAGGGAATTATTGCTTTGAGGTTCATGGGCAGCAATTCCTCTATCATGCCTCGAGCCAGACTCCTGACCACATCCTGGGTAATGGGGTTAAACTGTAGAAATCCACTGGGGCCAAATGTGGACGAGGGTCTGCAGCCTCTTCAGTCTGTGGTGAGGGCCCGGAGGGGGAGACAAAAGTGGGAGCATGAGGCAAACTGGAAGGTCCTATATGTTTTGGAACAAGATTTTGCTCCTCAATCTCTGTAATCAAGTATGAGGCCAGCTGAAGTCTATGGAAAAAGTCCTATCTCCTATAACAGCTTGGCCCCTGCAGTGCTGGGCTTATTAGGGTGTTGTCTGACTATGTGCTGTGTGTGGGGTTTTCTCAGTTTGTTGTTTAAATCGGACATAGAAATATAAAAATGGAGTCATCAAACACCATTTATTGCTTGAAGGGCTGCACATCCTTGTAGAATTGAATGGATTATACCAAGGCATAGTCACAGAATTTTCATCTCCAACAGCCTTATTCATACTTTGTTCAGGATACACAAAATATCCTTTACAGCCCCTCTGAACTTGAACAGGCTCTGACATGCTGTTTTGTATAAATTGACTCACCTCTCCATTTACTATTTTTGTAGGGAAATTTCCATGGTTTTGCACAACTATGGAGCAGCAAATGCTTCTCAGTGCAGATTGCCTCTTCAACACGTGAACTGGGATGGAAGGGTTGGGTTTTTTTCTTAATGGTGTCATAGGTATCCTGGAAAGGTAAAGCCTGTTTGTATAGGTCGGTGTTGAGTCAGTGAGTAATGCAGCTTTGGCAGAGCAGGCAGATGTGTAGCATAGCCTGAGATTGCTGTGTTTCCTGTTGATTTGCTTCCGTATTGTAAGGGCAGTTAATTATTTAGAGGGATAGAAAACAACCCCATAACCTGATGGTTAGAGGACTTGCTTGTGACAGTCTGATTCAATAGTCAAAAAAACCCCAAAACCCCAAACCTGAAATATTCATTGGACCAGAGTGGGAGAGCACGGTGTCCTTGCAGGTGCTTGTGGCCTCTCCTGCAAAGGGAGGAGGTGAGCACATGTGCTATGAAGTAGAGGCTCTCCTTGAATCCAGGTCACTCCATACTGGATAGCGCCTTTGATCACTGTCTATTCAGTAAAAATGGGATCTTTGCCCCCTCATGTATCTATGTCTTATTTTCCTTGAGGGACTGGGGTGAATGACATGACCCAAAATGGAAACACTTAATTTATTTTTGTTTGTCAAGAAAAAAATGAAAACTTTTTCTTTTGGTTCCATCTAAACTGTTTTTTCAAATCAGACTCCACACTAGCAAATTGATTACTGACACAACCCCATTCAGATTGTTTTAATTCCACGTTTATTTGTTTTCACAGACCTTCTTGATAACTTTTAGTAAGGTGTTATCTCAATTAAGAAAGGGACTTTATTTTTTATATAATCCTATTATGGTGGTATTTGCCTTTTTTTTTTTTTAAGCAAACTTGTAAATGCTTTTTTCCAGCAAAACTGTTAGGTGAAACGCACTCGATAGACTTGAATAGTTTGGCACTCTTGATGCATAGCCCAGCCTCTTGAACTGAAGGTCATCCTTCCTCTCTAGACGTTTCCTTCATGCTCGTCAGCAAAGCTGAATCATAGTGTTACATTTCTTCCATGCATTTCCAGCCTTGTAAGACTAAGATACGGAATAAAAACCAGCACATGCTCCCTGCAGTATGTGGGTGGAAGTATGTCATCCATCACACCTGTCTGTGCCAAGGGTTTATTTCCACTGGATGACAACCATATGAAGAGTTCCCTTTTGAGGAAAACTAGACTTTCTGTCTTTAGAGTTTCTTTTAATCTAACTCTGAGTAAAACCATTGACTCTCTATAAGATGATTTCTACTGTTAATAACAAGGAGGCAGAGGTGGGATCTCCAAGAAGGGAAAAAGTATGGAAGCGCTCTCTAACCACTTTCTGCAGTCACTTAGTTACTGGGACAGCTCAAGCACTCATTTCCACAAAGCAGGTACTGGCTTATCCTCCTCTGCCCATGTTGAGGGGAAGCTAGAAGTACGGGTGGCATTTAACTCTTGGCACCGATTGTATGTGTTATCTCAAGTGAGGCTCGCAGAAGGTCTGGTGCTTGTACACACAGCCTGTTGTGTTTCTGCAAGAACTTGTTTAGTGTTTGTCCCACAATAGTAAACCTAAATCCACTTACTAGTAGGTGTAGTTATTTTATTCAGAATAAAATGAGCTCTTTAAAAGGTTTAATGTTGCTCTATTATATGCCCCATACAGTGTAGAAGATCAATTATTGTATAGATGATGTTCATGGCTTCTGGATGGCACTGCATAACAGATTAGCAGCAGCTCTTGAAACATATGGAAAACTGAAGAAAATACCAGCATAATAAATATAACAAATCTCATAACTTTAGTTAGATACTTGGTATGCCTAATTTCTGTAAATATGCTGCATTATTGAAAGAAAAACTTAGTGTTTTCTTGTGCTCAAACTAAATATGTCTTGTCATTGGTAAAGCCCTGTTTATACAGATTGTACCTTGAGATTCTCTAAAATTGAAATGCACAGACAATAAGCTCTTTTGTGTTCAGTCTGGCTGAAATGCATTGAAAAAAATGTATTTCCTGGCCTTCATTTCTGATCCATTATCAATGCAGATGCGTTCTTTGCAGTATGGTAAATATCAGTGTTAGAAAGAAAGGTTGTCACTTAAAGAGCAAGTTTAATATTCAGTTTCTTCTCTGTAAATATATACAATTCGATTAATATAATTCACTGGGGAGGTGCGCCTTTGACTTTGAAATTTGCCTTTTAAGTCCAAACTATGGAATAATCCCTTAAACTTGCCTTTCTTGGAGCATCTGAACCAATCAGATCTGTTATTTCCTGGTAGTCCAGAAGAAAAAGTGACAGCCAGAAGAGGTCTGCTGTGTGCTAGACCTGGATGGTACTGTTGGAAGCTCTCACAACACTCATATACACTGGAGCACCATCAAATTACAGTCTGTCACACCGGGAAAGAGGCAGTGGCTTTTTTTCTTACTTTTCCAAACCATTATCAAGCTATTCTGATCTGCAGTGTGTCTGGCTTTACTCTGGAGTAAAGGCTGTTGCAGGCTACAGCTTCAGGAGGCACAAGCAGCTTCCCCACCCGCAGCAGCACAGCATCCCTTGTCCCAAACAGCCCATACCCTTCCAAGGAGGACACATGGGTGTCTGTGCTTGAGCCATTGCCTCTCTGCTCTGCACTTTGGGGATGAGAGAGGAGCATTCCTTGCTTTGGCCTCTTGCTGAAGCAAATGCTCAGTGCAAGTACCTGTCCGCTAGCTGTGGGGCTGCTGTAGAGATAAGTGGGGTGGTGATGTAGAGCTAAATGTAAAATCAGAATTAGTATTTAATAATTTGTATATAATTGGATATCGTACAGACGAGCAATGGTGAAAGTGCCAAATTTTTGGTATTTTGTCTTCTATATGTTTTTGCACCAGCTTGATGTAGAAAACCTAGAATTTCTTAAACATCAGTCAGCCCACATTGTCATATGGTCTCTTCTACCTATAAAATCTGTAAATCTATTATAACAGCTGGATTTATAAAGTGCAGGGGTCAAAACAATCAGTAATCATGCAGGCAGGCAGGAGGCTGAGGCAACACCTCCTGCCCCCAGAGTGGCTGCTCCTTGTCCTCCACAAGACTTGCATGTTCTGTAGTCCGCATCTCTCGTGTGTGGTCTGCTGTCCCTTCCAGCCAGAGGAAGAAGACACTTTTGGAGCAGCCGCATTTTTTCCTTCAGGTGTGCTGTGAGGTACAGCTCCTGTGGTGCTCATTAGGAGGCTGCCCTGGCACCCGCAGCCAAGCGCTGGGTTTGGAGGGGCACCAGCGGCTGGCGTGCCTCATGCAGCATGGGTGTAGGTTTTTGCATGCACACCGGTGTGGGTGCTCTCATCTGCGTGCTTGCTGTTTCACAAATACCAACCTAAGTTCATAATTTTATCTTGTCTTACACATGCTTCTCCACTTGTTTCTCTGGCAGGACAGTGTAAGAGAAGTGTGTTGCTTCATGTGTTGTTTCAGATGTGGATGTTTCAGTGGTGCTGTGTAAACATAACTACATTTAGAAAAAAATAGGAATAAAAAAACGCTGTATGCAGCCAAGTTAATGTTGCTATAAAATCTGAATACATTCTTGTTTTTCTGTTTGAGCTGAAAATGTGATATCGAATTATCTTATTTATCTTTGTACTTAAAGTGTGTGTAAAAATTAAAAGCCACTGCTCTTTAGAAGGAAATATCAGTCCACTTTATCTTCCTGATGTACTGTAAACTGCACGCACAGAGGAGGTTAGTAGCTGAATGGGGGGTGATTATGAAGATGAATGCGTGGCCGGGAGACAGAGTCAGTTTAATGAGCTGAGCAGTAAGGAGGCTGTAATTTTTATAGATTAGCACTGAACTTGTCACTTACCGGCTGATACGACAACTTAGTTTCAGAATTACAGTATGTCAGAAACAAGCTCAACAAGCTCAAAACCAGTAGCAATCTGATTATCTCCCACGTAATCCAAATTACAAGTGTAGTTCTCCTAGATGTGTATTGCCTCTTCCCAACGTTTTATCTGTCACAGGTAACGAGCAGAACCCAGAAAAGTGCACGATTAGTCATATGTCAGCTAATTTCTTCTCCTGCGCCTTGCCGTGCCGGCAGAGCCTTCAGGCAGTCTCCTGTCCCCAGGCTCTTTTGTGCCGAGTCAGCTCGGCACATCAGCAGAAGTCTGCCCCAAGGGAAGCAGCAATGGGGGGGAAGGAAATGGTGAATTCCCAGGACCACCAATTTCTTAGAGGAGCTGTTGAAGATACAGTGCTTTCTTCTGTTATCATTGCTTTGGGTTCTTGTGCTAGTCTCTAGCTACCTCCTAATACGTTTGCTTATCTCTGTATGAGTTTGTCAGCAGGCTTCGTGAGCTTTGGCTGTTCAGTAAGAGCTCCCAGTCCAACAGGCTGGAGGTGGAGTCCCTTTCCCTGTGCTGCTGGGTTTGGAAGCAGAGAAGCTTGTAATCCTTTCATCTGTTATCAATAACTGCTTGTCCTAGTGTCACCAAGAATCCCCGGCTTCCGAGCATCATCGGGCACCTGGTGTCTTAATTGACCTCAGGGATGGGGACTGCTCCAGGTTTGCTCTTCTTTGAGCGAGTGAGCCAAGGACCTGGTTCCCGTTAGGGAAGACAGTAGCAGAACAAACACCTAGGCTGATTTGTCTTTTACAAACTGAGCGAAAGCCATGAGCCCCCAGTCTGGCACCATTCCCAGAAGTGTTATTTTACAGGCATGATGCTTCTGATAACGGCATCGCTTCTGGAGTAGCGTACAAGGGATAATTATTGTTCCACAAGCAGATGACAGTGTTGATTTCTCCCCTTCATAATTCACTCAGGCTGCAGGTTGATTTGTTGGAAGGAGCGTTTTGGTTTTAGACAGCTCTGGGATGGGAAGGGGGGAAGGCCAGATTTGGGTTTATTAAGGTAATGGGTATCTGTAATTTTGGAGACAGCTCTTGCAGCCAGCTGTAGACAGAACTGTTGGTGCTTTGTTTGGTTTTGGGGACCTGAATTTGAGTGAAGTCCTGGGCAAGAAATGGTGCTCTAGTCCTCTGTTCTGGCACTGTTTCCCTTACAGAGTGCTTTATAAAAGGATGTATGTCAGTGGTGTGAGGTTTTTCATGTACCATGGTAAGCTTTTGCTACTAGTGTCTACTCTTAAGCCCTTCTCCTGGGTGGTTAACCTTTCCAGTGAACACATACTTCATTCCAAAAGCTTGGTTTTCTCCTGATATTTACACTGCACAAGTGCAGCAAAGGCAGTAAAATCCAGCTAACGTGAACATTGGTTTTCCTTTCCTCAGCCGCTCACCCGCTGTTTTGCCCTAGGAACAACTTTTACCCTCTATCTCTCCTTCTCTACCATAAAATGAGAGCAGTGATGTTGTCTGTTCAGTCCTCTAAGAGTTTTTAGCCACTGCAGGGTATTATATAGGCATCTTATAAGTAAATAATTTAGTATGTAGCAAATAGCACTAACTCAGTAAAACTATTTTTAAAATAAAGTTATCCTCCACCATATACGTGAGTTTCTTGATCAGTTTTGCCGACGGTTGTCAACAGCCAAAGGCAGAGGGCTCTATGCTGCCCTCAGGCAAACCCAAGTCCTTCCACGCTTCCCTCTTACACCTGCCCCATCTCCTCATCCCATCTTCTGCTTCTGGATCACGCTTTCAGGAGCAGTGGCTCCTCATGAACATGCAGATGTGACCACATGGCTCTTGATGACTTACGCCAGCACATGAAAGCAGAGCTTTTAAAAAATAATTTTCCCATGTGCTTTCTGAGCATTAGTTAAATAACAATGTTAATCTGTCAGGACCTGAACAGATGAGTCAGTGATATTTTTTTTTGTGCGTAATCTTGTCTTTTTAAATATAAGTGCCTATTTTTTAAATGACCCATTTAAAAAAAAAAATAACACATTGACCTTTTAAAACCACTGTATGCCAGACCTTCTTAAGAGATTTGGCACTGACATTTTTGTCATAATGGAAGATTCATTAAGGTCAATGATAAATTTGCTGCAATAAATACAGAAGAATTAAGAGCTCATCAGCATTACCACAGCGTAATGTTCAGTGGATTGAATTATGTACTTAGAAAGATGAATCTGTGGCAATTGCCAAGCTTCAAGAGGGAAGCTGTATGTGTGCATGGACATGTGCATGCATGTGTGAGAGGGACGGCAGAGGAAATGAGGGGATGAAAAACAAATTTAAGAAAGCAAAACATTTTTTCATTCATTTTCTAGTCCAGTAATATTTAAAATAGACATGACAAACAGTATGATTGTACTCTCATTCATTGCCTTGTAATTGACGTTTCTTGTGGTAAATGCTGCGGTATGACTGGGTATTTGTCCTGCTTGCCTCCCCTTGCAGAGTACATACCGTCTTTTAAGCCATATTTAGTGCAAACAACAGTATTGATTGTGATTGATGAAGCAGTGTGAGAGGGTCAGCCCTTTACCTGCCCCCTAGAGTAACTGGGCTGCAGTTTGTTAAAGGGTAACAGAAGAGATATTAAAAATGAAGAAATGCACTAAGTGGCTGTGAGCTGTGTTCCCAGCTGTTCAGAGCATCTATTCTGTAATATGGAGCATCAATCTAATTCTCCACACAGGGTAGGAGCATGGCAAGTCAAACACCTCCGATAGGCAGTCCTCACCAGCAAGATACAATGTTCAATTTAAGGAAAGATTGAAGAACATCAGTCTTCCCTTAAAACAATTTGTACAGAATAAATTTGGCACTTGCCAGCTATTCCCACAGAGGGAAACTGATAATAGGACAGAGAAAATCATGTAACGTGATTTAGGATTCCCAGAATGGGATTACTGTTGGTAATAAAACAGGAGGGAGGCGGGAGAGAGAAGAAGAGCTGACAGTAAGCTTGATGTTAATTCAGAATGCTCTCAAACGCCTGGAAATTCATCAGGGCTGTGGGTGCTCTCGGTATCAAGACTCGGCCTGAACGCGGATTCAGCACACTCACAGATATTAGCTCCGAGTGCCTCAGCTGGAGCTGCTGGGTGTGAGTGCCTTTAAAAACCTGGCCCTTAGGACTTATGTATCCTACGAAATAATGCTCTGCTGAAAACTGGTGTCAGTCGCTGAACTAGTGCCACACATGGCTTGCCTTTTGTCTTTCCTTTTGGCAAAATCATTTACAGGACAGGTTCAGCTGAATCTGTGCTGACATCCCAAACTGGTAATTAAAAAAAAAAAAAAAAACCCAACAAAAAGAGAAAACAAAAAAAAAACCCCAAAAACCCAAAGCCGGCAACTTCTGCAAAGCTTAAAACTTGATACTGCTGTAGGTCACCCGGGTCAGCCCCTACATATCACCTGGAGCAGACTGAGAATCTCTTCTATGCTGCTTATGCCGCATGACAGTTTATTTTATTTATTTGCTGTGTAGTTAAAGGTAGAAGTCACCCTATTTGAGACTGCTTGCTCTGTCTTCTGAAAGTGCAAAATGGAGGATAAAGTGTAGCAGGTGTTAAGTGCACAAATTTACTTCAGGACCCAGATAGCTTTAGTTGCCCTTATGCAATTATTACTTATACAATGTAGCATATAAACCATGTGCCCAAGTCTTTTTTTTGTGGGGGATCTGTGCTGTATTATGGTATAAATTGGAAGGATGGAGGTAATGATGCTGGAAGGCATTTTACCTAGAGAAGGCAGAACTGGTGCTCTAACAAAGCTTGTTACCAAAGATCTGATAGAGGATGGAGAGGAAGGTATAGTCAGCACTAAAGTTAGTCCTGGTGGTATGGGCCTGCAGCAAATCCCAAAGTCCCACAGGGCAGGAGGTCAAACTCTTGCTTCTCTGTCTTCCTTTTCTTCTCTTTGCTAAGTTGCATGTCATTACCAGGTATCTCATAACCATGGTACTGAGAAAGAAAAGATGAAATTTGGTTTCCTCTTCCTCACCATAAAACCATTAGTGTCCACTTGATTTAAAGTCTCTGCTCACAGAGCAGAAGCTGTGCTTTACACGGCTGAGAAGCTGAGTCCTACTGTGCCTTGCAATAACAAACCTTAACGTATATTCTTTCAAAGTTCTATTGTAACTAACATACGTTGCTCCGATTGTAGTTTTAGTGGGTGAGACTGGAAATTTCCAACAGATTTCCTCACGA
This sequence comes from Haliaeetus leucocephalus, assembly GCF_000737465.1. Lineage (NCBI taxonomy): Eukaryota > Metazoa > Chordata > Aves > Accipitriformes > Accipitridae > Haliaeetus > Haliaeetus leucocephalus. The sequence goes on from NW_010972437.1 coordinate 8,430,322, forward strand.
AAATAATCTTGTTCATAACTAAATGTCATTTACACATTTCTGAGAAATATTGCAATCTTCTGAATACCACTAGAATAGTAAAATTCCTTTCTTTAATTTTGTTATTTAACTTGCAATGTTTTAAATCAGTGATTAAATCAGTTTTTCTGTGACACTGTCATTTTCTCCAGGCCAACCATGATTTGGGGAAACAGTGTAGAAAGCATTCTTGAAGTGATGTATAGCTTTTAATGGTGTATTTCCTTTCTCCCACATAGTGAGCAACGACATTTTGGTCATTGTTCCTATGGAGTGCATACTAGTCATTGAAAAGAAAGTGGGTCCTCATGGAATATGTTGGAGTACTTGTATGTATGTAACATGTAATGCTATATCTAGCAGTGTACAGAAATGTTCTTAACCCAGAAGAGCTTCTCACATCCCAGCTCCCCCCAGCTCCCGACCAGAATGCCCCCAGTGTGTCCTGTCCCACAGAGTCACTTGCTCTCGTAATCTGTGCATGAAGTTGGTGGTGTGTTAACTCTTTAGGGAAGGAGCTGTGCTGTTTCTTCAACTCTTATATGCTAACTTTTGTGATCAACTTCATTAGCAGGTCACTTGCATGAGGTAACTTCAAGTGCACAAAATGCACATCTTTGTGTTTAAAATCAGTAAGCTACTTGCAAAGGCTACTGGGAGTAAATCTTGGGCTGCGTAAGCCAAATTGGGCTTTGTGTTATTTGATCTCTTTGTTATTTGTAGAAATGCTAGAGGCTGGCCTGACGCTGTCCGCAGAACTGAGTAGCTTCTGACGTCCCTGAGCTGATACGGCTGGTGGAAATGTGGAGTCACCTCCATCCTAGCTGCATGGTTATGCACACATGAGGGCCCCCATAGCCCTCCTTTCCATTCGGCTCCTCCTGCTTAGGACATGGAGATGATGCATCTCTCCTGGGATGCTGCAGGATCTTCCACAGGCCTCCTCTTCAGTGGCCCCTTTTCCTGCCTGAACAAAATGCAAAGGGACACAGGGGAGATCGCTTGTGTAGGCCTTTGCCTTATGGCCCTATTTCAGCAAAAATAACTTGAAGATGGAAGAGCAGGTAGAGGGAATCCATTCTTTACACTAATGCTGCTGTTTAAGGCTTCCTGAAACACAAGAAATTTGCAGTCCTGAAGCTGAGAAGAGGAAGCAGAGCATATGTGCTGCGATCATTTATATTTATAGACAGAAATTTCATCACTGGTATTGGACCGTAGGTTCTCCTTCAAGGCATACTCAACCCCAAGCTGAGAACAAGAGGCCTTATCAGAATTAATGCAACCTAGCCACAAACCCAGCCATGAGTCTAAAATCAGAGCTTGAAAGAAGAGTTTGGATTTAAGTTTGACATGTACATTCATTTTTCACCAGTTTTAAAAATCTGCCTTTGAAATGATGTAATGATTTTCACCATGGGATCCTTGGACAACCTTTCTGGAGTCCATGAAAGAAAATAAAGACTATGTATGTATGCCATAAAATATATACACCTTGTTTATATGCTGTAAAGCAATCTGCAAGCGTGACATCTTCAGTGAACGGTTTCAGAGGCCCTATTGATCAAAAAAGTATGAAAGCAACAAAAAATAATTCACTTAATAATGAACAAAAATGAGCTAGTTTACAAAGAACAAATGGTATACTTAAAGATCTCCTTTAGTGATATCATTCCTATTTCATAAGTAAGGCACATTTTTAATACCTTCAGAAGAGAGATTTAGAGGAATATCTACCAATCAAGTGCTGCTTACCATTTGTCCTTGTGTTTTACAGTGCACTGAAATATATACTTATAATTTTATCATGCTTTTTTGCTTCATTTTGCCTAATACACTGAGATGAACTAGTGAGGCGGAAACAAAATTAGGAACTTCCATTTAGATGCATTAGTCACACAGTAAGGTAATCAGCTAGTTAGAAATGGCATCATAAACTTGCCTCAGTGGAGCATATTTACTTTTTTCCCAGCAGCCACCCCGTTGGAATAAAAGCTGTAGTCAGGAGGAGAAGGGTGATTAACAGGATTTTAAATATTTAGGGTTTTTTAATATCATGTAATTACTGCCTGGCTCCGATTACCTAAGTGATGATGATAGCAGTAGTATAATTAAAGAAAAAAAATTAGTCCGAAGTAAACAAAACCAGCCCACTCTCTGCTGCCTCCCTTCCCCTAAAATAACTAGATGGGGTCTAGTCCTGAGCGTGAATGAAGCGGCACTTTGGAGGGAGGTTACCGCTTCAGGCGAAGCCCGACAAGGAAAGCAAGGTGATCTCTGGTTTCCTTAGCCGAGTTCTCCCTGCGTTTGGATGCAGACACAACGTGCTCCTTCCCAGGCCAGCGCTGTCCTGGCCTGGTGCTGCTGGGGCCTCCCCCGTGCCCTCCTGGGCAGCTCAGTCCCAGTGCCGGGCGATGTCCCCGTGGCCACCATCAGAAAGGCGGTGTGGGTGGTGGGACGGAGGTGGCACCGGTGCCGCGGGGGCTCTGCCGCCGGCAGCTCAGCACGGCCGGTGACTGTGGGAGGCGCGGAAAGCAGAACGAGATGCTGCTTTCTGGGAGGTGAAGGGAATGTCCTAGGTTTATTGAGACCTATGCAAAAGACCTTGTGTGTTTTTAATGAACAAGGCCAGGTTTTAGATTTGCATTCAGCCAGTAACTAGCAGGAGAGTGGATTATGAATTTTTCTGTGGCAAAACTGCTGAGGTGTACTCTGATGTCTGGAAAGGTTTTAAATACAAGATTCATGAGCTAAGTGTGCTTTAAGATCACCAAGTGACTAAAAACCTAGGGCAGGTACTGGTTAATTACCCTCAGTGGAGTATGGTATGGATGACAATGATAATGACAGTTGGAACAGGCTGACAAACCTTGCTACTAGGCAGAGAAAACAATGATAAACGTCTGTATAAAGACTCATGTTTAAACTGCTGATGAGTTGTCATCTGAAGAGTGTTACCGAGGGGTCAGAGAATTCAGAGGCTTCCTGCCCAGTTACTCTACGCTGAGCTTGTTCTATATTTTTAATTTTATATTTCAACTATTTTTTTGTCTTTCTGTGGCTTCTTTTGATGATGATGAAATAGCTGTGAAGTACAGTAGTTACTTTGTAGTGAAGAGTAGGTGGTATTTAAGCACAAAATGCATTGAAGTTCCTTGTTCTTTTTGTTATAAGTATGTGTTCACGTGAGGAAGTTATGTGACGCTTCTATATTTTCATTTATGTGAGGTGTGGAGTTTTGGATTTCAACAGTGGGGTGTTTTAAGACTTTTAAAAGTCTTCTGGGAATGTGACTTTTGCAGTCTCATTCCTGGAAGTGTATTTGACCCATGCAGCATATAAAAAAGGTTAGTAACTGTACCAATAATAGCTGATTCTTTCACCTCTCAGCAAGCGCCTAATAAACAAGAAGAGTAGAAAAGAAAGTTTGAATAGTCAGGAAGGAAAAATGAGGCGAAGGGGTTGCAAACAGTAAATCATATGAGTGAGAAATGCGAATTCACTCCACAGCTTCTGTATGAGGTTCCTCAGGCTGCAGTTTCTTGGCAGTTTGACATCACACTGACTGTTTTCCACATATGTCAGAAGTTCTGCTTTAAAAAGACTAGACCTGTGTACTGTTGTCCTAGTTGAGAGGGAGCTGGTTTTTTTAGCTTTCCCTCTCTCTAGGAGAACCTGCTGCCCAAGGGCACTTTGTATGAGCACCTTGTATGGGGTTCTCCAGAGCTCCCAGCTTGGTGAGTCTTGCTTGTTAGCCTTATGGATGGCCCAACAAGTAGGTGAACACAAAAAGTCAAATGAACCTTTCAAAAGAAAACATTGTCTAATGTCCCTATTCAAAGTGTAACATGAGTATGTATGTCTTAGACTTAATTAATGTTTAGGTAGAACTGTTTCATCCAGGTAGGTCCCATTTGTTGATCTGGTAAATAAATATTGGTAAATCAAAGCATGTGTTTTGTTGCATACAAATGAACTCATGCCTGAATTGGGTAATGGAAGCTATATAGAAAACAACAGAGCAAATAACCTTGTACATGTCCCATTCTCAAAGAATTGCAGATTTCTAAATGTCCTTCACAGACTTGCTCAAAACGTGGTTCCTCTGGCAAAGCAGATTTCAAAAGGACTGCTTGCAGTGTAAGGTGTTATGGGTGTTGATAGACCATAATGCAGAGGAATTACAAAATTTGGTAGAAAATTAGTAATAGCAAGAGATATTTTTTTTCTTTTCAAGAAGCAAAAGAAACGCTCATTTTAGAGGCGAAATAGAAAATTCAAAAAAGTTATCTCTTTTTTCCCTACCAGAGTAAAAACCCCATGGAGGTAAGTCTGTATACCTGACTATAAATCCTGTTCCCAAGAACTAAGTTTCCCTGTATATTAACTTCACTCAACTATCATTTGCTTTGCAAGCAAAGGCATCACATGCAAAGGCAAAATGGAGAGAAAAAAAAATTACATGGGAGAAAAGGAAGCTGTTGATGTGAAAGCATGGAATTGCATTCTCTGGCTGCTCGTATGTCTCTGTGGCAGGAAAGCATTTCCCTGCACAGGGAAGCGTATGCTGCAGCCTAAGCAAGGAGCCACACGCGCTGGGGAGCTCAGCAGCACAGCCACTGCTGGGGCTGCGTTGCATGGGCAGCCAAACTAAAATGCAGAGATGCTCACCCAGAAATCCAATGTCGGCTGCCCTAGGTGTGTTACAGCATCCTTCTTCATTCAGTAAGCATTTTAGTCAACATACATATTTCTGGAAAATATTGATTGCTATGCATTACAGAATTTTTCATTAAGCTTATCTAAGTCTCGCAGATACCGTGTGAGTGATAAAAGACCTGAGCTTTGAAATTGGATATGTCTGCACCAAGAAAAAGATGGATCTGTCCTAAGAGGATTGTAACTTACAGGGATGAAGTTACCCTTGTTATATCCTATTCTTTACATGAGCACAGCTGCAAAGCAGAGGATAACACTTCTTAAAATGCTGAAGTGACTTGAGACTCCACGTTTGATTCTCAGAAGTGACTTGAGCTACTCATGTCCTTGTAAGCTTCAACCTTGCAACTATGATCAAGTTTAAAAGGAGTAAACAGGGGAAATAAAAGCTCTAATAAAAGCCACCACCTCAGCTAAAGCTCTTCTTATCTTTTCCAAGTCCTGACAGTACTAATGCTGAGTTAAATATGCTAGATGTGGTAATGCAGGGTCCTGATTTCATTCCTTTCCTTCTCAGGGTGGAGGACAACTATCATCACTTTATACTTTGTGTCACGGAGTCCCCCTTGACTAGGTGCCCATCTCTTTGGTCCAGACAGAAGAACAGGTGCAGCCTGACTTGACTTCCACTGCTGTGAAGGTCTTATTATTCAGATAAACCCATAATTATAAAATGTTTATAAAAGCTTTTCAGCCACTCCTTTAGCTGTAAGAGGAGAAGGAGACGTTGAACAAGCCAGCAGGATGAAAGCGTTGCCGTTCCCTAGGGACCGCCTGGTGCAGTGAGCACAGCCGCGGTGCTGGTGGCTGCTCCTTTCACCATACACTTTCCTGAATGGGAAAAACAGGGTGAGTCCTGCCCTAGAGCCAGAAATTGTCCTGACCATTTCTAAGACCACCCCAGGAGCCCCTGTTCAGCAATGACCGCCTGCCAAAGCAGGGCTTCAGCCACTGATTGTGTGAAATGGGGTGTCAAACAACTTTTTTGCTAGAGCCATAACCAGGCCATTTAAGTAATAAAATAAACATTGATTCATTTCAAATGCTATCATCTAGGAGGAGAGGCATTAAATCTCCTCTGGAGCCTCCTGGAGAAATATCTAGCACACTTGCTATTATCTCATGGTGTTGTTTCCTGAAGCTCCTGTTTTCTCTGTGAAGATCCCTGTTTTATCATCCCTGAGATAGCTACCACGCAGCCTCCCTTACCCTCCATCCTCTGCATAATGTCATTTAAACTACACTGGCATTCCCAAAAGACTGAAGCTTGAGCTTTTACTGAGATTTTAATTCAAAGCAAACATAGAGGTAGTAATCTCTAAGCCATGAGCTGATGCTGTTAAGTATGTATAAAATGCAGAAATGTCATCTCTGTGCCTCTCCTTCCATTTAGAAGCACCAAAACACTTCTCTTTCAGCAATAAATGCTATTTAACGAATTACTAAGATTTTATATGTTCTGTTTGGCAAAGAGGATTAATTATTCTTCCTGCTTAGTTTCTATTCAGGCAATAAATCAAATGACATTAAGCTAGTTTGCTCTTCCCTGTTTAGTTTAAAAGAAAAAAGAGGTATCTCTGTTTGTTTTTCACATACAATGCCGAGATGATTCATGTTAAGACAATTTGAAGCAATGTCAAATTAAGTGTTTCAGTAGGGGTTTTTGTTCCATTAAAACCTGGTTTCTGTTTCCTTAACACCTGGCTGCTGCAAACCAATGCTTTTTGGGTATCTCCCAGTATGTTTAATTTACATAACAGAAAGGGTGCTTTCAAAGCAGTTCTAGAGCCGTATGCGCTTTCTTAAAATAAATAGGATTGGTGGCGTTGGGTCACAGCTGATGGTCGAAGTTCTCTCAGGATGTTCACCAATATTACAGCTCCAGCTGGCAATGAGTCCAAAGGCCAAATGAATTCCAGCTCTCTTTCTACTCATAAGTGCAGTCCAGGCTGAGGGTGCTTAGAAGAGCAGCACACAGAATTGTGTCTTTATATTGATGTTCTGGTGTTAGGAGGGACGGAGGGGATGGGGGAGAAAAAGAAAAAAGTTTTAAGTTCCTTCTGCAGGGCCAGGAGAGCCTGATTTCGTGCAAATTAAAGTCAGTGAGAGCTTGAACTCTTTATTCTATGGGTTGTGTTTTGTGAAGGACTTGCTGAGAAGGTTCCCCGCAGACAGCATCCAGTAATCTGCTCTCTAAGGTTCAAAGACCCATTAGATCTGCAAAACAGTTTCTCTTGCAATTTCTTTGTCTTCCTGCTCATTGGTAGTCATGAGGGAGGCAGCGCAGTCTGTTCTGGTGTCCTAGGTAAAACATGTAAAACCACATCAAAAGAGAAAAGAAACTGGTCGAGAAATTACAAAAAGGAAAAAAAAAAAAGAAATAATCTATAAGGCTGTAGTAAGATCTGTAGCACTCACATCTCCTCTCCTTCTCTTGGGGATCATTGCAAAAACCCCTATGCAACTCCAAACCCCTTATGTGGGAGGTCAGTGGGTGCAGAGGGGAGGGCTGAGCCCCTGCCTGCTGCCTCCCATGCTGAAAGGGCCGCTTTTGCTCTGGCCCCACCATCCTCCTCGACACCTTCGTGAAACCCGAGGGCTGCTGCACCATCCCCGACAAGGCTCGGCACCCCAGGAGCTCCCTTCCCGGAATGGGTGCCCTGTGGAGAAGCAGGTCTGGGGCCACCCGTGCTGCGTGGAAACGTGCCTGGGGCTCTCCTGTGGGCACTGCGCTCTGGGGGCATTTCTTCTTGCCTAAACAAATGTCACTCAGAATTGAAGAACTGTTTGGTCTCTGAGTATGGGAAAACAGGACAGACAGAGGTTATTTTGGCTCACGGAGATCATTCACGCTCGTGAAATTTAGTCCCTTTAACAGGTTCTGGTAGTTTAATCTGTTTCTTATCCCACTGGTCTTCCAAATAGAAAAATGCTAACAATATGTCTTACTTAAGCCTTTCGAGTGATCCTTGTGAAACACTTTCATTTGCAGTGTAATGAGAACTATCAGGTATTATTGTTAAGGGCTGCTTCAGTCCTAGCTGGATACCAATTCACCTCTCGAGCTTGAAGAATAGTGTATTTCACTCCACATCATTTGTTCTTATACGAAGAACAGACTTTGAAATACTCCTTTTTTGTTTAGTTGGAAGGATTGACACTAGAAAAGCTCATTTCATGAAATAAGTAGTTCTTGAAGTGATGGGTGACAAAGGGATATGCTTTAAAGTGAACAGCAACACAATTCTCCAGTTATCAAGCCTGCAACGTTGGGTCTATTCACAGAATGCTGGAACGGCTGGAGTCAAACTCCCATGCAATCTCTTGCAGGCAGACTGTGTTCACTCCAGCATACTTGCCAAATACATGTTAGGCAATCTGCAAAGAAAATATATATCACTTAACCTCTCTTTCTTAGTTTCTGCCTCTCTAAATCAGGGAAATTATTTGTGTTGCATACACTGGTCATAATGCATTTATAGCTATATGTAGGGCAACAGTATTACCTCTATTCTGTACATTAGGAAACTGTCTCAGAAATGCAGAACAGTTAAGTTTCTTCCAAGGGGAGACTTCTGGGGTCAGCCAGGATGGTTCACAAGGTAGCAAGTTGTCAAGCTCTCCTGATCTCAGTTGCTTATCTTTTGGTTTTGGTTGTTTGGTTTCGTTTTCAAATGAACAATAAATCACATCTCTTGCGTCTTCTATGCTTAGTTCCCAGCTTTGCAAGCAAAATTCCGTGCTCACCCAAAGAACAACTGTAGCACCGCAAGTCAACATTGCTGCACCATAATCCTCCTCTAGCTAACGCTGCTACAAAAACCAAGTGATGAGAGCCAGGCTGGGGAAGCTGTCGTGGTGAAAAGGGGACAAAAATTAAAGCTGCCCTCCCCTGGCAGAATCCCAGCTGGAATGCAGCACAGCAAACACCATCTGCTCTCTCCTGCAAATAAGCCCTTGCAGGGCGCGGTGGGCCTGCCTGTCGAGGAGGAGGGAAATTCTACCCCTGTGTATCACGGCCCCTGTGGATTTGGGCTCAGCCTTTGCTAGTAAGTGCAAACTATTATTAACTCTAAGCCACGTAACTGAGTCTAGACCTCGAGCCTAGTTAGCTCCTCTCTCAGTTTGTGACCATCCAATGATATCAACAAATCTTTTCTTTTTTTGCAAGTTTTTTGATTTTATTTTTAAAACAAATGTCACTCTCAGATATTTGCTAGGCATTTAAAAAACCAGAAACCCCAGCCCCCCGCCCCCGCTAAGCTCTCTCCAAAATTTTATAGGAAGGGTTTTGGAAAGATATGAAACTGCCACAGGACTTCTGTTAGTGTATAAAAAAACCAGCTTCAGTGTCTCAGTTCCTCGCACCTCTGAGAGAAACTTTCATTACAGAAATATCATCCAGATCTTAGAATGATGTCTGCAAGTGACTACTGGTTCCTGAAAGCTTCCTGCATTCATCTCTATAAAGACAGAGAAATTCAGGGGTTACAATAAGTTTGTATGTTTCTTTAGGAAGCACAGCTAGGACTGACGCACTGTTAGTGTCTCCACTTCTGTTGAGGAAAGGTGGACAGCTGATTGTAATATGCTTGTTAAGGAAAAAAAAGTTGGTGTTACTGATGAACTGCTGCTTGAAATTCATTTAAGCAGTTGATGAAGCAGATCCTGTGGCATTTCAGTTAAGTATCTGAAACTGGTACAGTGGTAGCTCCTTTGACCTTGAGGCTCATGTTCTAAGGTTTCTCCATACAGGGTCCTCCCATACTCAAGCTCTGTCCTGGACAGACACTAAACGTCCCTCTGTATTTTATGGCTAGAGACTTCTACATTTTTTCTTTGTCCATCACTGAAATAACTGGGTGTTTTGGTTAACAAGTCATACCTCTAGTTTTAATATGCACTCAAGCGTGCTCTCCTGTTTTTTCCAATTATGTATTGAAGAAACATCATCTTCCTAAGTAATTTAGTCAGTGACTAGGGATTCTCAAGCCCTTCTCTGATTTCCAAAAATCATATTAAGTGCTGCCTCTTGTGTAATGAATAAGTACTTATCTCTCTTGCCTCGTATTCTTCCTAACCTGAGAACAGGCTCTGCTCTTTTGTCCCTTCTAATCTCAGGCTATCAGGAAAGCTTCTATTACTTCAAGGCTGATATCACTTGAAGTACCTTGGCTTAATCCCATTTCCCTAAAGATTTAAGGGATTTTTCTTCTTGGATCTGAAAAAATATCATTATTTTAAAATAATTTGACATTAAAGCCCAGCTAAAAACACTGCCCTGTTTCTCCTCTTTAAAGCTAATGGATAAGAAAGGCTGGTTTCGGCAAAAAATACTAAGCCCCAAATTGCCATTTCATTAAGTGAGTTCTAATTCCATTATTATGATTGCTATTAAAATTTGAGGAAGACAGGAAGATTTATCAATAACTAAAAGAAAATCACTACATCCAGGCTATAACATTTTGGGTGGTAGAAGGAGAGATTGAAGATATGTGCGTAAAAAGCTGTTGGCATCAACAAAAACCCAAAGGTCAAAGAGGTCATTAGTAATAGATTATTATAGATTATTATTATTATTATCTATTGGTACAGATTAATCATAGATAATTATTATTATCTGCTACTATTGAATACTATATATTATTAGCTAAAAGATAATTTGCCATCTTCATGGAAGGAATTCACAATATACCTACATTTATATTAAGCTATCTAGGTCTTGTTCCTTAAATTCAGTCAGTTTTATGAATTCAGTTCAACCTCTTTGCACCTGTTTTCTATCATTATTTTTCCTGGCATGGGGAAGTCCCTTTAAAATTTCATGTATGCATTTAAATCAGGGTTCTATTATTCTTCAGGGTTGTATAATTTAACAAAACTGTTCTTTTTTTTATCAGTATTTTTAAAAGTATTTTAACATCTTATTCTGTGGTATAATTGCCTATTAAATTCTCTACCAGAGTTAAAAACTACTGCATGCTTAAATTGTCCCATGAAGATTTCTTTACGTGTTACATCTTTCTCTTTACTGGAGTGCATGAGTCCTAGGTGCACATAGTTTTTCCACTCTGACATTTAACAGGAGCCGCATAATTTACCCAGGTTGCACAGTACCATTTTAAAGAGAAACTAAACAAAGAGCCTGATTCTTCTGAAGTGCTGCTGTGTGCTCCGTAGCCCTAGCCAAAGTCAACGAGAGCTATACTAAATCTGCGCTTCTGATTCAGACCACAAACTTTGATACTCTGCTAAAAATACATGGCGCATGCACAACACTTCCGACCAAGCCAGCAGATACAGTGCCATGTCTCTGAAGAGCTGTATAGCAGCGAAGCAGGGTGCAGAAGTAGCAAAAACCAGCCAGGTCCCCATCCTGTGCACACGTGGGCATGTCATGAGTTTTACTCACACCAGTGGTTTCATTGATGCTCTTGTGAGATTACTCATATATAATTGTTTAAACACGTGTACGTTTTAGAAAGGTGACTAACTTGGATTTCAAAATTGCCAAGAGGAACATATTGGGTGAAAAAAATACCTGCTATGAAATCGTTGTGGAACTGTTTTGAAAGTTTTATGCTATATTTTCTTGGCTTTGATAATGGATGTTAGGAGAAAGCACAGAATAGTCCCCTATAAAATAGAGGGTTGGGGTTTTTAAAAGATACTTTTCTATGTCAAAATTACCAAAATGAAGAAATAAAGTTAAGAGAAAACTTTTAACAATAAGAAGGACATATTTTGGCAAAACCAAAATTTTCAAGGAAAAAGTTTCCTCAAGCCTCTGTGATCCGCAGAGACTGTTACAATAGGATTTTGATATGCACTAGAAAAAGTAGAATTATTAATTATGTATCTGGTTTAAACAATTATCATTTTACAGCTTGCATCTGAAGGTGTTTGGGTTTTTTTTAGAGGCTTGATATGTACCAACATATATATTTGGTCACATACTAAAGCATTTTTTAAATTAAAAGTAAGATTGCTCATGCCACCTGCTCCTTACCACTTTTCAAATGATTATTCACAATCTATGGTAACCGTATTGGTTCACCATTCTTAGGCCCTTTAGCTCCTACGCATTATCATTCTTCTAAGGTTTTGAGTTAATTCCCTTCGATTACTGTATACGTCTCAATTATTTTGTGAATGCATTTTGTCTCTCAAGCAGGTCCTTACCGTCAGCGCAGTCCCATGGTGTAAATTATCCTACCTAAAAGCAGCCTTCGTGAAAGCAGTCTGCACCTTGCTGGATGTCATTCCCCTGATGTCTAAGTCCTGCCTGGGAATGCTACTTCTACTTCCCATGGTAGATGGCATCTCTTGCGGCTTTTTCGTAGATCTAGAGGAGAGCTACGATGGGATTGATAACGTTTGGGGGATTTGGGGGGTTTGGGGTTTTTTTGTGGCAGTGGGTTTCGGGGAGTGGCCTGAACCAGTCGTCTTCTAAAGGAACCTGCTGGTGTTTCTGTGTAGCGTTCGCGAGAAGGAGGAAATCTCTTATTTTCTCTGCGTCTCCCCGAGGCATCAAAGCGGTGCTCGGAGCACCACCCGCTGGAGCCGGCCGACAAGCGCAGGGCACGGCGGGTCCCCGCGCTGCTTCTCGCCCACCCAGAGAGCGCCTCTTGCCACAGCCTTGCCTTATGCCCCCTATTCAGGCGCGGAAACTCCATTGCAGCCTTCTCCCAAGCAGAGAAGGCATCTGATAGCCTGTTTCCACCTAGCTGGGTGCAGCTGGTGGCTCGGCCCCTGTGGGAATGTTTCTTTCACAAGCTCCGTTAGGCTCCTTTCCTTGTGGCTCGTTTGGTCCCCTCCAGTCTTTCCAAGTATAAGCTGGCTTCAAACACAGTAAGTGCTTTCCTGTTACCTAGACTTCTATCCCCCAAAAGTTCCTGGGTTTCCCAGGCACCTCTTGTAATTCAATCTGTCTTGGTGGCAACCAGAAGCATCCGTGAACAAAATGCTATTTGGCAGGCGAGGGCAAACAGGTGTCCTCTAGTATGAAGAAGCACATGTTCCGGCCCTCTCGTAGCCCCCTGCGCCTGAAGAAATCAGTGGTCTGCGAAGCACAGGGCTGAAATCAGACCCATATTGTGGAACAGTAAGGCATAGGTGTTCAGACAGTATTAACGAGGCTAGACAGTAAGTTTGGGAGATAACAATAACGAGTAATAATATCTGTTTTGTAGCTCTGACTGGCAAAGAAGCCTACATTTCCTCACCTAGAGTGATGGAAAAGCCACAGGGAAGGTGAACAAACCAACTTTCGTGTATGTGGTAGGGCAACGCCACGTGAAACGTAGAACTGGATCTTCTACTTCATTACAAGGCAATGAACCCCTTTCAGCGCCGAGTTCACACTGAGCTTTTGGCGCTGGTTACTGTCTTGGCAACAGAGTTGTGCGCAAGCTACGGGCAGCTCCAGGGAAATAGCAGGAAAGCCCCCCAAATGTATGAATTAGAGTTGTCCAGATGGGGCATAACGCAGGCTGTGTAAGCATCTGATGATCAAGGCAGGAGACAGTGATTCATATCTTGGAGCTATTCCTAGAATTATTGTGGGGAAGCTCAACAGTGTGGTCCTGTGACCCTCAAAGCTCTGGAGAGGTGTTAAAACAAAGATCAGGAAATTTCATGAAAGGGGAAAAAATAAAGTTACTTTTGCAGGAAAGCACCTGTGAAAACAGGCAGGACTTTAAAGGAATGTTTGTCCCTGTTAATACTCCTACTTTGTCAACATCTTAAAAGAGGTATTTAGCACCCTGACCTTAAAATACGGCACGTGTTTCAGCAAGAGCTATTGCTGAGATTTCAGGAACAAGACTATCCCTCTGCTACCTTGGTATTAAGGATACTAAGCTATAGGAAACATTCTGGTACTCAACAGAAACATGTATTTACAAAACAAATTGCCATGGGGATGCACAATAAACATAGTTGTGGAAAAGTTAAAACAAGGCTAAGATAAACACCTTGATTATATGTTATATTCACAATCTCTAATAAATGGGAAGTGGAGAGGAAAGAAAAAAAAAAAGACAAAAAAAGCCACTGGGAAAGATCAAAGTACTTCCTGCAAGTTCATGCAGGTAATCATACAGTCACTACCTTGAAATTGTAGACCCTGGATGTGGTGCCATAATAGATCGGCTCTAAGAACACAGCCCAAAAGGAATAACCTGTGTGTGTAGAGAAAAACATTAAAGTCTACACTACAAAATGTAGCAGAGATGGTCAGTTACTGGCAGAAGACCTCAGAGAGCTCTTTCAAAAAAAAAAAAAAATCTACTTTATTTGTAGCAGAATGGATTTCACTATAAAACAATACCATTGTTTCAGTGCTCTAGACTAGACAAAAATCCTTCCACTGTAATCTGCCCTACAATTGTTAAAATATAGATATTTCTACAGGTAGGGAATAATGATGTGGCCAGGTTTTGTCAGGTAAAGAAACTTTAGGGAAAGAAATTAATAACTAGCAAGGTAACATTGCCATAAAATTGGTCCCACTTAAGGTATCTTCAAACCATGGTTAGAACCAGCTCTGAGGAAGTGATACACTGATGGCGTCACTAACACCAGTGCTCGAATTCCCGCCAAGCGGCAGGCACGTGTGGTGTTGTCCCACTGATGTTGCGAAGGAGCCTGCCTCGGTGTGCCGTTCTGCTGGAGAAGAGGAGGGGTACACGCGCAGCCACTGCTGACAGCCCAGGCACGCAAGGGCAAACTCAAGGTCTGCCTCCAGCCAGATGGTGGTTCTGTCCCTAACCCTTTTCACAGGTTGGGAGGGGTGTATTTAAATAAAAGCTGGTGTTTCTTAGCAAAAGCCAGTGCTTGCCATCCCTTTTCTAGGTTTAAGAACCCGCAACCATTGTCTAACTTTTGCTGAGAATTAGACACCTAGTGAAGAATTTACACCATGTCCTCTACTATTTACTTTATCTTAGCTCCTCTCTGGCTGGTTTTTCAGCACTGGCAGGCGAGCAGAACCTCCTGCAGAAGCAGTGCTGCTTGCTGTGTTTTGCAGGCTGGCCACAAACTCGTTACTGATGGGCACCTGTGCTCTGGGGCACAGGGCCAACCAACTTGAGAGCAGGCACTGCTCAGTCCTGACAGATGGGGATTAACGTCCCTGGCCGTTAGATCGTGTAATCTATACGTATCAAGTGTTCGGGACAAGATTCCCAGCCGGGGCCATCCTAGCTGCAGTCCATGCTGAGTTTCTGCTGTTCCCTTTAGGAGACTGTGCTGTCACTAATCTGGTCCCAACCTGGTTTTCTGAAAAATTTGGAGTTTCCAGACAAGCCTGACTGCCTTGCAAGTTTGTAATGTGAGGCAGTAGGGCAGCATGGTGGGCAGGGAGGTCTTACAACTAATTTGGGACCTAGGGGCAGAAATGCTCTAGCTGGTAGGAGAGGAACTCACTGCAGTGTCCCTTCTCAGAGGTCACAGCTCCAGGGGTGCTCAGGGCTTCCCCCTGCTTCCTGATTCCAGCTCTGCAGTGGGGAATTATGAAAAAAGTCACCCCAGGCCAAGTGACAGAGGCCGAGTTGCATGCTCCAGGGACAACATGAGCCAGAGGTACAGCTTTTGTAGAGAAAGGATAACAGGCTAGAGACAAGTTCATATTTATTTGCTGCTTTGATTTAGGCTTCTGTCAGAACAAGATCAGATATGCTAGGGCTCATCTTCAAGACTGTAGAAATGTGTGCAAAGCTTATTAATTGATAAAAAATGAATAGGTCACAAGTAGGACAAATAGAAACCAGGGTGGATCAAATCATCTGCTTAAAGTATATTGCAAAGCATAAATGACAGTGCTAAAATATCAGTGCATGTCAGATATTAGCTAACCACATGGTATTTGTTGTGATTGTAAAAAATTCCTGATACGTGAACTCAACTTGTTTTAAAGAGAGAAAGAGTTTTGAAAAAAGAAAAGATTTGTTCTCTTTCTTTAGCTCTGTTGTTTTTCTGACGTAACATTTGCAGTCTTATTTTTATCTTTTGCCATTAGGACTTTAAATATGGGTCTTACAGACCTTGGGAGTCCTGCTGCTGACCACTAGCAGTAGCAGATCTGGCTTTTAGTACCATAATCATTAGCAATGAACTGGTAACTGCCAAACTTGGCACACAATAATCTAACAACGGCAGTCACAGAGTAGAAATGAAATTGTTCTGTTTTCTTTTGAAGGAACCTGGATATTTTCTCAAGATGTATTTTCTGTCAATAGCTTACAAATGTTTTGTGCGAACTGACCTGTGCAATATACAGCATGTCATCTTAGAAAATGCTTATAGAGCCATTACCAAGTTCCCACGTAGAACATGGCAATCAGAATTTGCTCAATTTTTTAGGTAAAAAATAGATGGATAAAGCTGTTCTGGATATACAAGGAAACCTCAGTTTTGTGCAAAATGCACACTGGAATCTAGGCTATCATTTTCCATTTTGTCTGGCCTTCCCCACCAAGGCACAGGCTGCACCTTTTGCTCTGTGTAGTGTTCAAAGACTAACCAGTTCTTGTGGTTTTGTAGCATTTCTGCTTATTCAACTTACTCTTTGTAATATTCTTGGCCCAGGAGGAAATAACAAAAACATCACTTTCTAGTAGTCTGTTCCTGGAAGACTTGTAGCCCAGTTTTTCAGTTTAATAGCTCAGTCCTACATGAGCAAAACTCAATGTTTTTTCCGATGTTTGTGTCTGTAGTACGAGACCAGACCATCCCCAGGGTGGGTTAAGCATCATGAACTTCTGAGCCTTCTCAGGTTTGCTCATTTGTGATATGAAAGAGTATCTTGCTTAGTGAGATTCTAGGTCTTATGAGGGAATTACAGCTAATGGAAATCTAATTCAGAGTTCTACTTATTGCTATGTGTGCATAATTCTTATCAAAATTTGAAAGAGTTAAAGATTTAAATGGCTGAAGGAATTTGGAGCAGTATTAGTTATCACATCTGTCTTCTCTTGGATGCAGAGGAGAGAGAGCATTTTCTTCTGACCTAATTCCTCAAGCAGTTGAAAGTCATCAGGAGAAGCACAGGCTAGTATTGCCTTCACTGCGTACGCTTATAGTTTGGTAGAACAGCACCCATTCCTTTATATAGTGAAGGCAGAAATAAAATAAATTTATGTCCACCTTTGAAAATGTTGAAAGCCAAGTTTTAATTCTGTTAATACATCAAGAATAAAGAAATAAATATTCCCTCACAAACTGCTAACTTTGAAATTTTGACCCCAATGCTGGCACATTTCTCAAGATGAAAACATAACCCAGAATTTTTTGAGAGAGAAATTTTGATCATCCTTGACTGCAAGTCTGCATTATGATCTTACTTTGACATAAATGGGTATTGCAGGAGTTCTTTTATGAAATAATACAGCATTTCTTTCAAGAAATAAGATGGGAATCTGGGCCAGTCTGTCAAAATAACAGTTATTTGAGTACACGACACCTCATAGATACAACTTGATTTCTCAGAGCTACTATTACAGTTGTGTTCTGAGTACAGGAAATTATCGTTGCATCTCAGATGTTGGCTAAGCACAAATTATTAGCAAATACCGCCTCTACTATCCCTTGATCAAAAGAAATGGAAACAGTCTGTGCCCCGGACCGACCCATCTGGACTTCATCCCTGTCTAACTTTGAGTCTTACCTAGTGAGCTAGAGATGAAACTTTGGTTTGTCCCCAAGCCACCCTGCTCCCTGTGCCATTGTCTCTAGCTGGGTTAGCTGTTATTCTGACCAGGAATATAAATGTTGCTATCAGTACTATGTGCTGATGTCTTCTGGTGCAGAGGTCATTCCAGAAGTAGTTCAAAATCATGTTTGGAGGTATTTATGGTTTCAGTTCAGTAAGAAATATTCTATAGACGGTTTCCTTATCAGCACAAGCAAAAAAACCTACCAGCTGCATCTGTTGGACTATGCAAAGGTTCACAATGACTCTTCCAGTTTGATGTAGACAAGCTCAGTAGCTGCCATGGGCAGCAGTGGCCAACCTGCAGCTCCTGATCCACTCATCGGCCATATACCAGTCACGTAGCTTACATGCTATATAACCATATGATGTGGCTTATTGAAAGGCTGCGCTCTCCTAGGAGGAGTGCAGTCTGCCGTGCAATCCAGAGCACAGGATCTGTGGCAGACAGTGAGGTTGGAGGGGCTTCCGAAGCCAGTATCACCAGTTCACCAGTCACCGGCAGGTCCGGGTATTAGCAGCTATCACAGCCCCTCCTCTTCCCTGCACTTTTCCAACAGATATGGCATGTGGTATGACAAGTTTATAGCTCTTCGCAATGTGATTTTGGAAGGTGAGTTATGATCGGAAAGTTTGGTCTCTCTTACATAGTGTTTGAGAAATTATAATTTTGTCGGAGAGGGAATTGTTTTGTTTAAAGTTCTGCTGAAGGTTAGGGCTTTGCTGGGTCAGACTTACTCCCTGAGGGGAGTTTTTGATGCAAGTTAGCTTTAGGAAACTAAAAGTATGTATTTTTCACGCTACTATTAAATGTCTGAAGCTTACTGAAGTATGGTTGTTAATAGTACAGTTCTGGATGCAATATAAATATGGCTATGGGAAGTTTTCAAACTGATGCTTGGAAGTGTTTGAAAACTTGTGATATTATTACAGAACAGGTTTATGAATTTCTAAAATCTGTGTTTTAACCCCATCATCCTGAGCAAATAATGCAAAATAGTTCCAAATTAAGAAAATTTAGATGCTAACCAACCTTTATTGGTTTTGTTATTTCTCTTTCTTTCAAGGAGATGAAAAGATATTAAATCTCATGAAATATTAAAACATGATGTTGAAATGAAAAAGTTAAGAAATGCACTCATTGAATTTCCAAAAGCTACATTTTGTCATCCTTTGTGTTCTATGGCATGTTTTTATCACAACCGGATTATTTAGCTAGATATCTAAGAAAGTATAAATAGAAAATAGTTCTTTGTATGCAGCTTGAACAAATAAGGTTCTAGGAATCTTCATATTGCCATTTTGTGAATTTCTTTGATATCTAGATTTAATTTAATGTTAATTCAAAGTTGTCTTTCATTTCATTAGAAAGGCTAAAGTTTTGTGAGGGAGGAAGCTCCTGTGTATATGAGAGTATGCATGTGTGCTTCAGGGTGCCAAGTGTCCTTGAGACATTCCTGAACACATTTTTTTTCATCCAGTAAGTTCTGCTCTATATCTGCCTATTTGAAATAAGGTCTCGTTATGGATACTTTCTACCCTGTTACACAGATTCCTACACTGGACACAGTGTCATGTTGTTGTTGCTAAATGAAATTACTAATAGGAAAGGCCAGTCAGTAAGAGAAATAAAACCTGGTTTGTGAAGTTAGCTAATAGGATCTTTTTTTAATATATGTTTGAGATGTTGTGGATATTAGCTCGTAGGGTTTATGCTTATTTCAATGGTCCCTTAAGAACATCTTTCTAAATTTAAAAAGTTTATCTCCTGAAACAGTGGATTGCCTCAGTATCTCAGCAGCTTGTACAGAGGCTTACCCTTTTGCCATCTGGCTGCACCTTGAACAAACTACCTCAAAAAACAACTCTAGCCTTGACTTCAATCATTTCAAGTCAGATCAGTAGTTTCTGCATTTGCAAAAGGTCACAAAACCTCTAAGTGTCAAACTAAAATGAATTTACAGAAAAATATATTTATGGAGTTTGATTCAAAAAGAAGAAGTTTTTCCCTGGTATGAAATTCTCTGGTTTTATAATGAAGATAACTTCTTAATATTATTTAAGTAATATTTCCTAGGGGGAAAAAATATTAAATTTGTGGTTTAAGAATGTTTTAATGCAATCTTAGTGTAAGACATTTTTGAAATATTAAAAATACCAGAGATTTGCAGCTAATTGAACACTACAATTACCATTTCAAAAAATGTGTTTAATGGCATCTCCGTCAGTTTTTGGGAGCCACTTTGTCCAGAGTTGCTAAGAAGAGATGAGACTCTCTTTTACTTATAGAGAATTTGGTCCCATTTCTCTTAGTGTCAGTACGTTCTTTATAATTACATACATCTTAGAAATGGCTACCTTTGAGAATGGCCTAACTATAGCTGGAGTCTGCATATTTTCTTTTTTTTTCTTAATGCTTTTATATTAATGTTTAAAACATATATATACATATATAATTATCATAGAGGGCACATGAATAACTGATAGTGGCTTCTGAGCACAGAATAAAAAAAGCAACTTAATTTAAAAAGTCAACATCGCAAATAGACAATACTTATTTCACCAGATGTTGGTTTTTTTCGTAGTCCAAATTCCTAGGATGACTGTTAGCAATCTTGTTACATTATTTGACTATCTCTCAAATTCAAAGATTATTAAGCTAATATATTGTAAGGGTTTCATCAGTGCCATCACAGTCTGTCAAGTCAGTGCTAGTGCTCCACAGAGCAATAACAATGTATGTTAAAAATCTGTGGGAAATTTTCAGAAGGGACATAGAATCTTTCTGAGGAAATATAAAAGTGCATCTGTGCATACAGGACATATATAGTTAGTAGCATAAAGTCTTATAGAAAGGAACATATTTGCAACTTATAGAAGCATGATAATGACAAGGCTACTTCAATATACTCTCTGTATCATTATAGTCTAGTCAGAATTGGAGTTTTAAAAAAAATTCTCTTCTGCTGAGACCATATAAATGGTTCGCAATGCAAGTTTGTGATTCAAAAGATTTGCAGCCAAGTGAGAAAACCTTTGAAGAGATAGGATCAAAACAGCTTCCATGGTCATGCTGAATGCTTGTAGTCTTTAGTGGTAAAAGGAACCTATGTAAAAAAATGCATATTTAATTTACTGTTCATGTAGAGGTTTTTTTAGTTGTTTTATGGTTGGGGGGGGGGTGTCTTTTTTTAACTGAAAGAAACATGGGAAAAGGAAGTCTTAAAATTTTGTTCACCCCAGATCTGCTAATTAAAATTTACTTTTAAAGCATTTTTTCAGATCTTCCTTCAAGCAAAACATACATCATGTTTGCTTATATGAGCTCTCCTGTGTGTTGCTGTTGAGAGGCTAAATAAGCCAACATGCTTATTTGAAAACTAGGAGAGCTTGTGAGAAGGTGTCCTTTATGTGACAGCTGAACTCAACGAGTTCTGAATTTTTTTTCAAGGATGTTTCTTGTCTGGTCCTTGTACAATGCTTTGCCTGAGATGTCACACCCCACATTTCAATAAGTAGCTAATTCCCAAATTATGCCTAGATGGACAAATGCTGAATTACTAACAATCTTTGGAGGATGGGTGCCATTACCATACTTCAGGACTAAGGGATGGAAAATAGTCAATTGATTTCTTCTTAGGCTAAGTGTTTGCAGATTGACTAGTGATGGCCAAAGTGATAACCGATGACATGAAAGTGAAACAAGGACAGGAAGAGAGAAATGTTAGTAAGAACAGGCCTTTGGTTAGTTGTGGGGGTGGCATCCTCAGCATGGAGCTGGAGGGCAGAAATGGACACAGGGCACAGAGAAGTGTCTCTCTGTTCTCATCTTACCACTTTCCAGAGTCAAAAATCTTCATATTTTAAAACTTGCCTCTGACTCACATTTTCATGGATTACTGGGGGAGAAAAGATTTTAAAATTTAACCCTGCAAAAAAGTACCAGTGAGGACAGCAGATGTCATGATCCTTTTCCTCTGCTGTTGAACAGGCTGCTTTTAATGGCAGTCAGGATGCAGCAGAGCTTCTTTTAGTGACAGATTTGGCTGCCACATGAAGTATGTTACACTTTTGCTTGTATACCAGAAAGCTAGCTGAAGTTCCCAAGATCACACTATAAATCTCCCAAATATATTTTCCGTTACAAGTTAAGCAAATTAATACAATACTGTTCCATGAATATTTATTGGCTCTCAAGAGACATGGAAGAAAGATATCTATAAACCTGGAGCAATGTGTGTTTTTAGTTAAAGAACCAATTCTACTTTGCTTGTGTTTTTCTTGCCCAAGAGATCCAGGTCTATTTTCTTATCTGGGAATGAGATGCCGTAAAAGACAAGATACAGCAGACTTAAAGGTCTAAAGGTCTGAATATGCAGGAATTTCATTTTTATCTTCAAAATCTGTTTTTGCACTGTATCTGCTTGGTCAATATATATATATAAATTAATACAAATAAGAGAAAAATTGGTTTACTAGTTATTTGATTTCATTTTGTTTTGCCCATTTTCATTTTTTCTAAAATACAGTTAATAACAAAAGTGGCACTGCGATCCTTAGCTGATAAACAAGAAGCTGCTGCTAAGTCTGTAAAAGCAGCATGCAGAATATTGTATGACAGCTTCTCTTGATTATTTATTTTCCCCTTTCAGGTGCACTAGTATGTCTTAAACTGTGTCTCTGGGAGTTTTTATAAAACTGAAGTTAATTAAGAGGCACATACAACTGTGATATTGGAGTAAAACCCAGAAAACCTGAAGGACAGCTACACTGTCATGAATGACAATTTTCAGAGGACTGTCAATCAATTTAAGCCACAGATGGGTAGTATTTTTTCAAGAAAAAGCAAGGCTTAAAAACAAACCAAAAAACCTAACCTGAATAGAAATGCTTTCCCTACTGAAACAGTTACTGCACTTGTCTTTGGTTTAAGGTTTAAACAGTCTCCCAGAGTTTTGGAATCCTGGTGGCACTGTGCTAGTGGAAAAAGACTCACACAAAAAAAGGAAAAAAGAAAAAGCAAAAATGATGTAAACCAACGTTGAAATAGAAAAGTGAATAGTCTCGGATTGCTGTCCAAACTGAGTGAGCTGCAAGGAGGAAATGCTGCCAACACAGGAGAAAAAAAACCTCATGCTGTTTTTCCTTGACAGTATTCCTTTAATATAAACTAAAACTATCTCAGTTCTTGACTGAGTAGTTTCTAAAATGCGTCACTCAAGCTATGACAAACTCTAATAAATTCTAGTATAAGCACAGGGCTGCACAGTCTACTGCAGAGAAGTTACGGATAGTGCATTTTTCTGTTACTAATTCCCTCCTCGGATCAGGTTGTTCAAAGCCCCAGGTCAGATGTGGCTTTGAGCAACCTGATATAGTGAAAGATGTCCCTGCCTACAGTAGGGGGGGTGGAGAGGATTTTTAAGGGTCCTTTCCAACCCAGACCATTCTGTGATTCTACTCTTAATGCTGCCTTACCAATCTGCTGGAGGTATTTGCGTTACTATACAGGAAAAACATGAAAATCTGGAGTTGCAGACAGTTGTACAAGATCTCTTTACCAGTTTACCCTGCTCAAGGTCAAATATTCATAAATGCCAGAATGGAGCCTGTGACAAGTCCAAACTTCAGGTATAAGGTTCCCAATGCGCCAGGAAATATTTTACTTCACGCAACCACTAAGTGAATTATTAAATGCAATAAATCTGTATGATGAGTGGACATAAAGACAGTATAAGTTGAAATCAGGTTCTTTCATTTTATGGTTTTCAAAGCAGTATTCTCCTTAGCTGGTGGATAATAGGACTTCAAAAAAACCCATATCCTAACTGTCTCCTGAACTACAGGCATACTGTTGACCTCTGTTACGTTCTGTACAAACCTGCTGTCCTCAGATAAGAAGACGAGAAATTATGTCAGTCAGTCTTTCCCTAATTGAGCTGATTGGTCACAGTATTAGTGACCATCTCAAAGGTAGTGTGAAGAAGCCTAGAATACGGTGTATAAAGAAGCAATAAAGGATGTAAAAGGTCCCCCCCCCCCCCCCCCCCCCCCCCCCTTTTTTTTTTATCTTTTACCTACATTTTAAAATCTCCTGGGTCTGCATCCGGAACAGTTTGTTCCTCACTTCAGCGGCTCGGGATGAAGCCTTGGGGGTTTGACTTGGTGACAGCTTTGTTGCACTGTCAGCGCAGTAGCCAGGAGCACTGGTCACTCCTCTAAGGGACAGAGCCTTAATTGGCAAAAACCCCTGTTGGTTGCGTGTTCAGGAGGCAGGGCAAATTTCTGTGTTCCTAGGAATTAAACCTTATGAGCATGTCTGGCTGAATGTATAAAAGAAGACATTTGGCAATTTTACTGGAATCATAAACTATGTATAAAACATTGATAACACTAATTGTTACTTGAGGGATTTATTAGCCAAAGTAGTTACTTTTCTTGAGTATCCTGAATTCAAAACTTACTGACAAATCCTGCTTGCACATAAACCTCAGGGGTTATGAAATCTTATTAATTGGAAAGTGTAAGACACGGTTAAGCCATGAACATAACGAAGATGTTTCTAGTAAAACACTCCTGGGATACAGATCTGTGCATTTCAACGAGCTGAAAACTTTTTCTAGCAATTCCTGTTCTACGAGCAATTACTATTTAATTCATACTATTGAGCTTCCTCAATCAACAAATACAAGTGTGATGAGATCATGGGACAAATGAGTATATTAAAGATCATGAGAAGACATATAATTTTTCAAATTACTCTGAATTCGAGAGAGAGAGACAGTAGAAAAGCTATCCCATATGTCAAGACTCAAGACATGCACCATTTTTCCAGCAGCTTAATGACTTATCTTCCTAAGTTTTCAAACATTCAAGTGAACAGCTGTCAATGTGCAGGTGTGATATTCTGCTATTTTGTAGTATAAACTGTGATTCCCAGGTATAGCAGTGCTGGCAGCCCTATCATCCTTTAAATGTAATCATGCGCTCTTCTCCACTTGTGACCAATGAAGTCTGCATGGTCACACTGAGACGCTGCATGTCTTGGCAGGTCTGCTGCTGGCTTTCTTCACACTGGGATTATTTTAGATTGGCTGCAATGAATGTGTTATTTTCCATTTGTTAACACGTGGGGACTTGTAACTCTGACAACTGAGAAAAATGCACTCACTTATATGATGATTACTCTTGTTTTCTCAGATGTAATCTGAAAGCACACTCTCTTATCTTTACCTTCTCTCGCGCACCTACATGGTCCTAAAATCAGCTACAATCGCAGTACTAATTATATGATGCTTTCTTTGGCAGCAAGGAGAACAATTCACTAGGCTTTTCTATTGTAGTAAATTCCAGATGTGAAAATAAAGATAATCTATACCCTTCTAGTAACACAGAAAAAAAAAAGCAGAATGATAACAAAATACTCTTTTTATATTTTTTACTTTGATCAGAAAAATCATTATTTCACAGCTGTTTCTGGCTTGAGTAGGTAAGTTAAATTATTACAATTAAAATGCACTGGGATACTAAGAGTGTAATGATACACTGAGCTACCCTAGAGAGCTGGTGCAGTGCCAGCTGAAGTACGCAACCAAAAGTGGGTTTTATACATATATCTTGATGTGTCCCAGTACTCAAGCCTCATGAGTAACAATAATAAACATCTGATAACAATTAATTGTTTATTGGATCTGGCACAACAGAGAGGATGCAAGTGATTTAAGAAATTAAAATTAAATTATAAGAAATGAACCCACGTGTAAATCAATATTGCCTGTGATTTCACAGTGCAATCATTCTGTTTCACATCCCAAAAGGCCACTTCATAGTGAGGTCATTAAGAAACTTCTTCTAAATAGATCTTTGAATTATTCCCTTGATTTATTTTGTTAGGTGTGGATCTGGTGATTACTATATATGCCTTCATCACCCTGAGGTTTGGCCAGTACAGGGAGGGATCCAGCCCTGACCTGAATGGAGAGACTGGCCACAGGACGGTATTGGGGATGCAGGAGTCCATGTATTGCACTAGACAGGCATTAATTGGAAAAATGAGGGTTACAGTCCCACTAGCCCCACAATAGATTTGTTCCTGGACTTCACTGTGCTTTTTTAAGGAAACACTTTCAATCTGAATTTTGCGTTCTTGCAAGATGGGCTGGGTCAATTACAAGGCACATTGCAGCGATGCTGTTGCATATCTGGATGGAGTTGAAAGTGTAATTTTTGAGCTGCTAATCACTAAGTGGCTCGGACTATGATTTCACTACAAAAGCTTTTCTTTCTATGTGGTAGCATAACAATTATGATCACTATAGATATTCAAGCTAGTTCCTCTGATAACAAGAGGGAAAAAAGGCTTGACGCGTGTCCCATGGTAGACTTTGCTTTATTTTCCTTTGGTCCATGAGAGCTTTAATTTGCTGACTCTTATCTCATGCTGAAATATTCCTCTTTTCCATGGGCACTGGAGGTAGGGGAGGATGACAGTTCTGAGGGAGTCGCCTGCAGGCATCATTTCTCAGAAATTCCTGTGGTTGCAGTTTTACCTGTTGTTTCAATGTCTAGCACGAGGAGTTAAAAGAAACCCGTCCCACTTTGAAGGTGAAAAAAGTCTTGTCTCATGCTTCTTGCAGGTTTTATTTTGCTTCTGTCTTCAACGTGCAAAACAGAAGCCTCTGTGCATGCCTGAGTCCCCTAGCACGATTCCCTGTCTGGCAAAGTCTTGCAGGCTTCCTGCTTGATGACTTCCACTGTAAAATCATGAGACTCTGCAACATCCAGGATGGCTGCTCTGTCACACTGGCAAAATTGTCTTCTGCTGCAGTCTCCATGGGTTTCAGTAGTTCTGCTGCTTTTCAGACACATTTAAGATTTGCCCTTGGTGCTTTGCTGACAGGCATATGCACCTCAACAGAATCGGCTTGAAGACACTGAACCAGAGAGAGACCACTGAGCCCAAGCAATGGAGAACCAAGGAAGCTTTCTTGCTTGCTTTCTGTGTTTCTAACTGAATTCCATACAAATCACACATCCTTGATCTTCTCTCAGTAAGCCTTCTGCCATGCAGCAGCCCTCCAGCAGCTAGCACCTCTCTTTGACTTGTGTTGAACTTGTCGGGTTACTTACATTAGCCCCTGAGCCTGGATTTGCTAGACCTGTGAAAAGTTAATTTGTGAAAGTGAAACAAAAATAATGCCTCATACTGCCCCTTTCTTGCCCATTTGAGTGTTCAGCTCTTTGTGCGCAAGACTTCTTGGGGAAAGGACTACTACAGCTGTTTCTAAAAGGGCTTTAGGGGCCTTTACCAGTCAGAAGATGACTAACTCAGAGTGTACCTCCCCTAACTTGCCATCTCGGGGGAGGGAAGAGTAGAATGATCTTCTTCGTTCACTCCTGTTCCATCAGTCACATTTCTTCTTAGTCTCTGTAGGGCTTCCATTTTATTATAAATCGTATTCTTTCATCCTTGTGGTCCTTTCCCAGGATTTCAACTTACTCATATTCAGTATTTGTACTGCACTTCACATTTCCAGAGCACCGTCAAACTAGTGAACTCACCACAAGACTTTTACTGTCCTTTTTTAGAATCATTAGTAGCAGACCTGCGGATATGGTGTAAGAATTCAGTCTGATATGTTGATATTGCTCTCTAAGATAATCATAAGCATCATAAATTGATGAGAAAATGAAGCATTTACTCTGGTGCCTATTAGAAATATTTCAAAAGCTGTTTGATGCTGTTGGTCCTCTGTTCCCAGTAAGAGTTTTCTGCAGTGCGACACACTCTTCTTCCTCCATTCTCTGTTAATCGAATACATCTACTTTTTGGTTTGTCCTGTATGTCTGTACCAAACTGCTGTATTGACAAAGGGTCAGTGTCTCACACTGAACTTCAGTATATTGATTTCAGGAGATTCGCTGGTTCTTTTTCTTGGAATGGTTTGGATTTCCTGATGGTTTAAAGCAGTGATTTTTTGTTAGTATTCATTCTCCATCATAAGCTAAAGTTACCCATGCAATCCATCCCTTTGGCCAAAGGCTAATCAAGACACTTTTACCATATTTGGTCTCTTAATACATCTAGTATTAGAAATTGTCATCAAACAGCATCCCAGTGCATGACTCCCTTTACCTTGACAATGATTTTCCCAAAGGCTAACCTGAATGATTCATGCTTCTGATTACTTCTGAAAAAACCACAAGCATCAAGACCTGATAATTTCCTTCTTGTTTACAACTAGCTCTCACGTGTCTATTGACAATCATCATATCCCTCTCCATTATTCTCTTCTTGAGGTTCAACAAGGCGAAGGGCCAGGTCCTGCACTTGGGTCACAACAACCCCATGCAGCGCTACAGGCTTGGGGAAGGAAGAGTGGCTGGAAAGCTGCCCGGCAGAGAAAGACCTGGGTGTGCTGGCTGACAGCCGGCTGAATATGAGCCGGCAGTGTGCCCAGGTGGCCAAGAAGGCCAACAGCATCCTGGCCTGTATCAGAAGTAGTGTGGCCAGCAGGAGCAGGGAGGTGGTTGTTCCCCTGTACTCGGCACTGGTGAGGCCGCACCTCTAGTGCTGTGTTCAGTTTTGGGCCCCTCGCTACAGGAAAGACATGGAGGTGCTGGAGCGTGTCCAGAGAAGGGCAACCAAGTTGGTGGTGGGCCTGGACCACAAGTCTTATGAGGAGCAGCTGAGGGAACTGGGGTTGTTTAGTCTGGAGAAAAGGAGGCTCAGGGGAGACCTTATCGCTCTCTACAACTACCTGAAAAGAGGTTGTAGTGAGGTGGGTGCTGGTCTCTTCTGTCAGGTGGCTGGAGATAGGATGAGAAGAAATGGCCTCGAGGTTTAGATTGGATGTTAGAAAAAATTTCTTTACTGAAAGGGTTGCCAGGCATTGGAACAGGCTGCCAAGGGAAGTGGTGGAGCCACCATCCCTGGAGGTGTTCAGAAAACACACGGCAAGGCGCTTCAGGACATGGTTTAGTGGGTATGGTGGTATTGGGTTGATGGTTGGGCTTGATGATCTTAAAGGTCTTTTCTAACCTAAACAATTCTATAATTCTATGATTCTCCTCTGTAGTCCCAACAGCTGCATTTGTCCATTTCATTGTTTTTCCAGAGTTCAGGCAGTTGACTGTGACTCTTATTTTTCAGCCACTCTACTATTGTGTTACAGCATTAAATGTACACCCATTTATTTTCTAAGCAATTTTCTGTGGGTATAACTTTAGAAGAGGAGAAAGGAGGCATTCTCTTCAAAAGCATTGTTAACCACCTGTGGAGGCAAAATCACCAATGCATATGGAGTAAGAGTAAATCTGAGACTATGTGGTCTAACACCTGCTTCTTTCCAATGCATGTGGGGTCAGCAGCTCAAGTAACCCTGGCACAGAAATTTGCTTTTTGTACTTTTTTTTTGGTTTTTTTTTTTTTGTCATCTTGTAACCAACATAACATGATCTGTGTAAGGCAGAGTCTGAAAGCAGGCACTGAACCCATAAATAGGATCTTTGCAGCAGTGTTCAATGGTTGGGTAATTTAAGCAGAAGACAACAAGCGCAGCTGATGGGATTTGGTTGCTTCATATGTCTGTGCTTCTGTGAGACTGGAAAGCATGACTGCTTGTGCTTTGTAGCTTCTTGGGTACCGTTACCTTGTCATCTGAATTTGACTTCACACATGCTGATTTCTCTGATAAAAACTCCTCATGTTTTTGCATTTTGCTAGTTACAAGAGCCACATCTTTGTTTAATTGTGCTCTGCAGCTTTCACAAATAAATTCAGCCATCTGTGGTTTTAGACCAACTACATGCCTTTTCTTCACATGTGATCGTCAATATTAATGTGACTAATCTTTAGCACTGGTTCCTGCATCATTCTAAATAAACAAATAAGAGTAGCTGTAGCTTGCAGCTATCAAAATCTTTTGGTGATCCATTTAATAAGAACTGCTATGTTCTTACTGATTTGTAGAGTGGAAAGAAGAGCGCTGAAACTCCCCCATTATATTAATGGGTTATACAGATCTCCACTGTAATCCGTTGCAAAATTAACACAGGCACTTGGTAACGGCTTTCATTGCCATGGCAGAACAAGAGATACATCTTTAATAAACTGATTGTTAGATGATGTAGTCTAAATCTATGCTTATGTTAATCCATTGTGATCAGGGGAAATCACACTCTTCAGTTACGTTGAAAGAATTCATTGGATCTTGGAAAATGGAACAGATATGGAAATTGTTTGTAGTTAATGATGTTTGTTGATTCAGCTAGGACATTACTACAGGCAAATTCATCCTAATTGGTACTCAATTAGGCAAGAGCTCTGAAAGTGTTTTAATTTGATGAGGGTACTTTGAGCCTTATTTCTAAGTTTAAAATCTTTACCTATTTGGGGGACTAAATGATTTTTTACAGATACACAAACCTAGCTATTTACTTACAGACACAAATATAGGGCAGAATATAAGTAATATATATATCAAGACAAAGATGCTATGATTATAAAGATATACAATCTTTAAGTCCTGCTCTACTTTAAAACCTCACATGACCAAAGTTTATTTGCTCACAGTGAAATTACTTCAAATCCAAAAATTCAGAGAATGCCACAAAACAATATTTTTATTGCCCATCTCAGCAAAGATCCATTCACATTTATAAGATCCATTAAAGAAAAGTATTTAGATTAACATTTTATTTTTTTTTTTACAAAAAAAAAGCAGGCTTAGAATAATCTTATTTTTAGAATATGCATTTTCCCATAGATACTTAAATCAGCCAGAAATTTGCAAGCTCCTGGTTGGCAGATGCCTTCTTTTTGAGGTCTTACCAGTGATCAAGTTTGACATGTCACATTTTGGTCTATGTCCAGAAACAGGAAGATTTCTGACTTCAACCCACCTTGAATATAATTTCACCCCAAGGAGGTGGAGGCCCAGCTTTGTGCACAGGCAGCCGCAGGAAGCACTGGAATACCAATAATGGCAGTATTAGCTCAGGGCATGAGGGATGACGAGACCTTCATGGGTGAGGATCACTGCTTGGTGGTGTATCTGTGGGATCTCATCACCCACGGGTTGGTGGAGAAAGGATGGGCTAAGGGAGGCGCAGGCCCACGTATCTGACCTCTAAAACTTCACACAGTTCCTGAAATGTGCAGATCCCTCCTAACTAGAGCTTCCTCACAACCCGGTTCACCCTTTCTGCCCACCTCATCCACCCAAGACCCGCTCAGTTTTAATGGTCATTCTTTATAAACACAGATTGATTAAAAGATGTTCAAGATTTTTTTTTTTTGCTAAGTGGTTCAGACAACATGAATACACTGATTCAGAGAGACCAAATGCTGATGTAAAGTGAGGAATAAGATCGAGGTAGGACAATCGTAGCAGTATGTTTGTATCAAGAAAGAAGAGAGGCTACATTTATATGAAGCCCCTGACTTCCAAGGTCAGAACGACCTAATGTGCACTACCTTTTTCGAACAATTTACATCAAAAGCAAGGAAATCGGTGTGTAGAGGTGTTTGCTGGGGACATTTCATAGTGCCACCATATGTCACAGTCACAACACTGACAGGGAAAGACAGAGAGATGGCTTTAGGCCATGAGAGAGATATGGCTTTCCTGCCACGCAAAGGATCATGTGAAAATCTACATGCCTTTTGTAGCCCAAAAGTAGGAACGTGCTAAGAGGGTGTTCCCTTGTCTCCCTCTCAGGTGTCTGCAATGTAATGTCTTTTTGTGTCTGTTACCTTGTCTTTCTGCAAACTGTGAGTAAAGACTTTTGCTTGTGAGCTGGGCTGTGGCTGTTATCTGAGGATACCACTAAGTGAAACTCCAGTGAGAATCTGATTTCTCTCTTCTCTAGCAAGCATAAATGGTAGAGATTGTGCGAGTCAAGGGTGGAGGAGATGGCAGCATCTCCTCCAGGGCCCAACAGCAAGCATGGTACAACTTTCCAGCTTAGAAAGCTTCCTGAATAGCAACTCATTGCACAGTTGGTAACCAGTGTAGTAATTCCAAGTCGGATGTTGTGTATCAAAGCTTTTGACAATCTTACAGGATTGTGTATCAGGATTTTACATTGGAAAATGTAAAATGGAAAGTCCCTGAGATATCAGATAATTTAATATTATAACAAAAAAAAAAACCCCAACCAAACAAAAAACCAACAATCAAACAAAAAAAGCAGAAATTAAATAATAACCATTTCTTAGTATGAAATGTAATTAAAAAATTAACAAAACCAGCTGTGTTCCATAAAATATACTGTGGAACTTTTAAAATACAGATTGCATGCTTTTCCAAGGGTGAAGTATGACCTTCAGACTCTACATGACAGTGGGAGCAATTTGATTTCCATCAAAGGGAATAGCAGGCATATCTAATGGCTTTAAACAGTGTTTGGATGCAAGAAGCAATATCTTGGTAATTTCTGAATTAAGCTTTTATGTATTGACTGACATTCAAAAATTGATGTCCAACAAGCTGATAGCTCTGGAGCTTTTCTCTGTGTGTCATCTGAAATGGAAGCAGAGTTTCATTCCAATAGCCCATAAAAAGGGGTGCTGAATACTGCTACCTACTGTCAATGCACTGACACTGAGTATAACAGTAAGGGTAGAGCTTTGGGCCAAAGCCCATCATACAGATATTGTGTCAGAGGTAATAGTGTCTAGCACGAAATAAGCTTTTTGAGGAATACAGTGCAAATAAGTACTTCTTCCTCTTGCACTGTCATCTAATTTTAAGAATCCAGTGGTTGCATCCACCAGCAATAGGAAAGGCTAAAGGCTGACTCAGTGTTACGATGACTGTAGGATTCCCAGTATTTGAATGAAACCAGGTCTATAATACACACCTGTACCTTCCCTACACTGAACTATTAGAGTATATTCACTCTACGCAAGCTACATTTCAGTCCATCCAGAAGCAAAGATGACAAAGTTGCTCGTTACACGGAGTCTGTAGTCAGCACACCAAACCTGGTGCTTCATTAATTGGTTTGGCTGGTTCTTGAGCTGAGAAGTTGCAAAGTGCTGCTTCTACCTTATGGCGTTCTAAAATAATCTGGACCTGAGAGAGCTGCTCTCAGTGCGATCCTGGTGGGGTTGCATCAGAGAGATGTCAGTGAAAACATCTTCAGATTATGAGATGGAGTTGCAAGAGTAGGGTGTACCCTGAATAATTTTCTTCTAAGCAACTTTGTCAGCACCAACTCTGATAACCTGGTAGTATTCAGATGCACAATCTTTCTTTTGGTCTGTATTAAGGGATATGAGAGATTTTATTTTTTCAGAGTTGGACTCTGTGGTGCTGTTTTACTGCCAAAAGTTGAAGGCTGTATTTGCAGTGGATTTGTGAAGGTGCGTGTATTTTGGAATAGATTTGAAATTGGAATTTGATGGACTGATCATTGTATTGCTTTTTATCTTTAACATCTGGACTAATGATAAGTTTGTAGTTACATTTCTAAATATTAAGAGTCTGCCTTAGAGAGCTGCTGAATGCCTGCATCTCCCACTGTTTTCAGTCTTTTGCACTTACTCAGCTTCCTAAAATCTGACCTCTTTCATTTGGAAGCCTGACACTTGGCTCTCAACTTTCCAGTGTCAGTCTGCATTTCATTAACACATCAAAAAAGCTTTTTATCAGTTCTTCAACTGAGGTGTAATAGCTTTTCCAAAACTCATAGGCAGATTTTGAACTAATATTTTAAATCTGGACATGCTTATAGCTGCTGTTTACTTTTCATCTGTTTAGAAGCCAATGAAAATCAATATTTCCAAATTTTTGCACGTGGTGATGCTGGATCTTCTTATAACAGTGTGATGACCATTGTAGACCATTGATTTTCTCACAACCGAAAACTAGTAACTTGGCAAGCACCATTCAGCATTACAAAGTAATGTAACTGGATGTATGATAAGCTTTTTAATCTTTCTCCTTGGCACAAACAATGCATTTTTCCAGTTTGCAGGGCCTCAGGAGCACTCCCTACTACCTGCCACCTTTCTTCTGAAAGAGATGTAACTCCACACAGTGTGCAGCAGTAATTCTCCTGCTGCGGATGGAGGTTAGACGCCATTCTCTGCTTTCTTACAGTGAGACTATGAAATTCATTTGAAAGTTACTTGAGTGATGCTCTTTTAGCACACCAGACCTCAGTGTCTGACAGCGGTGCTCCACTGCCAAAGCATCTTGTGTTCTTACCCAGATATTCCTCTGTAGCCATCAGATAGAAGTGCTTGGAAAATTCACCTCCCTCCTTTCCTCGGCTTTATGTTCCCTCAGACTGTCCCAATGCAGACTTATTATTCATTTCACCATTATGAAGACATTCTGCAAAATGTTCTCTTTTCTTTAACAAGCGAAAGAGAATTTACCATCTCTTCATCATCAAGCAATGTATGTGCTGCCTTAAATCATACTTTGATAGATCTCTGAATGGTATGAGTAATTAACAGCCTTTATAGAAGCTTTGTAATAGCTAATAACATCAAAGGGTAGTAATAAACCAGAAAATAAATGAATAATTAAACCAGTAAATCTTTTAAACATCAGTGGATTAAAAACTCCTTTGAAAATAAGCGTGTGCACTAGCCAACATCTAAATGATGGACTTTGTCCAAGAAACTCATATGCTGCTCAGCAGAAGATGCAACAAATGTCCATCGCACAAAGGGATTAGTCTTGATGGTTTATGTGGTAAGAAATACATACTCAGTCATACTCTGCCCAGCAAGTGTTGGGTAGCAAGATGCCCATGTGTTTTGAAACCATGCAGGTTAGGCTTGTACATTAGTCAGTAAGTGCAGATCAGTAAGAGCAGATCTGCAGAGCAGAACAGTTGCTGCTGGAGACCTGACATCCTCATTATACATTTTCCTGGTTTTATTTGGACTGGTCCTGTGTGGTGAATCTCTGTTACTGATGGGAGTACTGTAGATGCACTGCTGGAGGATATCTTCCAGCTTTGTTTTATTCTGAAGGAATCCAGTTTGTGTACTTGGACACCGCTACGTGAAGCAAACATGAGGGCAGCAGGGACTATGAGGAGGTTAATGCAAAGCATCGCTCCTCATCTGAGCTAAAGCACTACCATAGCTATGCTCTTCAATGAGTAAGAAGGATAGGGAAAAATGCCCTTAAATACTTTCTGTTCTTGGGATGTCTTACACTGCATCATGCTTTCTCATTGTGGGGTTAGAGCTGCAACCTTGATTACCTGTATTGCTTGGGTCATGTATGGGGGAAATACAAGGTTTTTTACTAGGATGCCATCAGGACTGAACTCAAGGATAAATCATATTCTGCTGCCACATGGCTGAAATACAGGGATCACCTTGTGGGCCACTGTCCACACCTGGTGAAGGGTGCAGTTCGTATTGTGCCCCAGGCAGCTGCGTGGCCAGTCACTGCTGCACTGCACGGGGGCTGGCTAGGACTTGCTGCAGACACTGTGTCTATAGACACAGTGAATTTACAGCCATTTGCTATGGTAGAGCTGAAAGCCTGACAGGAGCTATCATACACTATTCTGTGAAAATCTGAAACAATGTGGCAGGACTTTAATTTGATATACTTGATTTTTACAGTGCAAACTTTATGGGTTTTGAAAAAGGATATTATGGTATTGGTATTCCAAAGTTGACATTGTATCTAAAAGTAAAACTATGTGTTATACAAGACTCGAATAACTGGATAAATATTGCTAAGTGCCACTTAGAGAATGAAATGCAGAGCTGCAGTACACCCACACACAAATAAAAATACTATCTGCTGGGAGTTCTTTATTGTGTTTAGCAGAATGCTATAAATGCACATTTAAATAGTGATTTTTATCACTATTTTATCTTATGTTTAGATTTATGAATGTATAGAAATCAGAGCCTCACAAGCTCAGTTCACTCTTGGATACCTGAATACATTCAAATAGTTTTCTTACAGCCTTGTGCAGAAAAACAAATTGAAAATCTTCAGCTAACTTTCTTGGGATAATCCACCAACATTATGGAGTTTTGAGTCCATGCATGACCACAGCCATGATTTCAAAATTAAAAAAACTGTGCCAGGTTACTAGGGAATGTCACACATGAAGCATGGTTGCAGCCAGAGGTGGTATCTTGGTATATTTTGTTAAAACATTTCTAGATAAATTCAGGACCTAATTTTCCTAATAAATGAGCTGTTTCAAGATACAGACTTAGCATGTAGCGTCGCCAGCTTGTGGTTGTGAGTCACTTATTACAGAGATACTCAAAGAGATTCTTTGGTTTCTTTATGAGCCAAATGTGCTTTCCAATCTTTCCTGCAGTAACTCTAGAGCTTGCAGGCTTTGAGAAGTAATTTTAGGATGGTCCCAAGGAGTCCAGATGGAAATAAATCTGTCTGAAAACAATAAATGGGTTGTTCGGTTATGTTTTCCGCTGTGTTTCTTTTTTCCTCCATCAGTGAAAAACTGCAAACAGTTCCCGCAGTGTAATCTCTACGAGTCATTTTGCAGTCTGCTGCTTGCTTCTTCCATTTGTTACTTCTCTGTTTGTGATATTTCTGCACCTTTTATGAAAGTCCACAGGATTTCAATATCAAGCATGACAAAGTGATGATTTGAAGCGTAGATTTTTCCCTCATTGTCTTCTTTCAAAATACGGCCAAAAATCAAGATGAGTTTGCACTTCTAATTTTTATTCCTTCAGTTCAAAGTCTAAACTTCCTTAAAATGTACATGTTTACACTGACACTTGTCTTACAAAGTTTGTCTTTGATCAGCCAGTGCTAATATACAGAGTATGACACAAGTGATCATAATTTTATTCAGCAGCTAGAAATGGCAGTTTAGGAAAGAGGAGGATTTATGCTTTGAAAAAATATACACCTTTATACCTTATTGTGAATTTCATAAAGTAGGAATATCTGGGGGAAAAAGAATGAACAAAAATGTTCATGATTGCTTGAAAGAATTAGCAAATCAACCTGTATCACCTCTAAAATAAAAATGCCCTAATATAAAACTCTTCTTTTTTAGCTGTGTCCATGGATGCATGTGGTTTTCTGGCAGAAGGCTCAACTTTCTAGTCCCAGTTTTGGTGATCGTGTCCAGGTGAGGTCAGTGTAACGAATAATACAGCTGATGACCAGGTATTTACAGATACAATGAATTATTAGAAAGTATTAAGAAACAGGATACTTTAAAAAGTACGAAATGATGAGTGTGTGTCACAGAAATTTATTCATGTTAAACTAAACTTTTATAAACCTTTCAGCTAGGAACAAGGGTAGATTCATTCCTAATCCTTCCTTTGAACATTTAAACTTCCTGAAAACTAGCAAGTGTATGATACAGCTGACGTCAAAAAAAAAAAAAAAAAAGGTGGTATCCTGTTGTCGAATGTCTCAAATGAAGTGACTATGAAAATTTATTAGACTGATTGGAAGCAATGATAGGAAAGTAGTTTGGGGACAAAAT
Source organism: Haliaeetus leucocephalus (assembly GCF_000737465.1). NCBI lineage: Eukaryota > Metazoa > Chordata > Aves > Accipitriformes > Accipitridae > Haliaeetus > Haliaeetus leucocephalus. The sequence goes on from NW_010972437.1 coordinate 8,467,244, forward strand.
GTCCTTTCAGTCATTGTTCAGAAGCAACAAGACGGATGGTGAGTGGCAGCTCAGAAGAGAAGGCTCTCTCCTCTGGAAGTGTGGTGGTGAGCCAAGGCCGTCTTTAGCACGCTCGTGTGGGTGCAGAGCAGAAACCTTTATCAAGTGCTTAGAGAAGATTTTTGGCAGTCCTGGCAGGTCCTAGAAGATGTTGCAGATGACAAGGAGGAAAAATGCTCCCTGGGAAGTCAGAGGAGGGAGGAGCGTATGGCCAGTGCCTTGGGTAAAATGCACTGAGGCAGGGGGTGGGCTCTCCTGCATATGCTGTTGACTGCCTGGGGTGTGGTGGTGGTGGGCATAACACCTTCTGGTGTACCTCTCAGGTGAGGGAGGAGGCGGACAGTTCCACCGGGCATGCAGAACATGCATGTGTACCAGGGCCTGGCCGTGCTCAGCCTCTCCTCAGCACCGCTCCGTGGGCTGCAGCCCAGCTTCAGTGCATGTTACTTCATCCTCCATTCCCGGGCATCTCAGGGAGGTGCAGTTCAGCAACTTGACTTGCAGATTTTTTTGTTCTGGGTTACGCTACAAGTTCTGTCTGTGAATATGGACTCATGTATGCGTGCATGTCTTCCTGCGCATGAAAAAATGACTGGGCAAGAACTCAACCTTCTTGTATTGATGTGCAGTTTCCATGGTCTGATGGGTGTCTTATTTGCAGATACAGTCCCCATCTCTGTCCCCATGGAGGGCTGGGCAGAAACCTGAGCTGGGCATGGAGGGAGCAGTGGGGAGAAGGAAGCCCTCCGCAATGAGCCTGCCGCAGCCCTTGCTGCCAAGCAGATGGCTCTCGTGTTTTGTCCCAGCTGGAGGGTTTCCATGCCCATGGCTCCATTCCTAAATATTAGGAATTTTAATAATAAGGCCTTGAGGTTGTAAACATATAGGTCACCATTACACATAGAAAAGAGGGGTTTCTTTTCTGCTGTGCCTCTGAGTATAGTTTTGCTATATGGTCATAGTAGCATTCTGCAACGCATTTGATCTGGGAAAGGTGTAGGTTATTTGTACGCTTTGTAGGATATGCAGGGGAACAGATACACATTAGATATCTCTTCTGTTCTCTTCTAATCTTTAAGGTGGAGATAGGCCTGTTTCACCAGGTACAGAAACAGAGTAACCAAACACAAACCACAAGATCCAAGAGCAAAACTCCCTCTTTCCCCATGCCAGGGAAAGCATCTCCAGGGTATCCGCAGGGTGAAACATGCTCTCCCCACCACTACCTGGGGATGTGCACTGAATGCAATCAGAACTGCTTAAAACAATTATGGGTGGCCTTGTCAGCTGAGGCAGCTCCAGGGGCTCCACAGGGTCCCATGGGTGCCTGGCACGCACTGAGGACCCACCAAGGCTTATGGCTGCCTGTTGTGGGTGTGCAGTGTTAGCAGCAACCGAAAGGTGTCTGTCCCAGTTAGGTTACCTGGCTCTTTCTGTTCCTGAATCACTAGCCAAAGCCTCAAGGGCAGATGGCTTTCTAGAAAGGCGATCAAGCCTGCATGTGAACACAGGGTAATGTTTTCTCTCTGACCTTTTCAAGCTCCCAGGAGAGATGAAAAGAATTGAATCCCTGCCAGGGGAAGGCATGACAGTTGACACGACAATTTTGGGATTAGGCGGCTGTCTGCCAGTGCTTTTGGTAACTTAAACGGCATCTTCTTCCATTAATTTTCCTGTCCTGGGTCCTTCAGGACTGCTGTTAAGAAAAAGTTTAAATTAGCTTTGTTTTGGTCCTTTATAAAAGCTGCTGTTTCTTCGATTGTTTGCACTCTTCTAAATGGATAAAATCAATCTTGCTGTACCACTAGGACTATTCTAAAAGAGAGAGAGGGGAAGAGAGTTGGAGAAGTCATTTCCGTGTCTCCTGAGGTGTACGGACCCCAACGTCCTTCTCCAAGAGAGGCAGCCATGAGTTACTGCTCTGCTGGGGAGGGAGATCCCTGGAGAATGGCTGGGGCAGCGCAAGCTGCCTGCAAGGGGACCCAGTGCCTGGGACAGAGCCACGGCTCATGGTCACGTTGTGCCCGTCCTCCTGGTGAGACCTTGTGTCTAGCATCGATTTAGCAAGGAAGCAAAGCACACATGAATGATGAGCACGAGCTGCATACTGCTTGCAAGTTTTTGTGTACTTGCTACAGAATTAGAAGATCTTTCTCCTCACTGAACTCTGATTTGCATGCCAGATTTCAGGCTCTCTTTTCGTCTTTATTTTGAAACTAGAGGTGTCATAAAGAAGGCTAGTTTAAAATAAAGTGGTTTATTTCCTTTCTTTTGCTTAAAAATTGGTAAGAATGATTGAGTATTATTTTCTATTTTAACGCTTTTATTTTTTTACTTATATGTTAATTCTCTTTCAAGTTATGAATATGCAAATGCAGTTGATGAAATTTTCCCAATCACTCTTGCATTTTCCATTGACAAACAAACAAAAAAAGCCCACAAGGAGACAGCATGGCATGGTAGCTTGTGCAATAGCCATGTACCAGAGCAGATCTATCACCAGCTGCCTTAGTTTCTCCCCCTATTAAATGATACATAACCTTCACTCTTATAAAAGTTTGAAAACCATAAAGTGCTAGATTCAACAGTTGTAGTAATGGGAGATTGTATGTGGTTTGTCAACACAAATAACTCAGATACCGAAGCCTGTATTGCAAGTGTTGCCTGGGAAACCTATGTACAGCATAATGGGTTTCTAAAACCCACCATACAGGGTGTAGTGTCGTACATAAGGAAAAAAAGAACAGATTTCATATGAGCTCTCAGCAAAGGTAAAAAGAGGTAACTGGGACACCAGGGCACATCATGATGACCAGAGTCACAACCGCAGTGCAAGCTTTGCATATCTGGTGTGCAGCTTGAACTGCGGACAGACAGTTAAATCCCTTTTATTACGGTCAATCACTTATGGATTTTTTTTCCTTCATGAATACTTAATGCAACATATAATTAGATACGGCAAGTGAATGGCCAGGTCTGGAATTAAGACCTGAGCTTTCCTGGCTTTCGTTTTAATGCTGATATTACCAGACACACTGGGAAGGTTTGCAAGAGCTCCCGGCGCAGGTGGCTGAACGCTTCAGCCAGCATGGGGAGCAGCTGCCCTGCTGGAAGCCCATAGGTAAGTGCTGTGCGGAGCTAGGAGGCAGGGCTGGGGAAGTCACTCTCAAAAACTGGCCCCTGCTACATCATTAGCAGGCAGCGCAAGGTTTTGGTGTTGTACTGTTGAAACCAAAGTTGTAATTTTAATGTTTCCCCCATTTATTTTTTGACTCAGTCTATCAGCCAGTCTATCTGTCGCTGTAGGAGCTCCTGGCAAACAAAATCTCTCATTCTGCAAAGAAATCAATCACGGGCAAGGAAGAGTTACCCTTTCTTGGCTCTTCTCCACTTGCAAGTGGTTTCTTCACTAGGCAGTGAAGAGAAGAGCCACTGGTGACAAGTTGCCACACTCATCAGTAAGGGCACAGCTGCACTTTCAGGCGTCTCACACTTTGAAATGTACATCGTTTTGCCTCAGATCCCTCAGAAGAAACAACAACGAGGAAAGCATGAGTAAAAATCCTTGAACAGGAAAGAGGGGAATGGGATTGTCTCCTGTGGGATGATGCTGATACACTTGGTTTTCCATTTTTTTAAATCTCTGAATATGTAAGGATGTCACAAATGTCATTAGACAAACACAAAAATATACTCATGATTAAAAAAAAAAATTAAATTTTCCCAACCAAAACTATGTTAAAACTGACTCGAAATATTAAGTTCTATTTTTGCATCTCCATTGCTGTAATCAGTGCTCCCATTCACCCCAATAAAGCAAAAGCCATGGAGACCTACATCTCTGATTGCGCCACACAGATTTATGTTTCCTTCTGAAAACATTCTGTGCAGTTGCTCATTCATATGTAATCGAGTTTAGCATGGGATAAGAGACTGTTTCATTGTATTTAAATGCACAAACGCTTTTTAAAGAACACACAGTTTGAGGGTGACAGATTCTCTTGGTAATCTATGTGAGCAGTCTTGATTATTGGTCTAGATAAATATTTTTAAAAATCAGACTATTTTAACATTTCTTAACAAAATATTTTATAATAACAGTGCTTTCAGAGCTTTAATAAATAACAATATTTCTGACTGATTTTGTTTGGCTAATGAGCTGTCATCAATTATTAACAGTACCTTCAGTGGCATGCATATTCTGACAGGAGCCCTTGGCTCATCAAAGAGAACAGAACCAGGGAAAGATGTTCTAATAAATTACTCCCTGAAAGTAGTGCTTTACTATGAAAAAACACTCCTTAAATTTAAGCTGACTCAGAGTAGCCAGTTTCAGGTCATGACAATATATCATCAAGGTTTCAGGAGTGCTGAAATGTATTATTAAAAAAATGAAAATAATAATGTTACAGCATTTTGGAGAGCTCAAAATGTCCTATTCTTCTTGCAGTTCTTCTTCAAAATACTTTCTGAAAGTGGGACTTGTCACAAAAAGGAAATTCCAGAGCTTGTTTATCTCTAATCCCAAGCCATCCTGCATACGCAGAATGACCTGGAAAGTTAATCAGATTTATTAGCTATGCAAAATGCTGTATCTGCAAAGTGGCTCTTCTGCAGTTGCTTCCTCTGTAAAGGAACAGCACATTTTCATGTTGCTTTGTTACTGTGACAGTTTTGTTCTAATTATAACCGATCAGATTCAGATACCTTAATAGCTTTGCAACTACTAATTTTAATCAGAACTGAGCACACTGAGAGCATGTCACGGACTAGGTAGTCAACCCTGCTTCTATGTGCTGCTGCTCAGAGAAAATACGGGATGTTTAAATCAGGGGAATTACCCAAAGGGCAAATTTGATCCACTGTTTTTACAGACAAAGAGAAACACAAACTCAAGGGTGTAAACGTAGAGGCATACAGGCTCGTATCTGTCATAGTTTGGGAGCCACAACTGTTTAAAAGCCTAGGTTTTCAATGGCAAGCCTCAGCCATCGCTACAACTATTATTGTTATTCTACTAAGCCTAATCCTAGGGAGTATTTTAGGCTGACAAAAGCCTTCTAACACTTTGTTTATTCATTGCACCTGTACAGTGCCCTCCACACATGCTGAGTTAAAGTCCTGTTTCTCCCTGCTTTAAAATCTGTTATAGCAGGAAGCAGAGGTCTTTGATAGAGAAACACAAGTGCCTTGGTGAGGAAAGTAGCACATCTTCAGAGCTAAATAAAATGAAGCCACCTGGTGAACTCTAAGGAATATGTTAATTAGAAAATAAACAACCAAACCCAATATGGCCGAGTCAGCTGCGGAGGCAAGACCGACCTGCGCATCGTACTGGTAATTGCGGCCCTGTAACCTTCTCTAGAATGGTTACAGTGCGGGTTGCAGCAGGTCAGGTCACTGCGGGTGGGGAGGATGCTGTCCCCGTTCCCCAGACCCTGGGGTCACGAGCCCCTCTGCTTCGCACCGGCACTGATGGCTCTGCCCTAAGCCTGTGCTGCGCTGGACCATTCTCCAGCACTTGACCCCGGGGACAATGTTTTCATCAGTTGGTCAGCGGCAATCTTGGCAGCACTTAAAACTTTGACCTGCAAGTGAATGACATCGTAGCTCGTGACCAGCTAGCACTTGTAAGATACCCGCTGTACCTCTTAATTTTTAGGCACTTCAAGTGAAGAGCTTAAAGTGTGCACATCGCTAGTGAAGGACTGAAGCCCTAATTAATGTCATTGGGCTGATGTATTTGTCCTCCATCTCTCCCTGCATCTTGGCTGCTTCTTGGAAAGCTGTAAATTTTATTCCAGTGCAAATAATAGAATAAAGGACCAGAAATCTTTGTCTAGCAGTTTGGTAATGAGGGTTTGTATGTAGTTTTATAGAAATATCAGTTGACACCCTCAGTTTCAAAAGCAGTTACACGTAAGTGTGAAAATCGCTCCTTCTTCCCTGCCCCGTTGACATACTCTCCTTTACAAAGATACTTATCTTTGAATAAAGCTCTGCTTACAATTTTTAAGGGTTTTCCCTTCCTAAATTGTGAAAGACAACAATAATTTAGACTTTTTCTCTGGTATCTGACTGTAGTGATGTGTATTATATGCAAAGTATTAATATAAAATTGTTACAAAAAAGACTCTTGAGCTCATACAATTACGGTTCAGTGAAGCTGGTAAGTAAAACCTGAACAATTGAGTATAAAGGTTTTATTCCGAAGTTGGAGAAAGAATTTTGCTGTATATATTTGGCTCACAGAAGAGTGATTTGATCTGATTACTAAATGGTTGGTGTGAAAACAGCCAGTCAGGGAAACAGCCGATACAGCCAATAAGCTATATTGGAATAAAGAGTTGAAGTGGTGAAACATATCATTAACAGCCACTTCTGAGCAAATACAGCTAAGGAGAGAGACTGCTGATCCTAAGATTTCCACCATCTCTCAAGACTCTGCAGGGTGACCAGGATGGTGCAGGAGTCTTGTCTCACCCTGCACATCTGGTCTGGTATGGGTTGATGCAGACCAAAACAAATGTTTTTACTGCATTACTCAGTTATAGCATCTAAAACTAAAAAAGTAAGAAAGGGGCGTTGGATCATCCTGTCCTTTCTTTTCCTAGTATAGAACAATTTGTCTCTTTTAAGAGGCATTTACTAGCCTCTCACTCTTCCCTTAAGTACACTGTAGTTAAATGAGTTTCTATAAATAATGGAATTGCAGGTATTGATTACTTTTAAATTGCAGTAGTGTTGCATAATACGATATTGGCAGCTGTGCTATGATAAAATAGCATGTTATATTCTAGCTGAGTCAATGGAGGCCTGACTCATCCCCAGTGCCAGCGTGGCCGGCAGGTACTGCTGTCACCCACAGGGAAACAGCACTTCGATCACCAAGGGGGTCTTTACAGGCGATGCAGACTTGATAGCAAGTAGACCTCCTTATATAGTTAGCTTAGAAAAGATGGCTCTGAGTCAGAAGGAAATGCAGAAGAGCTCTTATGTAGCTAGCTGAAAAGCATAAAGTCAGGGGCGACTACACACACATGGAAAAAGATGCGCGTGAATGAGAGGTAAATGCTTATTCTGAAAAATAGAATGAGAGGTAATGCTTATTCTTTGTTCCTGAAGGACTCTTCTTCCACCAGCTTATCCTTCAGTAATGCTCAAAGTTATTTTTAGGTTACCATTTGTACTTCTGGAGGGGGGTATCAGATAATTTTCTAAACTTGAGCACTGGTCTGACTCACAAGGTATCTTTGAAAGCATTTTTTCCATGTAAACAAAAAAAAATTGCTTCTCCTCCTTTTCCAGAGTTCTAATGGCATTAATCCATTGCTACAGAGATTTATTAGGCCTTTCATTAGCTTCTTACAAGTATTGTGGTTCATTTACGTTTCTGATTTTGACACTTCCTTATGTGCCTTTTGAACTTTTGTGATCCTGTAATTGCTTGGCTAAATAGTCAGGACTAAGAGCCCCACCACATGTTCATTATGCATCCAAATTTCTCCTTCTCCTAATGAGACACAAGCACATCAAGGACACAGGACAAGGCTATATATATTGAAGACCTTTCTTCCAAATACGCCAAGACTAAATGTTCTATTAAGGAGAAGAAATGGTCTAGGGTGCTGCAACTCTATACTTTACAAAAAAAAACCAACAAAAAACAAAACACCAGAAATGAAAAAAAAACCCGCCCAACAAAACATTGGGAAATGCGTAAGGAACTATGACCACATGCCAATGCAGAAATTGCTACACAAAGACCTCTGAAAACACAGATCTGAGAATGCAATCCTGGAAAGTTCTTTGCTGATAGTGAGAGAGAGCAAACATTAAATCTGTAAGAAATATGTTGGAGTGATTCAGTGTTTAGTTATGTAGTTCTCAGCACAGAGCGATTAGCTCTAAATTCTTCTTGTAAATAGTTAAACACTTGCATATTCCCTGCTAGTGAAAGTAACTTTTAAGACCAACATGAAAACAGTAGTTACACTATACTTTGAGCACCATACTCCTACCTTCACAGGTTCCCGTCACACCCTTTGCTGCTTTATTAAAAAGATGCAGAATTGAAAGGAATATTGTCAGCAGAAACAAACAAACAAACACGGGCTACTTCAAGCAGAAACATACAATGCACAAATTCAATACAAGTGCTCCTATCCATCATATCCATTTGGATCTCATGGCACATTCTGTCACCAAGGGCAATCAGGGTGTTGATTACACCATTAAAATGTCATCTGTCTTCTCTGTTAGTGAAAAGTGAAAAAAAATATTAGCTATTTGTTCCATCAAACTGGACACCCTTTGTATTTTGCATATACTTGCCTTCAATGGATCTTTTAAATGAATGCAGTTGGTCTTCACTTCTGGACTTAGGAACCATCAGCTTGCATTCTTGCAGTTGTTATTTTCATATATCATTTAATCAGAATACTGCATCAGGTTTCCCACCATAATTTAAAGCCACTTCTTCTCTAAGTTTCCAAGTACTTAGCATCTTAGAAAGGCATTCAAACACCTTCTTCATAAGTTGTGTTTAGAGACAATAACTATCTTCATCATTATTTGGCTGGTGTGGTTAGCAAAATTATTGTCATGAATAACACTAATCTTGGAGCTGACAGAAATACTCTGAAGTCTTCAATGTTTTTTATGTACTTGGTGTCATTTAGTGTAAATCCAGTACTTCATAATACATTAATGAAAAACTTTCATGATGTTTATTAAGAAAAATAAGATGGCTGAATCTTGAGAAAAAAAGATGGGCTCATTATGCTGTGAGGCTCTTTTTTAAGTGCAGCTTACTTAGGATACCAAAACAAGAGCTGAACCAGTTAGGAAAAAATAAGGCAAATTAAATGTAATCCTTTTTTTCTTAAAGATCCATGTCTTTGTTAGCATTCTTGAGCATCTGAGCACATATGCATAGGAATAGGTTTCACCTGAATATAAGCACTTGTGGTGTAAAGCTGTACCAGAGTGATAATCAAATAACTGTACCCGTACCAGTGCTTCATGGATTTGGTACTAAGACTCACGAGTGCCTGTATGATCTTAGGGCTGCTCCCAAGCTAACACTGCAATGAAGATGTACACGGAGACTCGTGGTGGCATGCCGCTTGTAACAAATCTTTCATGTTTGTGTTGGGAGGAGGACATAATATTGTAGTGATTATTGGCTTAGCGTTTAGTAGTGGTAATTGAACAGCTTGTATCTTTATCTTAGGGATATGGATGAGAACATCGATGACGTCAGATTAGCTGTTTCCTTTCTATAGATCTAGCTATAGTATGTGAGATCAATCCAAAATTTCTTGCTCAGTTCGTAGTGGTATTCTTCATGTCCTAATGGAGAGAGAGGTCACACCCTTGATATTTGTGCTTCAGTCACAGACATTTATTCTTTGCAAGGTATTATTGACATGATCTAGGTTAGATTTTATATTACCCCCTGTGATTATTTATGGGCTAGCAGTGCCTGATTTTTATGTCAGTTTTCTGATTGTCTGTTGCTATATATTGGGTTTTAAATAACCTTATTTTAAATAGATTCATGTTGAGCTGTCTCCACCAAGCTCCCACCATCAAATCTGTTTTTAATATGAAACACCTATACACTGGACTCCTCATTTGATGCTGGTGGCTTTTAAGTCTTTCAAAGAAGATTGGTAAGCATTCTTATGTTCTGTTAAGCATCTTAAAGGTTTGATTAAATGGGTGTCGATAACCAGAACAAGACAAGTGCAGCACAGTCTGCCAGTAATTCAACAAGACCATTAGAGTTTTTGAAGAAATCAATACCTCAATTTATATGACTGAAGGTGTTGAGAAAAAGGCTAGGTGCCACTGAATACTTGCAAAACAGAAAAGCAATAAAAAAACCTAAAATAAAATCAAGACATAGGTTTACCAAGTAAACCAGCTGTACCCAGGAATGTTAATACCATGTCTGAGTATCATAACATGGTTTGTTGACATCAGCTTTATGGGTTATTTAATATTACAATGTTTAGAGAATCCCATGTGGCAACATACAATATACTTGTACTATTGCCTATAAATAGAGTAATTTACAGTCCTTGGTTAGAAGATGGGTAGGTTCAGAGAAAGAGTTTGTTAAGGTGTGGAAGAGAGATCAAATTACTTTCTGAGATTTCCAAGAAAGTATTCTCCTGAATTCAAAATCAGCATAATACCACACAACCAGCCCTCACCTCACGGCTTTGCCACTCTGCTACAAACATAACACTAAAAGGCTGTAATTTGCAGACCAGCTGCAACTCTTGCTGAAGTCAATGAAGGCTGCAGTGGTTTGGCACCACTCAGATTCATAATCATTCACGGCATTGAGAAAATAATGATCAATGGAGAAACTAAATTAGAAAAATCTCCAGATTATTGCTATTAATGGAGTTAATGATTCCTCAGACTAAATACAGTAAATACAGAATTGCTCTGCAACTGAGCTAAGAGATGAGGATTAAATTAATGTTACTGTGTCCGTGAGACTGAATTCAATGCAACTAATATCCAGTGATTTGTTAAATATAGATTCAAATGCATTCTTTTTATGTAAAAGTCCAGTGTGTGCTTTCAGCAGCCTTCAGCTTTCCTCTAGGAAAACCAATTCAGAGGTCTTGCAGTTCAAATTTACATTAACACAAAAGGGCCAACTTGGGCTGTCATATATAGGTTCAGATCTATTTGATCCAATTCAGTTCATGCTGAGTAGATATAAACAGCAAACCAAGTCACAGTAATTGCATAATGTGTAACATCTTAATCATGACTATGGTTTATTTACTTCACGGCTGCAGCTGGTGTTGTGTATCCGCTTGTACCAGTTAAAACCTACAAGTAAATTTTCCACTTTCTGAAGATCTGTTGAAATAAATGGATCTGGTCTGAAAAATACCACAGTATTTATGGGTCTTCAGCTCAGGCTGTTAATGAAAGACAACTTTGTTTCTTTTTAAAATACAGATATTAAGCTGCCTTTCATCAAACAAACTGAAAGGCAAGCTTTTCCCCCGCTCTCGGAGGAGGGCGATGTTAACCCTCAGACTGGCATTTAAGATGTGAGATGGTGTCCACATCACATTTTGCTTATTGTTCTGTTTTTCTCATGGTAATTCCTAACAGTTCCAGCTGAGGTCTCAGGCTGTGTTGTGCTCATCACTGTGCAAACCTATGCACCAGGGCTGTGTGCCAGGGCAGGCGCCAGCTCGATCCCCCAGCAAATCCAAAACCCAGACCCCAGGGTCACAGTCCTGAGCCTGTGCTGGGGGGAAGGGCATGTGTACTTGGCCTCTGCAGGATGGCAATATGGGCCAGCAGAATGTGGTCTGCTTGTCATTTGGAGCAATCACCTATATGCCCAGGATATATCGTTTAAACATATGCAAGAGTTCCTGCCCTAAAGAGCTGTAAGGTCCAAACCAGTTCTTCAGGACCTAATTTTTTCAGATCTTTTACTGGGAAAAAAAATGGATAAAATAATTGAACTGAATTTCTTTGACTGAACAAATAGTGCTGAAAATAAGAAAGGAGTTTATAAATCTAATTACAAATGTTATTACCATCATTTTATTTCCATGTGTTGTTAAACAGCTGTCACATTTCCTGACTCTGTGTTTGGCTACACTGTGTATAGTGTCTTGCTTTTCCCAGACATGCTGTTCACAGAGGTATGTTGTTATCAGGTTAGAATTGAAACTCTGCCACTGACATGAGCTTCAGTATGTATTTATTATTAATACAGAGAATTCAGTAATGTTGTGAGCTTGCTGAATTAAAGGCGAAATCAAAGGCATTTTACCTGTCAAGACCTTAGTTCAGAGTTCTCAGTTTATCTTGCACTGGATGACAATGTGTCATTGATTTCTGAAACGGAGCGTGCAGCTACCTTCACTGTACCAAACCAGCCTGGCAACTTCAAATCTGCCCTCGGTGGCAAATCTACCACTTGTTCAAACCCCGTATGAAACTGCCCGTAATAGGCACATTGTTTTACACTGCTATATCATTGAAAGTATTGAGTGCGCGTTTACTAGATTCATCTATCCATGGTGAAGGCATCTATTGGTAAGGGTTTGATGAACAAAAAAACTGCTGCCCCAGCAAAATGCAAGGTTCAAGACTGGGAGCCCTGCTGGCAAGATGCACATTGCAGAGCTGGGCCTTAAACCTCTGCCAGTGGCATGGGTTGCCAGCGTGCTCTCTGCTCGGTCTATTTTTACGTTGACTCCAGTCATAGGCAGGCTACAGACAGTTGCTATTATTTTAAAAGCAGACACTGTTCCGTGCAAAATCTAGGTGTGACCAATCCTTAATGGATTCCTTACTGAAAGCAGCATAAGCTTCTCCATAGTCTTTCAGGAAAATGTATCCATCTTTTCCACCACCTCCACTTCAACTGTCCATAAAACATCACAGGAGCTATCCTCTGCCTCAAAGGCTGAGAAATGGAGTTTCTGGCACACTGAGGAGGTAAAATAATCCCAGAGCTGTTGGAAACACCTAGCCAAGAGTACATCAGCAGAAGGGCCCGAGGAGCCAAGCTGGCATGTCTGTGGGGCAGAAGGGCAGCTCGGCACCTCAGTTGGACACTGTCTCCACCAAGTGCTTTAGCTCCTGTTCTGCATCTCTTCATTCCCTTGTCCTGAACCACAGCAAGCTAATCTATGTCTAATGCCAAAGTGTCCTGAAAATACCGTGTTGTGTTCAGATGACCTTGCGTCCATCCTTTATCCTCATGTCAAGCATTTTCTGTCAGCTGACTTGAGGCTGCAGAAACACCTGCCTGACAGGAAACGCTGGAGAAAGGGGTGATTTGGGTTGAAGATGCTGGACCTGGTGCTGAGGGACTGGTTGGATGATTATAGCTGGTGCACGTCCTGTGTCAGACCTGAGTTTGAATCCAGCCCCATAAGTGACTTTAAAAGTGCAGTTGTTTTCTCCTCGGTTCCCATAATTATCTTTCATTTTCTTTTGCTAGCTTCAGTCAGGATTTAAAAAAAAGCTTTTCAGGGAAGGCTTCCAACTCTGCATGCATAATCTTCTGCATTTATGTTCATCCAAGCTATGCTTATACTATATATCATCACAGAAGAGTGGGCAATTAAAAACGCAATTAATTTCTTGCTAATTGAATATTTTCTGAGTAATTCACAAACCTGGATGATTACCAACAGCAGGCAAATATTTAAAACTGTTAGCTAGCATCTAAAAGCATCAGAAATAGTCATCTGGATTTGCACAACTTCTGGTCCATCTGTGTAACACAACATATGCCCCTGTCTTCAGTCAGAGAGGGTGTGAGGACCTGCTCCTTAGGAGGGAGAGTGTTACGTATTTAGGAGATGCTCTCTGAGCTTTCCTCTGATTAATTCTGTTGTGGGGTGGAATTCTGCTCTAAATCTGCTTTTGAGGAGCTGCACGTGATGCTCAATAGAGGCCCTCCCTGCACCATTGCCAGCGAGAGGCAAAGGAGGGTGTGTAATAACACTTCAGTCTTCCTACCAAGAGGGCATCTGAGGGGCTGGAAAAAAATGAAGTAAGGTGTGGATGCTCACCATCTGGAGATCAGACTCCAGACTTGAAGAAGGGCCTGGATTCCTCAGATTTTTCACATGGTTTGGGCAGACCTGAATCAAAGAGGAGCAATGTCAGAAGTATGGGAAATTTGGAAATGAACTGCTGAGTCCAGAATAAGCTAGCCAAGAGTTGTCACAAAGTAGGGAAAGCCTGCCTGGACTGTCTCCAAAGAGACTTGAGACTAAGACGAGCAAAGCCATCTCAGTACATCGTTGGAATGAACTTGCGGCATGGCAGTATGCCCAGGTTAGAGATGGCATCAGGACTCTGTTACTATCCATCTGCAATAAATTGAATGTTCACTATAATGCAAGAGCACGATGTGTCCTTCTCCAGAAGGAATCATTGTCCTTCAGCCAGAGATCTGCATTACGCAGTGGACGCTGTAAAAAGCCCTTGGTGTGCTCAGGCAGGGTTTTCCCATGGGGCAGTACAGGTAAATGCCATAAGCCTGGCCCCGGTTATGTCTTTTCTGCAAGAAACACATTGCTAGGTGATAGCAGATCTTTTTACTTGTCCTGTTTCCTCTGAAACCAAGAGAAATACTGTGTCTTTGTGATTTTTGTAGACAACATTTTCTGTTATATCTACATCTCATTTAGCCCAGAAGAGCAAGGTTTTGTTTCGTCCTTTGCCAAGAGCAAAAAAGGAGAAAATACTTCTCTGCTTCTTAGCCTTTCTCTTATCTTGATCACTCAAGCCCTCGTCTTGACAGACAGCTGTTGCCTGCTCTAGTACCACTATCAGTCTCACAAGCTGTAGAGGATAGCATAGTCTCCTGGGGAAGCCAGCAAGTAAAGTTTTGGCCATTGATTAAATAGAAAATCATCCACCTATGTCACTGTGTTGGACCTTGTCAGGGTAAAGTCAAGGAAGAAGCAGCTTATTTTTAAATTCTGTTTAACTTTTCTTATGGTAAACATTCGAACCATCCAAAGAGAATGTGATATTAGGAAATGATCCTCTGCTGCATGCCAGCTTCAAACAAATCTCAAACAGCACTGATAAAATAAGGAAATCTTTTTTGCTTACACTGTTTCAAAACAAGTTACTTAATTTCACTTTATCCTCTAGGTAACATGAAATTTCAGTCATACTACAGCACTTGGAATCTAATATTTGGCTCTTTCACATCACTCATTATCTCACTGAGCCCCACATACCAGTTTTTGAAAAGGTTTGCTTTTAAATCTTCCAAGGACAAATATGTCGTCAGTAACATTTAATGACTCAAAATATCCCAGAGAGAAAACACTTGCTGTGCTGCTGGCTCTAGTAACTGCATTAAAAACAAGCACCTCACAGTGGGTGTGATGGGACAAGCTTTCAGAAATTCTCCTTACTGTAGCTATGACTTGCTCTTCATCTTCCCTTTTGTTTTTGTTCCTCAAGTGGCTGCAACCTTTGATACCCAAGTATGTGCAGGGATTTGGGGTTATTTTGAGAATTGGCCAGGAGGTCTGGGTAGATATTTAGCCTGAGGGACAAATGATAATTGCCCGACCTCCAGACGGAGGAAGGTAGAGCCACTGGCCTGCCAGAGGAGCATTTAAGGACAGCCCTCAAAAGCTTGGGAAGGAGAGAGCCCAGTGGGAGGAGGAGGAGATGTAGGGCAGGTGAAGGCCTGTGTTGGCTGTAGACAGTGTTACAGGGCCTGTGTGCAATCCTGCCTTACAGGCAAGTTACCTCTCAAGGCTGTGTGTTCTTTAAAGACAAGTAATGGGAGTATGATGACCTGTATCACATGTAACTTGGGAAAGTGGGTAGTGGCTGAACGAAGAGGAATATCTACTTGGGGTAGGAACATCTGCTCTCTGCTCCCCATTCAGAGAGGTGTGATTCTCCCAGACTCCAGCTTTTGCAAGGCAGGACCAGACAGGGGAATGCAAACCCCTGGTACTGACTCGTCCAATTATTCTTCCCTGCCTATCCTTACTTGCCCAAGTTCCGAGCCCCTCATCCCTCTTCCCATCTTCTCCTTTCCCTAATCTCTGTTCCCATAAGGATATTTTGTGTATAATTTTTTAATCACTTGCACTTATACCAAACTACTGGGATTTTTCAAGTTATGTTTCTCAAAAGGATAAAAATAAAATGATGACTGTAGATAGCACAGAATATGTTGAATACGCAGAGTATCTCTGATGGCTGGAGGACCCCAGTTCCTGGCAGGGTTGGAGCTGTTACAGGCGTGTCTCTTCTACAGGTCAGTACTGCTCAGGCCCAAACTGATTTTTGCACACACAGATGAACGACTTCCTCCCATTAAAATGTCAGTACTGTGGCAAATAATCACTGACAAAAAAACTGGTCAGCCCAGATGTAAACCAGGCTATTCAGAAATCTAGATCAGTCTTTTTTTCTTTTGCTAAGACCAGGGTTTTGTCTGGCAATATCTGCATCTCATTCGAGTTCAATAACTGAGTTACAGTCAGATGGGCTATCTAGAAACTCTTTAATTATTCTTTCTTTACAGCAATGTATATCCAGACATATCTTCACTCTTAAGTTATTCACCCTCCTTACACGTTGCTAATTTCTGGATGATCTCAGTCAGTATTTAGATGTAAAAATGCATAGAAATTTCATAGTGAGGGTTGGAGGGGAGATTTATTTTTTCTTTTTCAACTTTTTAAACTCCAATCCTAGGCAAACAACAGCACACTAAACTAAAATGATCTTTTTTCTGTATCGATCAAAATGTTTTTCATATATAGGCAAGAATTG
This sequence comes from Haliaeetus leucocephalus, assembly GCF_000737465.1. Taxonomy (NCBI): domain Eukaryota; kingdom Metazoa; phylum Chordata; class Aves; order Accipitriformes; family Accipitridae; genus Haliaeetus; species Haliaeetus leucocephalus. The sequence goes on from NW_010972437.1 coordinate 8,483,615, forward strand.
TTTGCCTTTCTTCAGAGAGAAAAGCACAGGCAGAATCAGCTGAAAACACAGTGTTAGCCAAAATGACCCAGTAAGAGGCAAAATGCGACACAGAACATAGCTGGCCTGCTTCTCAGTTGAGATAGCTGTGTAAACCCTTTGAAATACTTAGCAGCAAAAGAGCAAATGACATTCAAATAGCATGTTCAACAGCATTCAGTTTAAATTTAACCTTCTAAAAGGTATATTGAAATCACCAGCTTGGAATTCGACTCACCTAATTTTACATTCTGAAACACTTGTCCTGCACCCAGTGCTGGGAATAGCTTTGCTGCTGAGACCATCACTGCCACTTCTCTATCCGCTTTTATTGGCTGGTGTTCAGATTTTATTTCTTTAGTTAAATTTTCTGGTTAAACATTATGTACGGGCACACCTCATTTGATCAGTTATAGCCATAGAGTTTAGCCAATTTATGGCTAAATAGCCCACTCCTGTCAAGGAAGGGATGGAATTCACTGAATTAATATAAATTCCTTGAGGCAGTAGCTGCGTCTGAGCAGCACTAAGGGGAACCAATCCTGTTATATTATGATAGTTCAGAGACCTACAAGTGTTGCCCTTTTCAGCATGGTAAAATCCACATATGATGCATTTTAAGGTAAATGGAATCTCTTTTTTTGATGGATAGATGATGGGAATTATTGATGTGTCTGTCTAACGTGCTGTTCTCTTGGCAGACAGCCTAGTCTTCAGAGGATAACTGAGAGCTCTTGTATGCTGTTAGGTTTTTTTGCAAGTGTTCTCAAATCACATACAAACAGACGAACTCTTGCTCTGCAAGATGCATGTGATGGCATTGATCTCAGTGGATGATGCTCACATCCAGCCAGGAGGGAACTGGGCCCACATCCTTTAAACCCACTGCGTGCTGAAGTGAGATTCAGTCCCAAGAGACGTATTTCCCCGGCATAAGCTGCCTGCGATCTTCTAGGACTGGCTGCTCCAGAAGTCGCATTTGACTCTCAGTATGCTATATTGATCTCTGTGCCTATTTCTCAAATATGAAATAAGCATTCTTATATCCACGTCAAAGGGTGAATCGTTGCTACTAAAGTTGCACCCATGTGAGGCAGTGAGGACTGTGCAGCCACTGTACTTTCAGAGCACGGAGTAGCATTGCTCAGTGCTCTCCAGCCAAGCAAATGCTTTAGACTCCCCTCCTTGCATCTTTTTTGACAGGTTTTATGAGGATACATAATGTATCAGTGGTACGCCAACAGCTAGCAAGTGTTCACGTAGATGTAGCCATTGAATACGCTCTAGATGAGCAAAACTATCTCAAAATAAACCTTTAAAGAACAAAATCTACATGTAGAAATAAGGAACAAACTTCCAGACATCCTTACTAGCACTCAGGGCATCAGAGGATATTCTCACTGCCCACATGCCAAGTGTACGGGCAGCGTGGACTGCCAGCACTTGTTCCGCTGCATAATTTCCCTTCTTCAGATCTGCATCTAACTAGGCCTAAAATGAAGCACCAGTAAATTTAGCTGAAAACTTGAACAAATGTAATAACTGACTGAACCACTTATGCTACTTCACACACAAGTTTACTATGGCCCAATGAGAACTAGGTGGAGTCTGCAACTTCTCCCGATGTGCTTTTTTGTAGGCAAGCGTGCAAGGCATTAAGAGTGTGGTTGTTCAGTCTCAGTCAATAACATGATGAGTTTAGAAATTATCTTCCGTGTGTGTTCATTTGTGTTCTGGGATGTTTTGGGAGGATGTCGGTGTTTTTCATGTTACTTTTGCCTTCATACATGACCAGAGTATGTAGAAGATGATTACCAAGTCTGGGCTGCTTCAGGTCCTGTAGCCACATTTTCACTATGTCAACATACTATACTTGGGATTGTTTTCATTTGCAATATTATAGCTGTTTCTTCTTCCATGGTCTCTTGCTCCCTGTCTATCTCCTTAACTATCCTCTCTCCTATTGTAGCTGTCAGCTGAGTCAGGGCTTGCTGTGCCCATAGAAGTTCCTGCATGGTGCAACATATGGGTCTTCTGTGGAAACTTGGTTTGTGTTCTTCCATTTTAACATAAATTCTTTCCTATATACTGTCTGTTTGTTCATTTAACTCACCAACTAGAAGAAAGCTGACTAGAGGTCTCAGGATGCAAGTCACTAATGCAAGCACACCGAAGGAATTTGCTGTTCCTGCGCTGGTGGTCAGCACGCATTCCATGGCACAGCTGTGAGCACAATGCCTACTGGAAGATCAGTGACACAGTCCTCTGTAAGTCATACTCTCACAATTTCCTCAAACAAAAGCTGTCCATTTTCACTCTGGCCAATGTCACTTGTGACTAGTTGAGATGGTATGACTGGCACTTTTCTCTGGGAATCCTTCCGACAAAGTCCCTATTTTAGTATCCATTTCTTCTGTGTCATTAATCATAGTGCTCTTCTATTTAATTTGATCAGCCCACAATGCATTTGGGAACCCCTGCCAATACTTTCGTTCTCCTCATTTTGAGAAGCAAGATTTGTGTAACCTGCAAGGGTGTTGCTGACATTACTGAAAGCTCTCTTTTATAGTTGGAATTTATGGATAGGGATATGTTGACGCTTTCTTTTTCCTCTGTTACTAATGGTTGCTGTTGCTGTGTGTGCCAATACCTCTCTTACACTGTCCATCTTCAGATTTTTCCCATGGGTGTAGATAATGACATGACACTCTCTTTATGACACATGCAGGTCTACTGCTTGTTCATATCAGACTGACCATGTGATGGAGGTGGAGCATGTGCTCTAAAAATGGTACCTTACTGGTATTGAGTAGGGCCAGGTCTGCTACACAGAAACCACTTCATGTTTCTGCATTGTTTCCCTGATGCTTCTTTTCCTGTCCTTTTCCAAGTATTTTCTGTGAGTTTTTTTGCTTTCAAGATACACCTGTAGTCATGAAATAGTGACTATTCATACACCAAGCCTAATGCATCTCTTCCAATTTTAGCAGACACCCCTTTTTTCTTTTTTTTTTTTTTTTCTAGCTACAGTAGTTGTTGACTGAGTCACTGCTTGCTGATGTTGAATCTAACAAAACTGAAGTGGCCACTGAGTCCTTCCTACAAGGACTGGATTTCATTAAACACTCCAGTCTGCTCACTGAAAGTCTGAAGCTTCTAAAAGCAACACTAGTAAGGTTTGTTACCTTTTTTTTTAAGGTCTCAGTGTTTCTAGAAACCAGCACAGTCCTCTCAGAACTGTATTTTCTCCCTAGTTATGCAGCCTGTGTAGGCTACTTGGAAACAACACAGCAAAAATGAAATGCTCAAGTAGTGCCTACTCAATTTAGATGAGTTCAAGTAAGCATTTAAAAATAACCCTTGGATGCTGTGCTTCATCCCACTATCACTGATTTGGTACTAGAAGTACTCTTGAGGGGTGCACAATTTTTGTTTGAAGGCCAAATGCAGATAAGAGAACAAGCCAGGCAAGGGCTGTGGCAGGTTTTCTGGTTTGCTTTTGTTTCTCCCTGGTATAAATCAATGATCCTTGACAGATTTTTGCCTTTCAATGCTGTCCTCTTCCTGTAACATCTTCTCCGCAGCCACTTTTGTACTTGCATTGTCTTACTGAGGCTTTGATTCAACTCACACTGCTGAAAGCAGGTGTTGAGAGTATGGCCTTGGGTGCTGCATTCTTCAGTGCTGAGATTTTTGCATGTAGTCCTTCACTGTGTCTTTAAGAAAAGTGCCAAAACCTTCAACAGAGGGCAAAGCAGTTAAGTTGGTGCAATAAGCAGCTATATGAAGGTGAGAATTTGGAGAGCTTTAACCTTAAGCATAGCCGTAGTTTAGTAATGATCCAGGGAACTGGTGCATTTTTGGGTGCAGTGGGTCATTTTGTGGGGTCTTTTTGTCATTAACTGAAAAGATGTGATGTAAACTGTCTCAGTCAAATTACACCACATTTTACTGCTTGGAAGCTGTATTGCCATCATACTTTCATATGTTACATCTGCTGTTGTCTCTTTTTTCCTGCTTATCCCATTATAGTAAAAAAAACTTAGCTTTTATGAAGTTTTCCTACTGGCCCATCAATCTAGCTTCTGTTCTGCTCAGCCTTTCTCCTTCTTCACAGACAGTGAATCCTCCACCTCAATTTCCCATTAACTAGTTCATTAGCTAGCTATGGTATTTTGTTGGTGTGGACTATATCCTACCAGCTTTCATGGCAACTAATCTCAATTCAGAGGTTCAATCTCATGTGTGGGTTTCGTATGAGATACTTTGAGAGTTTTTTTAAAGTTGCTTGGAGAATTCGATGCATCTTTTTCTCTACAGCCTCCAGTACCGCTTCTGAGCTCAGCAAGACTACATTAGCATGAACAGCAGCGCCTCATTTTCTTTGAGGGCGGAACTCAGAAACTCCTTATTCTGCAAATTGTAGTTAATGTTCTAGTATAAAAATTAAGTAAGACCAGAGTTAATAAGAACATCTCATGTACACATTAAATTTTAAGGGGTATATTCTCCATTCATTTCATGTGTGATTACTCCTCTTTGACATTAATTGGAATTCTGTGTAAAGGCTGAAGAGAGACCATCAGTGGTAATGTAAATTGAAACAAATCTCTGATATAATACAGCTTTTAAAGAAAGAGTCATTCAAGCAACACTGCTGCTGTATCCAAATATTCTGTGTCATTAATGACTAAGGATCCTCTGGACTGTTAATAATTGTGTAGTAGGATGGTATAATCTACTGTTGCTACATGAAGGCATTAAATAAATATTATCTGTTAATAATTTTATGTAGCAAATACTTGAAATTGGCTACATAAGATGGACTGAGCTCTGTTGCAGACTCCCAGCCCACCACAGTGAACTGAGGAAGGATAGCTTCAGTGTTGTTTACAGCACCTATAAAAAATGACTGGAAAATTGATAAGAAAGATGTTAGTTCCTGACTTGTACATCTTAGTCAGCTGAGCTGGAGAAAAATTACAAGAACAGCAAGGTCTGACTGCTTTCTTATGCAACCAGGAAAAAAATCCTTCTTTCTGTTGATAGACAGCTCGGTGCTCTGTCACCGCAATTCAGCTGGAAAAGGCAGAAACAGGGGATGCTGAAGCACAGCTCACTTCTCGCTGCTCCCGGACAGCTCTCTGACTGCTGCTGCTGTGCTTCGTACAGCCGCACGCCAGGACCCCCTCGCCAGCTCCCCGATGCGGGTCCTGCCTGTGGGTCTGCATAGCCATGGCACAGACCGAAGCCTCCTTCACGGTAAGGCTTTCCAAGATCTATCTGTAGGGAGAAAAGATCATTTATAATGTGGTCTACTCTCTCCATCTAAGTCCTTCCTTTACAGTGGTACCTGTAGGGGTGGTTGTTTTTAAGCAATTTTCCTAAATGGGATCACTGCTCTGATTTCATTTACCATGCAGCCACACCAGCTGTGGTATCAGCACCAGAGAGAAGAGCATGGGGTAACAAGGGCACAGGGGATGCTTAAGTTGGCCTTACTGCTGAGAGAAACACTCATTTATCTCAGCTTTGCCGACACTTTCCTCCTTGAAAGCACTGCTTCAGAACTCACTTCTTCTGTAGGGCTTCAAGTGCCAGCCCTCCTTTGTTATGAAGGGTGTTAAAACAGTGGAAAAACAGCCACATACACCCCCAGAAGGAGAAATACAGCAACTAGTGCTTCTGCCTTTTTGTTCTGTCCCTGTTTATTTCTCTAAGTGATGTTTCACTCTTCCTCTACCTGATAAAATACACTCATAGAAGTTAACTCCAGTTTCTTAAGCACGTGCATACACACACAGACTAGGATTTGCTTAGACTAAACATTTGTTTCCTTTTTAAATTGAGTTAATTGCTAATTATCTTGATTTAATTAATGGCAGTGAATGCAAAATTTACACCTTCCCTAAAAATTTATTCTAGGAAACAAATAGTTGTTTCTAGTCTCTGCTTGTTCTAAGGCAAGCCAGGATGAGGCACAAGCATTTGTGTCTTGAAAGAAATGATTGCAAAGGGGATAGACTTGCATTTGTCATCATATGTTAACTATTTAATGTTAAATGGTAATCAATTAAATAAATGCAAAAGAGGACCAAAGCATCTGGCCTGGGCAAAGTTTTCACTGAAAGGTGAGAAGTGTGTTTGAAAGAGAATGCTTCTGTATTTTGGAAAGCATCAGTCAAATATAAGTGTGAGAAGGTGGTGGGATGGGAGGGACTGTGGTATGCTGTACTTTGAAATGTTTACAGCAATCAGATTGGGACTTATTTTGACTATTGCAAGGTTTAGCTTACTGTACAGAAGTGAGAAATTGAGTATGATCAAAGTTTATTTTAAAAAAGAAAAAAAAGCAAACCTAGTCCTGGGATTAGAATATAGCATGGTTTGAGCTCTCTGTGATGCAATTTAATCAGATTGCTGTAGCATTCAATACCTCAGTTCATAGTAAGGCTGTGGTGCAGAGCTATATTTTCCAATCTAGGATGATTAAACTTTGTATTTTCCGTCGTTGTGGAAAAGCATTGAGAGGCAGAAGCAGAGAGAGCTGAATGGTTCTACAACTTTGCAGGTAAGAGTAAATCCATAAAAAAAGAGTACAAATGTATTTTTATTTTTAAATGCTAATGATTTCTGATAGGCTGAGTTAATTCTCCTAACTATATGAAAATGTGAGGAGAAGAAGGGAAGGGATACTTTGCAGCAGGACTATGAATATTAGCCACAGTATTGCTCATGTGAAGATCAGAGGAAATAAATCTGGGGCAAGTAAAGAGACTCCCTGGTAAAAAAACAGGCATGGGAAGAGAAGCATTCTGTATTGCTCTATAGACTCTGAAGATTACTGCAAAGTAAGGAGGAAATGGGGGGGGGAATATTTTCCTGGTTTTGTCTGGGTTGTGAGGAGAGCAGCTATGACTGCTATGTACACATTTTTCCCACTTTAAATTCTCACATCTCTTTCCTGCTCCCCAAATGGCATCTCATTTCCACTCCCAAGTTTCCCCCTTAGCTGTGCTTCAAAAATGCTGTGGGTAGTCTTGTATCATAAATTATATCACTGAATTGATCCAATTTACCAAACTGACTCTAAGAGAATATTTAAATTCTCTTTACTTCTGAGAAAAAGCATGGAAACCTTTGCAAAGGGCAAAGTGTGTGTCCTATGTGTTAAATTACAAACGCTCAGCGCATAAACCTGAGTTCTGGGAAATGGTGCGTTTAAGCCCTGGAACATTCCCTGGAGAGCGAGGGAGAGCATCGCCACCTGGGCATGTGCCAGAGCCCTCCAAAACCCAGCCCAGGCACTACAGGCTGAAAGTGAGAGCATGACAGTGAAAGCCAGCTAAGGCGTAAACATTTATCCCGAAAGATAGATTGTGGGGAAGTCTTACACTGAAAACTACTGAGTCATTGGAAAACAATTCTTGAAGTCACTGATTTTTCAGCCCAAAAGCCTGGAATGCTATGAATGCATTGCCTGAAGTTTGATATGTCAATCTCTTTCTGGAAAGCAAATTTATATACTCTTGCACCAATGTGGTAATTTATACAGTGCTTAAAAGGCTGTAGGCTAGCGAATAGTACTTTAAATGAAGGATTAACTTTTATACCTGTTGTACTAGAACTAGACTCTTTCCAAGAATGCTGTTTTTTAAAATGTCTGTTTATTTTAAAAAAGCTTACACTAAAAAAATTCTTTTGACAACCCTATTTTTCAACACTCACTGAATAACTCCTAATGTGTCTCACTGAGGGTTCTTATGCTTGTGTTTTGTCTTGGAATACATTGCTCTTTTGTCAGTACCTTAATATGCGTGCAAAACCCTCAGTAGATGAAGCTGCAAGGAAGCAAATTGTGTATTTTTTAATACTTGCTGAAACTCAGATCCTTGCTTTGTGCTTCCTGCAGCATTATTCTCTTTTGATTACTGTTCCTGCTGCTTTTAGCTGCTGCCTCTGCATTTTAAGCGTAGTGGAAACGATGCAACCCTGTACATTGTTCCTTTTTTAGCCAGTATAAAGAACTGGGTAAGTACAAAAGTACTTGCTGTGATTTTTTCTGAGTTTGTTTGTGATGGTTTTGGAGTGCAAAGTAGCTTGGGTTTGGCAGGCTTTTCAGGTGAAATGTAGCTGTATCTGAATTCAGAATTCCCCGAGCTTGGTAGATCATATTCTCATAACATGATTCAGTAAAGGTACTCTGGGGTATGCATGCTCAGAGTGTGCATATTTGTCTTCCTTCACTGCTATTTGTATAGCTTTTTTCAAATTTTTGCCAGGATGACAGTGTTTGCATTTGGCCTACTTCGGTTATTATTAGATTCTTTCTGTGCACTATAATTGACTCTTTTCTGAGATGCCATGTAAGATGCCTGAAGTCTTTTACATGTGTTATTTAAATATTTGATTTCTTCCATTAGTTTGTCTGCGTGCCCTGTTTCACTCTTCAGCAATAACCTCAGATGTTTTCAAGGCCCATAACATTTTGTAAATCTACTGAAAGAGACCATTAATACCTAGTGAGAAGCTAACTCGGAAATGTCAATTAGGTATAATGGTGCTAAAGTTCAAGAATAGCATCTTGCAAAGGGCTAAGACTTCCCTGCCATGTGGTAATGTAGCAGGAAGCGATTAGGCAGGATGGGAGGAGATCATGCTCTGTAGCTATTTTGTCAACTGCATGAAATGATGAGGCATCAATAGTTTGACCAGTATTGTCAGCTGAGTGTTTTCTACTTATGCCAGTTATGATTTTAATATCAGCCAAATCCTGCTATATCCTTGCCTTATTTTAAGGTTTCCTTGAAACGTTATTTCTGTACTATTTAATAAATTCCTTCTGTAACCACCATCTAGACCTTGGGACCAAAGTAGAATCTGTGAAATTATTTAAGTATTGGAGAAGTGCTGGTGTTACAAAACTGGGATGGGAATCCAACATGAACATTATTTGAACATAGAGATGTTTTTGGAATTTGGGGGAAAGGTGGGTGGTGGAGAAGAAAGAAGAACACAGGTTATTGATTTCCTAATTACAAGCAGGTCATGTCAGACACTACAGTCAATAAGTTGTTCGCTCACATTTCTGCATGACTGGAGCATACTGTGAGTTATCATTGTGTATATTTTTATTTAAACAGCTGTGTAGATGACGTTACATAAGGGTCAAAGCTGGTGAGCTAAAGCATGTTGCAAGTGAATTTTCAAAGCGATATCTGCTAGCTAGTGAAATTATACTTTCACGTGACTAAGCAATTTAAGATAAGTACTGTAGCCAAGAATCAAAATGGAATATTTTTTCCCCAAGTGATTAAGAACAAATTCTTCACACTGTAAAAATATTTCTCTGAGTTCATTCAAGCATCTAACCATCTGACTGGATCATAGCCAGAAGCTAACTGAACAAACTTGTGCTTGTATAGGCTGGAAGCAATGAAAAAACTATTGCTGGAATGTGTAGTTTTGAGAAAATACCTAATTCAGTTACTCTTTCAATAGAGATTATTGGAGTCTATCGCTTTAAATTTTTTAACCAAAGTCAAAGGATGACATTCAACAACTGGGAGGCAAAAGCATAAATACCCAACATATTCTAGAAAGCATTGGGGGGAGGGGGAACAACAAACCAAAACCAAACCCAAAACCAAACCAACAACCAGTCTTTAGCAGGTTCACATACATTCATTAGGTTTTGAAAAGACTAAAATATACCAATGAATACTGTACTCTCTTCTGTTGGACATCAAATGGACATTGTGTTTACAGGGGGACTGAAACACTCAAAATTCTAGTGTATCCGTTAGGTGCCAGATATTTCTGTGCTTGAGAAGCCAAACTCATTTTGGCATGGATTTTTCTCTTTTTTTCTTTTTCTTTTTTCTTTTTTTTTAATTGCTTTTTAAAATTTTTGAGAACAAGAACAGGGTGGACACTAACAGTTCTGCAAAACAGAAATTGTCTTACTGATTTGAAAAATTGAACACAGCACTACAAATATCTGAGTTACCTTTTTCATGTTTGCTAGAGGTGTCCTGCTCAGCAGTGGCACAGGTGGCAATGCATCAATTTAATCTCAGCCACCAGAATTAAAACCTGCTTCAGTTCAGATGCTATTTGCATTAAAATGTTGCTGTGCTTAGGCTAGTAAACCCTTCTTCCTAGGACTCTTCTGATGAGGGGTGGTAGTTAAGCCTATTCTTTTCATTAGGACCTCAATATATTGAAATCTTCAAAACAAAGTGCTGAGGTCACCATTTACCTCAAAACTATGCTCAAAAAAACCCCCTGTATCTGGAACAATTCTTCAAGTTTTGGTTTAAACAGTTTTTTTACAGGGCAATTTGTTTGGAATCCTTAGGAAAGTGGGGAGAATGCAGGGATATGTACGTCATCTCGCACACCAAGCCTGCTCTCGCCAAGTCAACTAGCATGACAACTGTGATTGTAGTGAGAATTTGGCTGGCCCCAGAGTAATTGAAGCTGACAGCCAGTATGGAACTGAAGCACATCTGCCTCATTCAAGGAGGAGAGCTGTTCAGGAAATTAATATTGCTGTGTACTGTATTTTAGGAATTAACTAGCTGTGATAGAGAAAACATGGATATAAGACGACAGTTACAAAGCACAGAGGTTGTAAGTTAAAAGGAAACAGGCTTGCTGGAACAAATAGTCTTTATTGTTGTTGTTCGTTCTTTATGGCTTGACTTGCATCATCTGACTGTTGGAGTTCTTTTATTCTCTGGTTATATTGTTTGTGAATTTAGGAAAACAGGATTTAGTTCTTCAAGGCACTGAGAACTATAGCTTAAAGGATTTGCTCCTGTGCTTAAAGTGAAATATGTGCTTAAATACTCTGTTGAATTGGATCCAGAATGTTCAACATCTCATGGGACTCACGTCCTGACAAATAACTCCTTTGCTGCATGTATCTGGAGACCAGTTCTAGCTAGTTAATGTACAAGAACCTTATTACTGCTCAAATTCTTGAAATGACCAAAATCACAGTGCTAAGAAGTCTAGCCACATGGAGTAAAATGAGAGTCATGTTTTCATTCCCTTGATATTTACTGTTGTACAGGTTATGGCAAACTACGGTGCATCGCTTTGTGATATATAAAACTTGAGGGACTTAGTCCAAGTTCAGTCTATTTAATTTTCAGATGCTAGATCTCAGCTATTGCAAGTTGTTATGGTCACCAATTTATTCACATTTGAGGTTTATGTATTTGTAAATGGATTACACAAGTGTGGTGGGTTGACCCTGGCTGGCTGCCAGGTGCCCACCAAAGCCGCTCTATCACTCCCCCTCCTCAGGTGGGCAGGGGAGAGAAAATATAATGAAAGGCTCATGGGTCGAGATAAGGACAGGGAGAGATCACTCACCAATTACTGTCATGGGCAAAACAGACTCAACCTGGGGAAATTAGCTTAATTTATTACCAATCAAATCAGAGTAGGGGAATGAGAAATAAAAACTAAATCTTAAAAACACCTTCCCCCTGCGCCTCCCTTCTTCCTGGGCTTAACTTCACTCCCAATTTTGTCTACCTCCTCCCCCTCCAAGCGGCGCAGGGGCACGGGGAATGGGGGTTGGGGTCAGTTCATCACACGCTGTCTCTGCCGCTCCTTTCTCCTCAGGGGAGGACTCCTCACTCTTCCCCTGCTCCAGCGTGGGGTCCCTCCCACGGGAGACAGTCCTCCATGAACTTCTCCAATGTGAGTCCTTCCCACGGGCTGCAGTTCTTCATGAACTGCTCCAGCGTGGGTCCCTTCCACGGGCTGCAGTCCTTCAGGCACAGACTGCTCCAGCGTGGGTCACCCGTGGGGTCACAAGTGCTGCCAGAAAACCTGCTCCAGCGTGGGCTCCTCTCTCCACGGGGCCACAGGTCCTGCCAGGAGCCTGCTCCAGCACGGGCTCTCCATGGGGTCACAACTCCTTCGGGCACCCACGTGCTCCACCGTGGGCCTCCACGGGCTGCAGGGGGACAACCTGCCTTACCATAGTCTTCCCCACAGGCTGCAGGGGAATCTCTGCTCTGGCACCTGGAGCACCTCCTCCCCCTCCTTCTTCACTGACCTTGGAGTCTGCAGGGCTGTTTCTCTCACACATTCTCAGTCCTCTCTCTGGCTGCCATTGCACAGGGATTTTTTCCCCCTTCTTAAATCTGTTATCCCAGAGGCACTACCACTGTCACAGATGGGCTCGGCCTTGGCCAGTGGTGGGTCCATCCTGGAGCCAGCTGGCATTGGCTCTATAGGATGTGGGGAAAGCTTCTAGCAGCTTCTCACAGAAGCCACCCCTGTAGCCCCCCCGGCTGACAAAACCTTGCCATGCAAACCCAATAGAACAAGGGGGGGGGGGGGGGGGGGGGGGACAAAAAAAAAAAA